>NC_045448.1:36751060-36762705 GCF_002776525.5 Piliocolobus tephrosceles | reverse complement strand
TTTCCTAATTGAATACCCTTTATTTCTTTCTCCTGCCTGATTGCCCTGACCAGAATTTCCAACACTATGTTGAATAGGAGTGGTGAGAGAGGGAATCCCTGTCTTCTGCCAGTTTTCAAATGCAATGCTTCCAGTTTTAGCCCATTCAGTATGATATTGGCTGTGGGTTTGTCATAAATAGCTCTTATCATTTTGAGATATGTCCCATCAATACCTAATTTATTGAGAGTTTTTATCATGAATGGCTGTTGAATTTTGTCGAAGGCCTTTTCTGCATCTATTGAGATAATCATGTGGTTTTTGTCTTTGGTTCTGTTTATATGCTGGATTACGTTTGTTGATTTGTGTATGTTGAACCAGCCTTGCATCCCAGGGATTAAGCCCACTTGATCATGGTGGATTAGCTTTTTGATATGCTGCTGGATCCGGTTTGCCAGTATTTTATTAAGGATTTTTGCATTGATGTTCATCAGGGATATTGGTCTAAAATTCTTTTTTGTGTGTGTGTGTCTCTGCCAGACTTTGATATCAGGATGATGCTGGCCTCATAAAATTAGTCAGGGAGGATTCCCTCTTTTTCTATTGATTGGAATAGTTTCAGAGGAATGGTACCAGCTCCTCCTTGTACCTCTGTTAGAATTCGCCTGTGAATCCATCTGGTCCTGGACTTTTTTTGGTTGGTATGCTATTAATTATTGCCTCAATTTCAGAGCCTGTTACTGGTCTATTCAGGGATTCAACTTCTTCCTGGTTTAGTCTTGAGAGGGTGTATGTGTCCAGGAATTTATCCATTTGTTCTAGGTTTTCTAGTTGATTTGCGTAGAGGTGTTTATAGTATTCTGTGATGGTAGTTTGTATTTCTGTGGGATTGGTGGTGATATCTCCTTTATCATTTTTTATTGCATCGATTTGATTCTTCTCTCTTTTCTTCTTTATTTGTCTTGCTAGCAATCTATCAATTTTGTTGATCTTTTCAAAAAACCAGCTCCTGGATTCATTGATGTTTTGAAGGTTTTTTTGTGTCTCTATCTCCTTCAGTTCTGCTCTGATCTTAGTTATTTCTTGCCTTCTGCTAGTTTTTGAAAGTGTTTGCTCTTGCTTCTCTAGCTCTTTTAATTGTGATGTCAGGGTGTCAATTTTAGATCTTTCCTGCTTTCTCTTGTGGGCATTTAGTGCTATAAATTTCCCTCTACCACTGCTTTAAATGTGTCCCAGAGATTTGGTATGTTGTGTCTTTGTTCTCATTGGTTTCAAAGAATGTCTTTATTTCTGCCTTCATTTTATTATATACCTAGCAGTCATTCAGGAGCAGGTTGTTCAGTTTCCATGTAGTTGAGTGGTTTGGGGTGAGTTTCTTAATCCTGAGTTCTAGTTTGATTGCACTGTGGTCTAAGAGATGGTTTATTATAATTTCTGTTGTTTTACATTTGCTGGGGAGTGCTTTACTTCCAACTACGTGGTCAATTTTGGAATAAGTGCGATGCAGTGCTGAGAAGAATGTATATTCTGTTGATTTGGGGTGGAGAGTTCTGTAAATGTCTATTAGGTCCGCTTGGTGCAGAACTAAGTTAAAAACCTGGATATCCTTGTTAATTTTCCATCTCCTTGATCTGTCTAATGTTGACAGTGGGGTGTTAATGTCTCCCATTATTATTGTGTGGGAGTCTAAGTCTCTTTGTAGGTCTCTAAGGACTTGCTTTATGAATCTGGGTGCTCCTGTATTGAGTGCATATAAATTTAGGCTAGTTAGCTCTTCTTGTTGAATTGATCCCTTTACCATTATGTAATGGCCTTCTTTGTCTCTTTTGATCTTTGATGGTTTAAAGTCTGTTTTATCAGAAACTAGGATTGCAACGTCTGCTTTTTTTTTGGTGTCCACTTGCTTGGTAGATCTTCCTCCATCCCTTTATTTTGAGCCTATGTGTATCTCTGCACGTGAGATGGGTCTCCTGAATACAGCACACTGATGAGTCCTGACTCTTTATCCAATTTGCCAGCCTGTGTCTCTTAATTGGAGCATTTAGCCCATTTACATTTAAGGTTAATATCGTTATATGTGAATATGATCCTGACATTATGATGTTAGCTGGTTATTTTGCTCGTTAGTTGATGCAGTTTCTTCCTAGCATTGATGATCTTTACAATTTGGCATGTTTTTGCAATGGCTGGTACCCGTTGTTCCTTTCCATGTTCAGTGCTTCCTTCAGGAGCTCTTGTATGGCAGGCCTGGTGGTGACAAAATCTCTCAGCATTTGCTTGTCTGTAAATGATTTTATTTCTCCTTCATTTATGACACTTAGTTTGGCAGGGTATGAAATTCTGGGTTGAAAATTCTTTTCTTTAAGAATGTTGAATATTGGCCCCCATTCTCTTCTGGCTTGTAGAGTTTCTATCAAGAGATCCATTGTTAGTCTGATGGGCTTCCCTTACGGGTAATCCAACCTTTCTCTCTGGCTGCCCTTAACATTTTTTCCTTCATTTCAACTTCAGTGAATCTGATAATTATGTGTCTTGGAGTTGTTTTTCTCGAGGAGTATCTTTGTGGAGTTCTCTGTATTTCATGAATTTGAATGTGGTCTGCCTTGCTAGGTTGGGGAAGTTCTCCTGGATAATATCCTGCAGAGTGTTTTCCAACTTGGTTCCATTCTCCCCATCACTTTTAGGTATACCAATCAGACATAGATTTGGTCTTTTCACATGGTCCCATATTTCTTGGAGGCTTTATTCATTTCTTTTTACTCTTTTTTCTCTAAACTTCTCTTCTTGCTTCATTTCATTCATTTGATCTTCAATCACTGATAACCTTTCTTCCAGTTGATCGAATCAGCTACTGAAGTTTGTGCTTTTGTCACATAGTTCTTGTGCCATGGTTTTCAGCTCCATCAGGTCATTTAAGGACTTCTCTACACTGGTTATTCTAGTTAGCCATTCATCTAATCTTTTTTCAAAGTGTTTAGCTTCTTTGCGACGGATTTGAACTTCCCTCTTTAGCTCGGAGAAGTTTGATCATCTGAAGCCTTCTTCTTTCAATTCATCAAAGTTATTCTCCATCCAGCTTTGTTCCGTTGCTGGTGAGGATCTGCGTTCCTTTGGAGAGGGAGAGGTGCTCTGATTTTTAGAATTTTCAGCTCTTCTGCTCTGTTTTTTCTCCATCTTTGTGGTTTTATCTACCTTTGGTCTTTGATGATGGTGATGTACAGATGGGGTTTTGGTGTGGATGTCCTTTCTGTTTGTTAGATTTCCTCCTAACAGTCAGGACTCTCAGCTGCAGGTCTGTTGGAGTTTGCTGGAGGTCCACTCCAGACCCTATTTGCCTGGGTATCAGCAGTGGAGGCTGCAGAACAGCGAATATTGCTGAATGGCAAATGTTGCTGCCTGATCGTTCCTCTGGAAGCTTCGTCTCAGAGGGGTACCTGGCCATGTGAGGTGTCAGTCTGCCCCTACTGGGGGGTGCCTCCCAGTTAGGCTACTTGGGGGTCAGGGACCCATTTGAGGAGGCAGTCTGTCTGTTCTCAGATCTAAAATTCCTGAGAGAGAATTTTAGGAATTCTAAATTTTAGGAATTTAGGTTTGAAGAGAGAACCACTACTCTCTTCAAAGCTGTCAGACAGGGACATTTAAGTCTGCAGAGGTTTCTGCTGCCTTTCATTAGGCTATCCCCTGCCCCCAGAGGTGGAGTCTACAGAGTTAGGCAGGCCTCCTTGAGCTGCGTTGGGCTCCACCCAGTTCGAGCTTCCTGGCTGCTTTGTTTACCTACTCAAGCCTCAGCAATGGCGGGTGCCCCTCCCCTAGCCTCGCTGCCACCTTGCAGTTCGATCTCAGATTGTTGTGCTAGCAATGAGCAAGGCTCTGTGGGGATGGGACCCTCTGAGCCAGGCGTGGGATATAATCTCCTGATGTGCCATTTGCTAAGACCATTGGAAAAAATGCAGTATTAGAGTGGGAGTGACCCCATTTTCCAGCTGCCCTCTGTCACAGTTTCTCTTGGCTAGGAAAGGGAATTCCCTGACCCTTATGCTTCCCGGGTGAGGCGATGCCTCACCCTGCTTTGGCTCACTCTTGGTGGGCTGCACTCACTGTCCACCCACTGTCCAACAAGCCCCAGTGAGATGAATCTTGTACCTCAGTTGGAAATGCAGAAATCACCCATCTTCTGCATTGCTCACACTGGGAGCTGTAGACTGGAGCTGTTCCTATTTGGCCATCTTGGAACCAAAAAAAGTCTTAAAGGTAATCAAAGGGTCAGATCACCTACAAAGGGAGCACTATCAGGCTAACAGTGGACTTCTCAGGACAAGGTTTACAAGCCAGAAGAGATTGGGAGCCTATTCTCAGCATCCTTAAAGAAAAGAAATTCCAACAAAAAATTTCATATTCTGCCAAACTAAGCTTCATAAGCAAAGGAGAAATAAAATACTTTTCAGATAAGCAAATGCTAAGGGAATTCATTGCCACTAGACGAGCCTTGCAAGAGGTCCTTAAGGGAGTTCTAAACATGGAAATGAAAGAATGATACCTGCTACCACAAAAACACACATAAGTTCATAGCCCAGAGACCCTATAAAGCAACTACACAATCAAGTCTACAAAACAACCAGCTGACAACATTATGACCAGTCAAAACCTCATATATCAATATTAACCTTGAATGTAAATGGTCTAAATGCCCCACTTAAAAGGCACAGTGTGGCAAGTTGGATTAAGAAACAAGATCCCACCATCTGCTGTCTTCAAGAGACCATCTCACACATAATAATACCCAGAGGCTCAAAGTAGAAGGATGAAGAAAGATCTACAGAGGTCACTATTGTTATATCAAATGTTAAACCAACAACAGTAAACAGACAAAGAAGGGTATTACATAATGATAGAGAAGTTCAATTCAACAAGAAAACTATCCTAAATATACACATACCCAACATTAGAGCACCCAGATTCATAAAACAAGTACTTCTACACCCATGGAAAGACTTAGACAGCCACACAATAATAGTAGGGGACTTCAACACCCCACTGACAGAGTTAGATCATTGAGGCAGAAAACTGACAAAGAAATTCTGGACTTAAACTCAACACTTGATCAATTGGCTCTAATAGACATCTACAGAATACTGCACCCAACAACCACAGATATACATTCTTCTCATCTGCATGTGCAATATACTCTATGTTTGACCACATGTTTAGCTATAAAGCAAGTCTCAATAAATTTAAAAAATTTGCAATTATACCAATCATACTCTTGGAACACAGTGCAATAAAAATAAAATCAATATCAAAAAGATCTCTCAAAGCCACACAATTACATGGAAATTAAACAACCTACTCCTGAATGACTTTTGGGCAAACAATGAAATTAAAGCAGAAATAAAAATATTACTGAAATTAATGAAAATATAGACATACATACCGAAACCTCTGGGATGCAGTGAAAACATTGTTGAGTGGAAAATTTATAGTACAAAAGGCCTATATCAAGAAGTTCTAAATATCTTATATTAACAATCTAATATCACATCTTAGAGGAAATAGAAAAATAAGAACACACTAACCCAGGAGAAAAGAAATAACTAAAATTAGAGCAGAACTAGGAAGAAATTAAAACCCTGAACAGCCCACTAACAAGTTCTGAAATTGAATTAATAATAAAAAACCTAGTATCCAGAAAAAGCCCTGGACCAGATAGATTCACAGCCAAATGCTACCAGAAGTACAAAGAGCTGGTACCAATGCTACTGAAACTATTCCAAAATATCAAGGAGTATGAAATCCTCCCTAATTCATTTTAAGAAGCCAACATCACCCTGATACCACAACCCAGTTGAGACATGTGAAAAAAATAAAACTACAGACCAATATCTCTGAAGAACATAGATGCAAAAAATCCTCAACAGAATACTAGCAAACCAAATCCAGCAGCACATCAAAAAGCTCATTCACTGCAATCAAGTAGGCTTTATTCCTGGGATGCAAGGTTAGTTCAACATATGCAAATCAATAAAAATGATTTACCATATAAACAGAATTAAAAACAAAAACCATATGATCATCTCAATAGACACAGGAAAAGCTTTTGATGAGATCCAACATCCTTTCATGATAAAAACTCCCAACTGGCTGGGCATTATAGGAATGTAACCTCAAAATAATAAGAGCCATCTATGACAAATCCACATCCAACATCATATTGAATGGGCAAAAGCTGGAAGCACTCCCTTGGAGAACTGGAACAAGACAAGGATGCTCACCCTCACTACTCCTATTTCAGATAGTACTAGAAGTCCTAGCCAAAGCAACCAGGCAAGAGAAATAAATAAAAGGCATTGAAATAGGAAAACAAGAAGTCAAACTATCTCTCTTCACTGACGATATGACTCTATACCTAGAAAACCCTAAAGACTCCATCAAAAGGCTCCTTAAGCTGATAAACTATTTCAGTAAAGTTTCGGGATACAAAACCAATGTACAAAAATCAGTAGCATTTCTGTATACAATAATATTCAAGCTGAGAGCCAAATCAGAACACAATCCCATTTACAGTAGCCACAAGAAGAAGAAAATGCTTAGGAATACATATAACTAAAGAAGGTGAATGATCTCTACAAGGAGAACTATGAAATGCTCCTGGAAGAAGTCAGAGATGACATGAACAAATGGAAAAATATCCCATGCTCATAGAGTGGAAGAATCAATATTGCTAAAATGACTATACTGCCCAAAGCAATGTACAGATTCAACACTATTTTCATCAAACTACCAATGTACTTTTTCACAGAATTAGAAAAAACTATTCTAAAATTCATATGGAACCCAAAAATAGCCTGAAGCGCCAAAACAATTCTAAGCAAAAAGAAAAAGCTGGAGGTATCCCATTATCAGACTTAATACTACAAGGCTACAGCAACTAAAACAATGTGGTATCAGTACAAAAACCAGACACATAGACAATGGAAAAGAATAGATAACTCAGGAATAAAGCCATACACCTGCAACTATCTGATTGTCCTCAAAGTTGACACAAATAAGCAATAGGGAAAGGATTCCCTAGTCAATAAATGGTGTTGGGGATAACTGGCTGTCCATATGCAAAAGAATGAGACTGCACCCCTCCCTATCACCATATACAAAAATTAACTCAAGATGGATTGAAGACTTACATGTAATACTTCAAACTATAAAAATCCTGGAAGAAAACCTAGGAAATACCGTTCTCGACATTGGTCTTGGCAAATAATTTGTGTCTAAGTCCTCAAAAGCAATTGCAACAAAAACAAAAATTGATGAGCGGGATCTAATTAAACTAAAGAGCTCTGCACAGCAAAAGAACTTATCAGGGGGGTAAACAGAAAACCTATAGAAAGAGAGAAGATATTTGCAAACTATGCATCCAACAAAGGTCTAATATCCAGAATCTATAAGGGACTTAAGCAATTGAACAAGCTAAAAACAACCACATTAAAAAGTGGGCAAAGGACACGAACAGACACTTCTCAAAAGAAAACATACAAGCAGCCAACAAACATATTTAAAAATACTCATCATCACTAATCATCAGAGAAATGTAAATCAAAACTACAATGAGATACCATCTTACACCAGTCAGAATGGCTTTTGTTAAAAAGCCAAGAAATAATAGATATATTGGTGGGCTGCAGAGAAAAGGGAATGCTTATACATTGTTGGTGGGAATGTAAATTAGTTCAGCCAATGTGGAGAGCAGTTTGGAGATTTCTCAAAAA
The DNA here is from genome assembly GCF_002776525.5 of Piliocolobus tephrosceles. NCBI lineage: Eukaryota > Metazoa > Chordata > Mammalia > Primates > Cercopithecidae > Piliocolobus > Piliocolobus tephrosceles. The sequence continues at coordinate 36,754,966 of NC_045448.1, read as the reverse complement.
ACTAATGAACAACCATTTGACCCAGCAATCCCATTGCTGACTATATATACCCATTGCTAGGTATATACCAAAAGGAAAATAAATCCTTCTACCAAAAAGACACATGCACCAGTATGTTCATTGCAGCACTATTCACAATAGCAAAGATGGAACCAACTGAGGTGCCTATCAGTGGTGGATTGGATAAAGAAAATGTGGTACATATACACCATGGAATACTATGCAGCCATGAAAAAGAACAAAATTATGTCCTTTGCAGCAACATGAATGCAGCTGGAGGCCATTATCCTAAGTGAACTAATGCAGAGACAGAACACCAAATATTGCATGTTCTCACTTATAAGTGGGAGCTAAGCATGGGGTACTCATGGATGAAAAGATGGAAACAACACACACTGGGGAATACAAGAAGGGGGAGGGAGGGAGGCAAAGCCTGAAAAGCCACCTATTTGGTACTATGCTTACTTCCTGGGTGATGGGTTCAGTTGTTCTCCGAATCCCAGCATAATGTAATATGCCTTTGTAACAAACCTGCACATGTACACCTGGAATCTAAAATAAAAGTTTAGAAAAAAAGCAATGTCTCAGTGACCTGTGGGATAATTTGAAGTAGTGTGACGTAAAGTTTCAGAAGGAGAGGCTAGGGCAAGGGCAAACAAGAATATTTGGAGACAATTGCTTAAAATCCCTAAATTTGATGAAATATATAAGCTCTATGACTCTTAATCAGGATAACAAAGAAAACTCCACAAGAGCACACTATAACCACATTTTCCAGAACAAATGATAAAGAGAAAATCTTAAAAGTAACCAAAGGAAAATGACACATTATGTATAGAGGAACAAAGATAAAAAAATGAATACAGACTTGTCATCTGAAACTATGCAAGGAGACAATGAAGCATAATACAGTGCTAAATGAAAGAAGAAAAAATAACTATTGGCTAGATTTCTATATCCAGTAAAAATACTTTTTAAATGAAGATTAAATGAAGATTTTGAGCTAAAAAATATTTGTATATTTTTGCTTGCTAAATATGGCAACCTTGCATGAGGGCTCCCTGCCAACACCCTGATTCCTAGTTAGTTATTAAGTAGCTCAGAGCCACTCACCTGTGGACGGCAGCACCACACACACTGGAGTAGGATGCATACACGTCAGTGCCATAAACATGGAATTTGGGGTCTTGGCATCCTGCTGGACATTTCACAATGAACTCAGGATTGATGATCTTTCCGGCTTTGACATCACAGTTGATCTGAGGCACAGCTGGGAATACAAAATGAGGTCAAAATTACACCTTGTGCTATTAGTTTATCTATGGGGTGACTCTGTTAGGTCTTAACTATTGACTTACTTAATCTCTAAAAGCCAGAGCCTGGGCTGACTCTACATCCCCTCCCTATAATGAAAGCAAAGATGTAATTAGGACATTTCCCAGACCAAAAGAACCACAATGACCATTCATTGCCTTTAACCTGCTGAGAACAAAAGCAAAAGGCTGATTCCTGTGCTTATTGAAATAATCAATTAACAAAGCAGAGATCTCCGAGGAAAGACTACCCACCTCTAGTGGCCAGAAATGTTATCTTGAGTCAAGGCAGGAGAGTACTGGTTTTTCAGATGCTCTGTAGCTAACCCAGAAAAAACTCTCATCCAACCTTACAGAAGGAAGGAAAAGTATTCCAGGAAGGGCATACAGCGGGACCATCAGAGTTAGGAATGACCTGGACAAAGTTGGCTTTCTGGGTGGGAACTCCATTATGGGGCCTGGTGGGAGGATGGTAGATTGGTAGGAATGGACCAAATTAAGAAGGCTTGCATGCTCATGTTCTGTGTAGGATGTGGGAGGCAATGAAAGACTTTTGGACAGGGAAGATACATCAAAAACATGATATTTTGTCTTGGTCCTAGAGGTTCCTCTAGGCTTAGATCTGAAGTCATAATGGGAGAGATCTTTTCTTATCTGCCTGGTGGAAAACTGAGAACTCCCCAGCTGAGTGAGCATCCAGGGGAAGCTCATTCATTGTTTCCTCCCTCTGTTTTGGCTTTGCTATTGCTACTGCCAGCCTCGCGCTATCCAGTAGGCAAGTCTCCTGAAGCTGAAAGGTTGTCTGGGGATGAGGTGGAGTAGATGCTCTACTGACTGTATCCAAGAAGGGGCAAGACTGCGTATTCTCTGCAAAGATTTTTCCTCAATAACTCCTGAAGGAAAAGGTCCCCTAGAGGACACTTTACTGGTGCCTTTTGATCTGGGAATGTATTCAGTTCTGGCCCCCATTCTTCAGAAGGGACTTTAAAACTTAAGCACAGTACAAAGAGGCAGCATGCTTGGGAATGGTCGGGAAACTACCAAATGAAAGGGATGGTTTGTAGAAATGGGTCATTTGGGCATGAGGAAGCAAGAATTGGAGGCAACTGATAGTTATCTTCACAAGTAGGATTGTTGTGTGCTGTGATGCCAGAGGGTGAGCTAGAACTTAAAGAACAGAGTTTCTATGGAGGCAAATTTTCCCAAGAAGAACTTCCTAGGAACTGAAATTGTCCATGAAGGAATGAGCTGCCTCAGGAGCAGTGAGTGGGGTGTTGGTAGAAGTATGCAAGTGGAGACTGAACAGTTATACAGAGGATTTCTACATTGGGTGAGAAGTAGAATAAAACCCCTCCCAACCCTAAGAGTCTGTAATCCATAGACTCTTGGATCCAGGAGCTCTGCCAGGCCACCCACCCTCTAACTGGGTTCCTGAGATGGTCTCAGAGTTGCTAATGGCTTCCAGCTGTATCCAAAAAGCATATTCTTTTTTAACCCTTGTGTACCTGAATGAGGAGAACCGTATTTCATCCAGGCTGGAGACAGAACTGAAGTTTTCTGCTCTTTTCTTAAATACCCATCCCAGCCAATCTTTGCTACTCAGAGCTGGGCCAACAGGGAACTTCTCCTGGGAACCAAGGGGTTGAGTTTGATCACAGGCTTAAGCAATTTGTGGTTTACATTAAGAAGCAGAGCACTGTGCTTAAAACAGTTTTGTGGTTTCATTCTCCCCATCAAAGGTTGCCTCCTCACCGACTATTTTCTTCTTACCTTTCATTCTTTTAAACTCTGATACTCAAGGCTGCATTTACTATTTTGAGTCTCAGAGTATTTTTTAAAGGCAAAGTTTGGAATGAAGACGCCATTGTGGTCTGTTTTCAAATTAGTGAATTGTTTGATTCCTGGATGTAACTGTGTGTTCAACTCTCCTCTTTTCCCCAGATCACTTCCTCACTCCCAAACGTATCTCCTCCTTTAGAGGTAAAGAAAACGAAAGATTTCTTCTTTGTTCTTAGTTCTTTGAAATAGGAGGTGACAAGCTGTGTGCATTGAGATTAAATTTTGATGTGGCTCTGGCACTCTCAGATTTTGAATCTCCTGTCAGACCAACTAAATATTTTGGGATTGCGTAAACAAGTCTCTATCTGGAAGCTTATTTCATGAGTATTAGACAATGATCAAACCTGTTGAAAGACTTCAGGGTGCACATATTACATGCAGTAGGATTTTCCATGAAACGATTGGTTTAAAAGACAAGGGAAAATGTCACATTTTACTTCCCACTAATCAATTTTCCCTCCTTTCTTTAAGGGGGCATTTGTTGGCCGGGCGCGGTGGCTGAAGCCTGTAATCCCAGCACTTTGGGAGGCCGAGATGGGCGGATCACGAGGTCAGGAGATCGAGACCATCCTGGCTAACACGTTGAAACCCCGTCTCTACTAAAAAAAAAAATACAAAAAACTAGCCAGGCAATGTAGCGGGCGCCTGTAGTCCCAGCTACTCCGGAGGCTGAGGCAGGAGAATGGCGTAAACCCGGGAGGCGGAGCTTGCAGTGAGCTGAGATCCGGCCACTGCACTCCAGCCTGGGCGACAG
>NC_045448.1:36638867-36750960 GCF_002776525.5 Piliocolobus tephrosceles | reverse complement strand
AAAAATGAAATCAGGCACATGCGTTCATGCACTTTGAAAAAACAAGGAGCAATGGCAAAGTGTGGCTAAAGGTAAAAAATTTGTTGAATTTGTACAGAAAATTAAGCTGGAGAGAGTGAACTAGTTAAATTTTGCAGAGTGAATGCCAAAATTATTAAAAAGTGTAATGTCTATATTCAGCCAGGAAAAAGCAGGCATTTGTATCTTTCTGGCAGCTCTTCTTTAAGTATATGGAAACTATGGTTTGTTTCCTTACAATATTTTCCCAGTTATTTGTGAGGTAGTCTGTTTTCTTGTAACAGTCAAAGAATCTTCTGCCTCTCCACTTAAGGCCCGAATGAAACGAATCTTGGCCTTTCCTCTGAACGTCTTTGAACTATTCAGTGCTTGCCGCTTAGGTTTCCTTTCTTCCCCTTTCTTTGGTTGTTAAGGTTTATTAATATCTCCCTTCCCCCTTCTCTGAGTTTGATCCTAGAAGTGCAGAAAATCAGATTTCCTTAAGAAGACAAGTTTAAATTAAGGCAGCTCAAGAAGTATCATTCTTAGGTCTAAAGGGAGCAGGAAGACATTTGGCAAATGCCAGAACAGTCAGAGGGGAATGCTGTGTCCCCACAGCTAACCTCAGGTGAAAAATTATTTGTAATTTCTAAAAAGAACTTATTCTAGAACATTTGAAGAAAGCAAGACAGAAGCCTCTTCTATTCCTTCCTGACTGGACCGTTGCTGGCGTCCATGAGGGAAAGTCTACACCAAAGTCACGGAGAGCTGTGGGGAGCCCAGACCTCTTCAGTGGAACCTTTGCACAGAAACCTATTGCTCGGCCACCTGCTCTGCTTCTCCCTTTGTGCCCCCACCCACTCTCTCATGTGATTACTTAAGATAATCTTGCCTTCTCATAGACAGTCTCACTTTCTTATCAGAAGTCACATTAGAGCATCTCAGTATCTGCCAAGGGTTCCTTCCCTAAGGCCCTTGGAACTAGCCACAGGGAAAAGAGAACCACTTGCAAACCAGATGGAATTGTAGGATTACCTTTAGGTCACTGAGGTTTATGCGTCTGCTGTAGTGATCTCACAAGAGTTCCTGGCCAAAGGTCTTATCTCAGAACAAAAAACTGGTACTATCCGAGTTAATTTTTAGTACGAAATTAGAATCTGAGAGGAATAACTGCAAATATTTCTGCTGTTGGTTGGGTCTCCTGCCTAGGCTAATAACAGTGATTATTAGGTGATGTCACATACAATAAGCCAACTATGTAGTAGGCCAAATCAAACTGTAGATGCCTTATTTTGCCACTCATCTTTTCAGTGATCTCAGGCAAGCCACATTGCTTCTGGAAAACAAGTTTCCTTATCAACAAGCAATCATCGTAAGCTGTTAATAAGGAAAAATTATTACTTTTATATTTTTTATTTTTTATTTTTTTAATGAAGAAGAAGAATTATAACATAAAAAAGCACTTATGCATGAAAACTTTTAATATTAAACTTAATTTTATTGGACTGTGATATTCAACTAGAGTGAAATCCTGTTTTTAAGAGAATTATGCAAAAAGTCCTTAGTTTAATTAAATAAAAATATCATTAATCTGAAGATGAATGCATTGTTCTCCTTGATCCTGACATCTAGGTCATTTTAATTCTTCCTTTGTAGCACCTTCTTTCGCAAAGCATTCTTATCTATTTTTCTTAAACAGTCTTTGATCACATTGAATCTGTGCTCAAAAACCACACTAGGTTTTTGCTGCCATTAGGAAAAACTCCAAAATCCTTAAGTCCTTTCCACAGTTTCTTCCATGGAACGTCTGGGCTTGCCAATACTTGCAATAAAGTCTCTACTTTCTGAATGCATATTGTCTTGTACACTTAGCTTGAATCATTTCTCACATCTGAAACCATTTTTCCTTTCATCTGTTTGAATGTTACTATCTTTTAGGTCCCGGTTCCAGTTAACATCTTCATTCATCTATTAGAATATAAAATTCATGAGGGCAGGGACTTTTGTCTGTTTTGTTCACTGCTGTTTAAGAGAATGTCTGCTGAATGAATAAATGGATGGATTGAGTGACTGGATGACAGAGGGTAACTGGCCTGTGGCAACACAGTTTTGGGGCAGCTGCAGAAGTTTATGTCTTTAAAAATACATATTTTAGTTTACGAAGGACCCTAATACAGGTTCTTTCACTTGGTCCTTACAAAACCCTAAAAGGCATTAGTCATCATTTTTCAGAGAGGCAAGTTAATTTGTTCAATTAACAATTGAACAGTTGTTCAGATATCAAGCGGCAGAACTAAGACCTGAACTCAGGCCTGTAAATCCAAAGCCTAGCCAGCTCCACCTGGTTGCCACTTGCATGACTGAAGGGAAGAAGTAAAACTGCAGCTTCTCTAGTCTAATCTTACAGGCTTTTCTGAACTTGAAGATTGCTGACAACCACTAGTGGGTGAATACAGTATATATCTGAAAAATAGGTTTGTTTGTGTGCATGTGTGTGTGTGTTCATGTGAATACATGCATGCATCTGTGCATTTACCCCAAATACCTGCAAAGTAATTCTTCTAGTGTAATTTTCCATTGTATTGTTTTCCCGTTATTTCTGAGAATTGCCAGGGTAGAGTCTACTCAACTGAAAATCTGTAACACAGAGAGTCTCTGCCTTCTTTCTCATCCACATATCGGAAGAAGGGCTAGAAAGTTAATCTTCTTCCTTTTTCATGGTCTGAGAAAGGGCCCACATACCAATCTGTGGAGAACCCACCGGTGTTGGCACCAGGTGTCTAAGAAGCAAGCAAACACTGGGGATTACTTACAAGTTGCTACACATAAAACTACCCAAGAAGCTGTGTGCATGCTATACCAAATCTTACAACCACGGAGCTGTATTTCTCTTCATCAGTGTCCAATGCACTAAGTAACTAAGTCCCAGAACAATGACCTCTTCATGCCCAAGGCAGTAGGTTCAGGAATCATCTACTCTTTCAAGGTTGATTGCAAAAATCTTTCCATGCCTTACAAGGTATTAAGATTAATTCAGTGGAGAGAACTATGTGAATTGCATGTTGTACATTTCACCCCAAATTAAGTCTATTTCAACAGACTCCAATGTAAATGGAAATATTTCAGAATGTAGCTCTACTGCCTGTGGAGAATATCTTGTTTATCTCACTGATTGTTGTCTTCATCATGTAAATTTCCTGCTTAGAAAACTCCCAGGAGTCCCCGCCCTCTGGTGAATGACAAAGAAAAAAAGCTTCTCAGATTGGCATTTCCTGGTGGGTCTTAATCCACCTTCCAGATGCATTTCCATGACTCCCTAACACTTAAACCCTCCTTGCCATTCACTGCCTCCTGACCTCATCCTCTACTTGCTTCCCATGGTATCTGGGCTTAGTCCACCTAGAAAGCCCTTTCCCAACCTCTGCCTGTAAAAATTCACTTATTTTTCAGGTCTTATCTTGAACGTTCTTTCATAAGACCAGCAGAAGTCCTATTGTAGACTCCATGTTTGTTATTCTCCTATAGAATTTACCACATTTTGCTTTATTTTGTAGTGGCTTTTGTTGTTACTGTTCATTTGTCCATACATCCAATAATTATCTAATGAACACTGATTGGATCTTCATGGTACTTTTGGTCTTGCTGGGAAGACAGACTGTATAAAAAAAGCTCTTAGAGTAATATGTGGTAAATAGAGACAGTCCCTGATTTACAATGATTTAACTTAAGATTTTTCAACTTTATGAAAGGTTTTTCAGGGTATTACATGCATTTGTGACCTACTATGGGCTTATCAAAGCACAACCCCATTGTAAGTCAAGGAGCATCCTTGCTTGATGGAGAAAGTGCAGTGCATACAGGAGGCATCTAACCTAGTTCTGAGTGTGTGTTGAGGATAGGGTTTGGGCCCAGCAGGGCTTTCCTTTGCATACAGGGCTTTCCTTTGCATATACAAGATTGATGCTTTCTGAGATCACAGACTTTGCAGGATGGGCAGCCAGTAACACATTGCATGGAATCATCAATGGCTCCCATCTGCATAATGTAATCTCATCTAACACAACTTTGGACTAAGGCCATTGCTTCTGGAGCTCTTCCACGGCTCCATTATGTATGAAAAGCCATTGATGAGATTTTACAACTTAAAAGCTTTTCTCCCTCTAGCACAGACACTTTGCCAGGCAGGAATTGTTCTAGAGTCTGGTGGACATAATTTATGGGAAAATATATGATGTGTTTATTACAGTATGGACTGAAAGGCTCATAAGTTAAAGAGTAGGCCTTTTTTTAATGTGTAACCTACACGTGAATGAAATTAATCCTTAAAATGTATAAGGTATTATGACTGCCTTAGGAGAAGTGTGTTATGAACACACCTAAGCCCTTCAATCTTTATTAGTAGCCTTAAACAATCGAGAAAAATGCAGCCACATTTTGGTACTTTGTTAGAAAGTGCTTGAGTAGGTTTATGCTGACTAAACCTACTACTGAGGTGCCTCTGGCTAAGGTTAGATCTATGACTCTAAAACTTATCAGGAAAATGAGAGCCTTGAAAATGTCCCCTCTAAAAATAAAGTGATAAAACTCTCATTACTGCAGTAAGGTAAACTTTACCTTGGATTAAACAGCCCGTTAATTTATTAAGTCATTAACTTACATTTCTTCCCATTGCATTTTTTCCCTCTTACTATTCTAAGAAGGTAGACAGGCTCATGTTTTCCCATCTCTCAAGACTGGATCTCAAGATTGCAGGAGAGAGGGCAGTGGGTCGCAAAAACAACAGTCTCTCCGGGCTTTGAAAAGTAGACTCTCCAAATTCCCCTTGTTTCAGGGGATTGGACTTGTTCAGCCCAAAGAGTGATGCAGACACAATGATCTTCTATGACTGGGAAGGTGGGAGTGGCCAAATAGGTTCCAGTAAAGGAAACATCCCTTGCCCTAGCAGCTGCTTTGAGGAGCACCACCTCAGGGCAGCACCTGGTGTGATGCACCTCGGGGTGGACATTTAGGTACAGGGCTTCCCCACCTCTGCCAATATCCCATCATCCAGGAAGCAGTGGGGTTGCCCACCTTCCAGAGATAACATGAACTTGGATGCTGAGTGGCTGACCACCCCGAATCTTCTAGACTGCACAAGCCCTCTCTGCTGGAGCAGAAAGGGAGGAAGCCCTTGTAATTAAGGAATTTGAATTCCACCCCCGACCCCAGCAATTGGCAGTTTGGAGTCAGACTTAATTTGATTTTGAAAATAATGTGATAAGCCAAATATGGTGGGATAAAATTGTATCCAATACAACTGAGCACATAAAAGCAAAATATTAGCTTAGAATGAATGGGACCATGGGTTTGTGGAGTAGAGCTGTGAGAATCCATCCAATTGCTTTTTATATCTTTGTTTTTCTTCTTTGTAAGACCCTCATGCCAGATTATTTTCTTTTTTCTTTCTTTTCTTTTTTTTTTTTTGAGACAGAGTCTTGCTCTGTCACCCAGGCTGAAGAGCAGTGGTGCAGTCTTGGCTCACCGCAACCTCCGCCTCCTGGATTCAAGCAATCTGCTGCCGCCTCCCAAGTAGCTGGGATTACAGGTGCCTGCCACCACACCCGGCTAATTTTTGTATTTTCAGTAGAGATGGGGTTTCACCATGTTGGCCAGGATGGTCTGGAACTCATGACCTCAGGCAATCCGCCCGCCTTGGCCTCCCAAAGTGCTAGAATTACAGGTGTGAACCACTGCACCTGACATGCCAGATTATTTTCAACACACTCTTAAATATTACCTTCTTGGTCCAAAGGGCCCCCCACCAGTGGTGCTAAGTAACATCCATGAGGGGCACTGGAGGCCATGGACAGACGAAAGAAATGCAAAGAAGGAAAAAGGGGCGAGAAGACAAAGAAGTGAAAAAGAAGGGAAAGTAGAGAGGAGAGAAAGAGATAACTATCAAAATCAGTGGGAACCCTATAAGTAGGCAGAATAAATGTACCGGAATGGCGGGCGTTTTCAAGCCAAGCCCAAGGAATACAGTTATGCTCTTCTCCTTCTCCCATTTTTCCCATACGTTTTCTACTTTACTTTCTAGTTAGTCAGCCTTTGATTATGCAACACCCTCATCCGTTCCCAGGCAACAGACACCTCATTCTTTAGTCCCACCCAGCTCAAGAGGAGGCCACTGGGGAAACGTAAGAGGTTGAACGTCACGCAGACCTGGGTTTCAAATGCGGCCCTGCCAACTAGTGTCACTGTGCCTCAGGTACTAGATCCTCAAGAGTCTCGGAGAGTGCCCCCTTCTAGGAGGGGTCAGGAAATTAATCACTGACCAACACTACAAAATTACCTTCCCCTTGTTATTTGACTTAAGACTTCCGGGTTGTGAAGACTGTGAGTCTTTCACAGAAAAAACACTGGTGAAAATTGAGGGCTTCTAAAAGAGAGGTTAGGGGGCATTAAAGGGAACCTACCTAAATGATTTCTCATTCATATCTGCAAGAAGCCCTTGTCTTGGTTCTCTCTCTAGTCCACTGGTGATCACATTTTACAAGGCCTCAGAATCACCTGGAGAGCTGGTTAAAGCACAGATTGCTGGGCCCACCCTTGTAGTTCTTGACTCAGGATGTCTGGGCCAGGTGAGACAAAAGGTCCCGGATGATGCTGATGCTGCCGGTCCAGGAGTCACACATTGAGAACCACTGACCTAGTCCTATCTCACATTAAAGCTAAAGTGATTTGTTTAAAGCCCTGCTTTTATCATTTCACTTTCTGTTTAAAACTCTTCAATAGCATCCTGTAAGGTATATTTTGAGGTGTCGACGCTAACGGTTAGATGATCAAGCTTTTTTTGTTTAGTGAAGAGGAGAGAAGCCATTGCCCCCCGACCACCCTGTCCTCTTAGGATGTTTTCTTAAAGACATAAGACATAAGAAGCCAGCCTTTTGATTTTACAATGCGAGGGCTCTGGCCTTCTGTAAGGATCTGTAAGCCCTTACCTCCAGAATGGCAAGAGAAATTGTAATTGTCGTCTTCCAACTTACTATATGAAGTTGCGTGAAATTCTGTCCAGACTTTGTACACACTTTCATGCTATCTGCATATGCATGTAAATCTGTAATGCTTACTTACAAGTTGTGTTCTCTCTCTTCTCTCTTCATATCTTCAAATATTGCTACAAAGGAGTTGTTGTTTAATGTTGGCAGGGTTGTTTCATTTCCCGAACACAACCTTCCTTAACACTTTACTATTCTCTGAGGACCATGCTCCTTTTATAGGGGTGGACCCCTGCCAGCCTTGCCGATGCAATTAGATTCTCTCTCCCAGGAATTTGGGATCAGGACTGAGAGACATGATCTGGAGAGAGAGAGAGAGTGAGAGAGAGAAAGAGAGGGAGAAAGAGAGAGATGCACAGAGAGAAGAAGCAGGGGTGCCGGTTCCTGAGGCCTTTCCATCTGCAGTCCAACCAGAGGGAGTTACAGCTGCATTTCCTGCCTTGGGTTCTATGAGCTACCCTACGTCCTGCCCAAATCCCCCTTTTTGCTTAAGCAGATTGGCCTTGGAGTTCTGCTAATTGCAACCAAAATAACCCACATGAAGAGACTCCCCACTGCCCTCTCGATGAAGTCCAGATCCCCTGAACATGGCAGTAAAGCTCTTCACCATCTGGTGTCTGTTTGCTTTCCATCTTTTTCCTCAACACATTCACCTTCTACTCTCTATTTCTGTATGTTGAACTACTTTTTAGCTTTTTCTACTCTTCAGGACTTGGGCACGATGTGTTCTTTTGCTTATTGCACTCTTTTCTCCTCGTCTTTGCCTGGCCAATCCCTATTTGGCCTTTAGAATCAGTGTGTGTCATTTTCTCCAGGAAGCCCTCCCAGATACACAAATTATTTTCCTAACTCTTTGACTACCTTTAGCTCCTCTTGTCCTAGCACGTATATGGACATTATCATTGCCTGTTGACTTGTCTTTCTTCCACCTTAGATTGTGAGCTCTGTGAGGGCATAGATTGATTCTGGGTTGCTTTTGTTTCTGGGTGTCTAACACAGTGCCTGGTACTTGGCCAACACCCAATAAATACTTATCAAATGAATGAATAATGTGCCTTCCTTGCCATCAGTCACCTCCCCCAGCAGCAGACTGACAATGTTGAATAGAAAAAAGAAAGAAGGAAAGAAAGAAAAAGACTTTGGCCTCAAGCTATAGACTATGATTTAGAAATACTCTGGAGATCAAGAATCAGATATCTCCGTGGTTTGGGAATATCCAATTACCTTCATTGTATCTCTTTTTCCCTATTTAATAATTGTGCCAGAGTTTCTAATTAGAGAAAAGACCTCATGCATTTATTGATTCCAATGTGCTGCATCACTAGGGAGATTTTGAGAATAAGGCTGGAATTTATCATATCAGAAATTCAATCCATTTGAGATCTCTCAAAGAGGTTTGCCCTTGGGTCATTTAGCACAGACTTTCCTAGTCACTGCAAACTGTTGTCATGGTAATCATGGAACCTTTCATGATTTTTGTATATGAGTTAATGAAGACACTGGAAACAGCCCAAAGGACTTCATATTTGGGCGTGCATTTGTCTCCATATTAACCTAATCATTGTTTTGAACACACATCTGCCCCAGGGCCGGTCCTCTTGGCTCTTGGTCGTGACAGAAATAAATAAACAACTGATTCCTTTTTAGTATTTCAGACTAGGAGGCTGTGGATGGTTGCCCTTTTGGTCTCATTTCAACAGGAAATCTCACATGGAAGGTTTAAAAGAGCAGAAGCAAAAAGAGGCCGTGTGAAGCAAATCTTTCTTTTATTTCAAATGATTAATGTGGCTGATTTCAAGGTACCTAAATTTAATGCCTATGAAGAAGGTTTCAGTTGTGGAGAGCACAGAACATTGACTGTATATAAAGCCTTTTTTAATGGTTCTTTATAAACACACTTTAACTTAAGCTTCCACCAGGCCTACAAATTTGGATACAGATATCCCAGTGTGCTTACAATATTTGAGTGTGAGTTTTCCATCTGTGTCTTCTGTGAGTTATTTCCCAATATCCATTCTTCTCTTTTTTCTTAGTAATAATACCCCTTATTACTTTTAGCAAGGGACATGGATGTTTAAAATCAAGACATGGCTGGGGGTGGTGACTCACGCCTGTAATCACAGCACTTTGGGAGGCCAAGGCAGGTGGATCACAAGGTCAAGAGATCGAGACCATCCTGGCCAACACGGCGAAACCCCGTCTCTACTAAAAATACAAAAAATTAGCCGGGCATGTTGGCGGGTGCCTATGGTCCCAGCTACTCGGGAGGCTGAGGCAGGAGAATGGTGTGAACCCAGGAGGCGGAGGTTGCAGTGAGCCAAGATTGCACCACTGCACTCCAGCCTGGTGATAGAGTGAGACTCCATCTCAAAAAAAAAAAAAAAAAAATCAAGACATTTCCCACCACTCTACCTTACTGCTGGCCAATAGTACTTAAAGAGAGGGGTTATATTGAAATTTCTGGATGTAGCTTTAAAGGGAGCTATTGAGAGAGGTAGGAGGCAGCCAAACGCCTAGGCAGATAGGGGTGGGTCTCTGGTGAAACCCTACCTCCAAGCCAAAGACAGTTCAAAGCCTGAAAGCCAAGCTACAAATTAAATCCTCAGACTGGATTGAGAACCTGTCTTCCTGTTTGGTGTGCTTTCCTCTGATGGATCCCCACCCTTCACGTGTTTTACATATACCTACCCTTTTCCTAATTGGTTTTCTACACTGTCATGCCCACCTTTGAGTGGTGTCCTTGCTGTAACCTTTTTTGCATACTCACAAACCAATCAGCACATACTCCCCATTCTGAATCCATAAAAGTCCCCAGACGCAGCCACACTGGGGACTTTCATACCTTTGGGTAGGAGAACCACCCCTCACGGGACCCCCTCTCTGCTGAGAGCTGTTCCTTCACTCGGTAAAATTCTCAGCCCTCCTCACCCTTCAATGTCCAGGTTATTATCATTCTTCTTGGGCATGGTACAAGCACTTGGGAACTGCTGAACATGAGTTTAAGCTGTAACACAGGTGTGCTGGGGCATGCCAGCATGGCCAAGCAAGGCCCAGGTGAAGCATCACTGGCTGGGGGTCCCTGGCTTGCAAAATGACTGAGAAGAAAAATCCTGCATCACTATTATGTGCCTTTCTTCATCCCATCCTACTGACTGGAATGTGGACCTGATGGATGGAGCTGGGGCAGTGATTTTGGGCAATGAATTAGGAGCCACATTGAAAATGGCAGAATTAGAAGCCAGAAGTCTGGGTCCCTGGAGATTGTGGAACTTCTATAAAAGCCAAGACCACGAGAGAGAAAGAAACAGCAGTCTTAAGTAAGCATCTATTATTCCAGATTTTCTTTTCTTTTTTTTTTTTTTTTTGACACAGTCTCACTCTGGCCCAGGCTGGAGTTCAGTGGTATGATCTGGGCTCACTGCAATCTCCATCTCCCAGGTTCAAGTGATTCTTATGCCTCAGCCTCCCCAATAGCTGGGATTACAGGCATGCACCATCAGGCCTGGCTAATTTTTGAATTTTTAATAGAGACACCATGTTGGTCAGGCTGGTCTTGAACTCCTGACTTCAAGTGATCTGTCCGCCTCAGTCTTTCAAAGTGCTGAGATTACAGGCGTGAGCCACCACCCTTGCCCCTTATTCCAGATTTTCTGTCATCTAATCTTAACTGATACACCACTCAAAAGTGAAATTTATTTTTTCTCCTTCCATTGATTGGGTGTGAAATTGCATGGGCTTTTTTGTGAGATTTGCCTTCTGATCCCAGGGTCTGTTGGAAGGTGGGCAGGTTTGCTAGACCTTTGCGTTAGCCAAAATAAGTTCTCTGGTATGGGGAATTGAGACAACATTTCAATGTCAGGGCTAAGCTTATTCCACTTAGCCATAGAGACATACTGTTGCCTGGTCTCTGTATGTGTATTTTGAGTTTTTCTAGTGCAAGGGAACTACATATCCTTTACCCTAAAGTCAGGGCTCCTATCTCAAACACCTTTTGGAATGTGATAGGGGATAAGACTTATCACTAATTAGTCTGAGTAGAAATTAATTGAGATAGAGACAAAAACCAAACCAAAACAAAAATTATCTAAAGCAAGTATAATAACCCTCCATGGGAGAAACAAGCCTTATGCCAGCAAGGAATTGTGATTTTACTCACTGAACTTGGGCCTTTTAATCTTCTTTGAAGTTTCTTTGTTTGAATGTACTCCAGTCACCAGCAAAACTACATAAAGAAAAATTTTAAAAATTTAATCAATATTGTTTTACCTAAATGCTTTCTCTTTTGACTCATATTTGCTTTGATCATCCACAAAGTATTCTCACTGGCGGAACAAAATTTCCCTCTTACAGTCATGCATCACTTAACGATGGGGCTGTGCTCTGAGAAATGTGTCAATAGGCAATTTCATCATTACACAAACCTAGATGGTGTACTACACACCTAGGCTGTATGGTATGGTCTATTGCCTCTTAGGTCAAAAACCTGTACAGCATGTTACTGTACTGAATACTGTAAACAATTGTTAACAACTGATAAGTATTTATGTATCAAAATATATCTAAACATAAAAAATGTACAGTAAAAATACAGTATAAAAGATAAAAAGTGGTACATCTGTAGAGGGCACTTAGCATGAATGGAGCCTGCCGGGCTAGAAGTTGTTCTGGGTGAGTCAGTGAGTGAGGGATGAGTGAATGTGAAGGCCTAGGATATTACTGTACAAAACCGTAGATTTTATAACCACTGTTTATGTCTACACTAAATTTATAAAAAATATTTTTTCTTTAATATAATATTAATCTTAGCTTACTATATCTTTTTCACCTTATAAACTTGTTGATTTTTTAACTTTTTGACTCTTTTGTAATAACGCTTAGCTTAAAACACACACATTTTACAGCTGTACAAAAATATTATCTTTCCTTATATCCTTATTCCACAAGCTTTTTTGTATTTTTGAGTTTTTAAAATTTTTTACTTTTAAAATGTTTTGGTTAAAAGTTATGATAACTTTTTTTTTTAAGTGAGTAAAAGGAGTATACTCTAAAATAATGATAAAAATATAAGATATAAAATACAGGCCAGGCGTGGTGGCTCACGCCTGTAATCCCAGCACTTTGGGAGGCAGGGGTGGGTGAATCACCTGAGGTCAGGAGTTTGAGACAAGTGTGGCCAACATGGTGAAACCCTGCCTCTACTAAAAATAGAAAAATATTAGCTGGGAGTGGTGGCATACGCCTGTAATTCCAGCTACTTGAGAGGCTGAGGCAGGAGAATCGCTTGAACCCAGGAGGCGGAGATTGCAGTGAGCCGAGATCACGTCACTGTACCCCAGCCTGGGCGACAGAGTGAGACTCTGTCTCAAAAAAAAGAAAACACATAAGCCAGCAACGTAGTTGTTACTTGTTATCTATCAAGTAATCATTATCAAGTATTATGTACTGTACATAACAGTATGTGCTATACTCCTACATGGCTGCTGGCAGCTCAGTGGGTTTGTTTACACAAGCATCACCACACACATGTGAGTAATGTGTTGTACTACATCAATGGCTACAATGTCACTAGGCAATAGGAATTTTTCATCTCCATTATAATCTTATAGGAGGCCATTGACTGAGACATTGAAGTGCATGACTGTATTAAGTGCATGAAGCGCATGACTGTATTAAGATTGGAGAAATGAGATGTCTACTTTGTATACTTTTCTCAGCCTCAGCTGAAAGGTCCCTTTAAAAACACCTCTTGGATACTTGTCCTTTGTTTTGCTGTGTTTAAATTTGACCACACTAACCTGACAAAGCCCCCATTTTCCAGAGGAAGGAATGTGGGTCTGGAAAAGTCCACTAATTTGTCTTGTCCCATGAATTAATGATGGAGGTGGGATGAGCACCCCGGCCCTTCCTGTGCTCTGTCCTCCCTTCCACAGCAGGTTTCCAGATGGCCAGTTTCCAAATAGCCGGAGAACTGCATGTGCATGTGTGTGCATCTGTGTGTGTGCACACTGTGTGTGTGTGCAGCTATGTGTGTGTGCATATGAGTGTGCTTGAGGGAAGGCTGAATGCAGGGAACATATAAAGAGCCTCAGAAGAGAGGCTGTCTGGGAAAGAAAGGCAAGGAGAAAGGGGCTAGGGAGAAGAAGGAGACTCATCACAATGTCTGAGAAGTGACCTGAGTATTCCCTCGTAGCCCCCTGGCAGCCCTGGCTCTGTATCCCATCGAGGCAACTGCAGATAGTTGAGCTTCCTCCTTAGAAACAGGAGCAGAACCTCCGATAGCATTTGGACACCACGCTCCTTAAAGTGTATCAATAGGTGAAGAAGGGAGAATTCTGTATCCTTTCTAATTTAAAGTCCGGTTCCTTTTCAAGCACATAAGATGAAATAGAGCATTCTCAGACCTTGTGATGAGTCTCTCCTTCTTCTCCCCACGCTTTTCTCCTTGCCTTTCTTTCCCAGACAGCGTCTCTTCTGAGGTTTTTTTTTTTTTTTTTTTTTTGAGACAGAGTCTCACTCTGTCACCCAGGCTGGAGTGCAGTAGTGTGATTTCAGCTCACTGCAACCTCCACCTCCCAGATTCAAGCGGTTCTCCTGCCTCAACCTCCTGAGTAGCTGGGATTACAGGTGTATTTTTTTTGTATTTTTAGTAGAGATGGGGTTTCACCATGTTGGCCAGGCTAGTCTCAGACTCCTGACCTCAGGTGATCCACCTGCCTCGGCCTCCCAAAGTGCTGGGATTACAGGCGTGAGACACTGCACCCAGCCTGAGGCTTTTTATATATTGTCTCCATTCATTAAAAAGTGAATGTTGGCTGTTTTTATTATTTAAAAAGATACATGTTCTTTGTAGAAAGATGTAAACAACACAAATGTGGCTGAATATAAAAGTATAATATTTTCCAGTCTTTTTCTATATGTATACAGGTATTCATATGAATACATTTAAACAAACATTTGATCATACTCATGTTGTTTACAATGTTTGATAACTTATTTCTACTTAATGATATATATCAACATTTTTTCTTGTCATTAAATGTTCTTTCTATAGTAATTTTAATTCCCTGCAAAGTATTGCCCTATATGGATGTATCATAACCAAACTTTGATTTAATAGAAATAGCATAATCTTTGCATAGATCCATTATTTCCTTAAAATACATTTCCAAATAGAATTTGTTTGAAATGTATGCTCACTTAAAATCTTGATACGTATTGTGAAAATTTCTGATAGCATTTTTTTTTTTTTTTTTTTTTTTTGAGACAGTCTCGCTCTGGCTGGCTAATTTTTGTATATTTAGCAGAGATGGGGTTTCACCATGTTGGCCAGGCTGGTCTTGAACTCCTGACCTCAGGTGATCCTCCCGTGTCGGCCTCCCAAAGTGCTGGGATTACAGGCATGAGCCACTGCGCCTGGCGGGTGTGTTTGTTTTTAACTGAACACAGATCCTCAACTTAGGTATAAATGGACTTAGGAGTTCTTGGATTGGCAACTATTTTTGAAGAAAAAAGTGGCAATGCCACCAAGTGTTAAAAAAAACTCTTTATTTATCTTACGATTATCCAGCTACTATGGTCTCAATGTCTGTTTACCTGCCCCCCAACACCCCCCAACTAGAATTCCTAACATTGACATCCTAACCCCCGGTGTGATGATATTAGAAAGTGGAGCCTTTGGGACGTCGCAGGTCTTGACAGTGAACCCTCATGAAGGGATAAGTGCCCTTATAAAAGGTACCCCAGAGAGCTGGTTTGCCCCTTCTGTCATGTGAGAACACACCAAAAAGATGGCTCTCTAGGAACCAGGAAGCAGACCCCGAGCAGACCCTGAATCCATCAGCACCCTGATCTTGGACTTCCCAGCCTCCACAACGGTGAGAAATAAACTTCTGTTTTTCTAAGCCACTCAGTCTGTAGCAGTTTTTTATAGCAGCCTGCATGAACTAAGACCCTAGCTAACCTGTGCCAATGATGTGGCCATTGAATTATCTCCAATTTTGACTGTTAGCACTAGTTGAGGCCTGAGTAATTGACATACCATGTCCTAGGAGAACAGAAACATGAAAGAGAACTGAGTGAGAACCAGAAGTCTAGCCAGGCAGAATGAAGGCAGACATTTTTTAGGTATATTTACTTCTGGGGTTTGAGTGGGTATGAGTGTCCTGGAGGTCTAATTTTTATAGTAGCTTCTTGTCAATTAACTCTGTGCAAAGACTATATTTTCATTTAATGCTCAAAAATAAATATCTATAATCCTATAATATTTTTAAAAATGAGTACTAAATACATACATAGAAAAAAAATTGAGCAAGGGGAGGGAGTAAGTGAAATAATAAATTTGGGTATCAATTTTTGTGGAAAACCAAAAACTGTTCTTGGCCTCTGTGCCTGAGGCAAGTGGTTTATAAGTCCTGGTATCATTAGGACTATAAATATTTTAGTAAGACCACCCCATCATTTGCTTTTGGTTGCCCAGGACCTTTTAGGCTGAAAAGATGCATAGCTGGGTTCAGTTGAACAGCAGTAATTAATAAAGTCATTATCTTTGATGGCACACACAGGCCCTCCCCTCAGCTTCTGTGCTTATAATGAAAGCTCCTCAGAAACCACTCCTCCAGGGGATGGCTGGTCAGCAGGGCCTGCAAATGTGCTTGTGCCCTGGAGCAAGTCTTCACTCCTCCTCAGCAATCCCCCTCTTGCTACATTGGAAATGGTAAATTGCGTGTTGAAGTTGGGGAAGAGAAAAATCAATCTTGTGTTCATTTTCCTAGGATGCCTAGCAGAGCACCAGGATGGATGCCTGATGCCCACTTCAAAGTGCAAAGCCGCAGACAGGTCTGAGAGCCAGCTCCTGTGTGACAGTAGTTAATTATCTGGCAATGGAGGCCATGCGTGTCAAGAAAACTTGAAGAGAGTTAAGTCTGGAACCCCAAGTTCCAAGGCAATCATGCAGCAATGCTTCTCAGCAATGCTTCTCAGTCCTTAAAAATCCAGTGTTCTTTGGCCAACATGGTGAAACCCCGTCTCTACTAAAAATACAAAAATTAACCTGGCATGGTGGCTGGCACCTGTAATCCCAGCTACTCGGGAGGCTGAGGCAGGAGAATCACTTGAAACCAGAAGGCGGAGGTTGCAATGAGCTGAGATCGCGCCACTGCACTCCAGCCTGGGCAACAAGAGTGAAACTCCATCTCAAAAAAACACACAACAACAACAAAAATCTGATGTTTCAGTTTTGAATAACATAAACAATTCTCTTCTCCTTCTTCTCTTCTCTTCTCCTCTCCTCCCCTCCCCTCCCCTCCCCTCCCCTCCCCTTTCCTCTCCTTTCCTTCTTTTCCTGTCTTGCCAAGGCTAGAATGCAGTGGTGTGATCACAGCCTACTGCTACCTTGAATTCCTGGGCTCAAGCGATCCTCCTGCCTCAACCTCCCAAATAGTTGGGCTTACAGACACGTGTGCCACCATGTCCGGCTACTTTTTTGTTTTTTGTAGAGACAGTGCCTCGCTATGTTGCCCAGGCTGTCTTTTCTTTCTTTAGTAGTGCTTGAAATGTTCAAGCATATTAAATACTAAAATTACTTTTTCAGAAAAAAAATTTCTCCCACTTCACTCTCTCCCTCTCTGATGTGACAATCAGGACAGTTCAAATACTGATTTTTAAAATTTATTGTATAATGCATAGAGAAAATATAAATGAACAAGCTTGAAACTATGTTTAATCTTCTTAATGTTAAACATGCAAGCTAAAGCAAAATGAGGGGATGTTTTCCCATATCGTGCTGGTAAATATGGAACATAAAATTATATTTAATCCTGGCAGGGATTTGAGATTAGGGCTTCCCTGAACACTGTTGGTGAAGTATAAGCAAGCAGGACCATTCTGGAAAGCAATTTCAAGAGCCTTAAAAACTTTTATATTCTTTGGCCTAGAAAACAAACTTCTAGGAATATATCCCAAGTTATAATCAGAGGTATAGACAAAGATTTATGTAAAAAAATGCTCATTGTAGCATTATTTCTAATGGATCTGGAAATAATAAAATGTTGAAAACATGCCAATAATGAGAAATCCTAGGCATTTATTACAAATGGTGTGTAGTAGAATATTAAATTACCTGTGACGTGTTCAGCTCTAACCTTAAGAATGACTCCGACAAGTTTAAAATATATGGAGATAAATAACTGGAACAAATATACTAAAATGTTAATAATGGAGGAATTATTATTTCCATTTTATGTTTTCTGTATTTTTCCCTTTTACATTTGTATTTAATATAAAATATATAATTAGAATCTTATATAAATGAGAAATAACTGATGTAATGATGAAGAACAATTATTTTTTAATCTGGTCATATTGAAATCATACAGGTTTATAATAATGAAAACTGCTTTCTAAAATTATTGGCGTGATTCATCTGTGCTCATGTTTTCCAGTTTTCCTGTCAGTAATGAATTATAATCAGAATCCACATTATGTTGAAGAAAAGACATGAAATACCAGAACATCTAATCAATGATCAAATCAGTAGGTACTTACTGAATACTTGTGTACCTAGAACTTTTATAGGCATGCCTCATTCTAGCCCATAAACTTCCTGTTAGATCTTTTTGGAGACCCTCTATGTGCTAACATAGATAGTATCCACAATGCCTCCTTGAAAACCAATCTATAAAGCAGATCATTTAAACATAGTTCAGGTTTCCCTGATGCTTTAATTTAGGATTATGTACTCAATGAAACATTTAGCATCAAAGAAATCAGAGCTTCATAGGAAAGCCATGACAGCTTATTCTCTACAATCATGTAAATCATAAAATTATGCTTCAAATCATAGGATATTTAAAGCTGGGAGGAGCTTTGGAGGTCGTCCTTTATTTTATGGAAGGGAAATCAGGCCCAGTGTCACCACCTTGGCTAATGCTGCAGTCATTTGGGGGAAGAAGTTGGAACCAGAATGCGAGTTTGCTGGCTACAGTGTTGGCCTCTTTACTCTACTTGCTCCCTGCCAGTGTACATGTGGATTATCAACAGTACTCCAATGATAATGAGCACTGCAAAACTCTGCTCTAGCATGCATTGAAACATATCTAAAACAAGCATGCTACCTCTTAATTAAACACATTAAACACTTAATTGACGTTTATTTAGAGAGCTTTTGAGAGATCCTTGAATGGCTCCAATACCTTAAAAATCCAGCCTCCTTAAGAACAATTATTTGCTTAGAAATAATTACTGAGTGCCTATGATATGTGGTGAGCACTAGAGATACGACCCTGAGCATGATACAGCTCCCACCCTCAGTGAGTTTACAGATTTTGGAGAGCCAGAAAAATGACAAGGCCAATATCTTGCAGCTATGTGAGAAGAAACACAGGACACCAAGGAAATGCATAGAAGATGGTCCAACCTAATGGGGATGAGGGAAGCTTCCTGGAGGAATAGCGTGGTTTGTGGGAGGGGGTGTGGGCATGTCAGTGAGAGGAAGAGCATTCCAGGAAAGGGAACGGCATGTTCAAAGGCCTGTAGGTGAGAAATGATGCATTCCCCAGGGAAATTAGAAGTTCAGTGCTGGAGTGGGGGCTATGGTGAGTGACAAGAGCAGGGGAGGAGAGCAAGAGCCATATCGGGAGGCCCCACAAGCAAGGCACTTGAAGAAACTTGCACCGCATCCTAAAGGCAAAGGGAAAACACCGAGTTTGCGTGGAGAGCAACAGAGTGGAGGTCAGATACGGGCTTTAAAAAATTAATAGGGGTATGGTAGAAAATGAGGTCAAGGCGTAAGGATTTGGGGCAAGGAGGCCATCACAGCACCCAGAGGAGGGGTAGAGAGACTTAAGCAAATGACCCTGGGGTGAAGACATGTAAGCAGAGGAGAGAGATGGCAGGGAGGCAGACACACAAGGACCTGGAAAGGGGACTATGTGAACGCGAGCCTCCTTGTTTTTCATTAATAGAGTGATTTATTATTCCCCCTAGCTTCATTAAGGTATAATTGACAAATGAAAATAGTCTATATTTATGATGTTTTGATATATGTGTACATTGTGAAATGATTAAATCAAGCTAATTAACACAGCCATCACCTCGCAAACTTAACAATTTTTATGTGTGTGGTGAGTACATCTTAACTCTACTCTCTTAGCATATTTCAAGTAAACAATGCAGTTTTATAAGCTTTAGTCACTGTGCTGTACATTAGATCACCAGAACATATTCATCTTGTAACTGAAAGTTTGTACCTTTTTTTTTTTTTTTTTGAGATGGAATCTCGCTGTTGTTGCCCAGGCTGGAGTGCAATGGCACAATCTCGGCTCACTGCAACCTCTGCCTCCCGGGTTCCAGCAATCTCCTGCCTCAGCCTCCCAAGTAGCTTAGATTACAGGTGCCCGCTACCATACTCTGCTAATTTTTGTGTTTTCAGTAGAGATGGGGATTTCACCATGTTGGCTGGGTTGGTCTCGAACTCCTGACCTCAGGTGATCCACCCACCTCGGTCTCCCAAAGTGCTGGGATTACAGGCATAAGCCACCACACCTGGCCTGAAAGTTTGTACCTTTTGACCAGCATCTCCCTATTTCCCCAGCTCCCCAGCCCCTGGAAACCATTGTTCTACTTTCTGCTTCCATCAGTTTGACTTTTGTAGATTCGATACAGTATGTAAATGAGATCATACAGTCTTTGTCTTTCTGTGCCTGATTTATTTCACTTAGTATAACATCCTCTGGTACATTTACATTGTAAATGACAGGATTTCTTTTTTTATGGCAGAATAATATTCCATTGTATATGTGCACCACATTTTCTTTATTCATTCATCCATTGATAGACACTTAGGTTGATTCCTTATTTTGACTGTTGTGAATATGCTGCATTGAACATGGGGGTAAGGATATCTCTTCAACATGAATGATTTCATTTGCTTTGGACATATACTCAGATGTGGGATTGCTGGATGACATGGTAATTCTTATTTTTATGTTTTGAAGGAATCTCATTGTTTGGGTTTATCTCATAATATGGGTTTATTAATTTACATTCCTACTAACAATTTAGAAGGGCTCCCTTTTCTCCACATCCTTGCCAACACTTATCTTTTGTTTTTTAATAACCGCCATTCTAACGGATGTGAGGTAATATCTCATTGTGGCCTTAATTTGCATTTACCTGATATTAGTGATGTTGAGCATTTTTTCATATGCCTTTTGACCATCTGTATGTCCTCTTTTGAGAAATGTCTATTCACATCCTTTGTCCATTTTAAAAATTAGGGTATTTGTTTTCGTGCTGTTGATTTATTAGAGTTCCTTATATATTTTGGATATTAATTCCTTATCAAATGTATGGTTTGCAAATATTATCTTACATTCTACAAATTGTCTCTTCACTCTGTTGGTTGTTTCTTTTACTGTGCAGAAGGTTTTGGTGCAATCCCATTTGTCTGCCTTTGCTTTTATTGCCTGTGCTTTTAGGATTATATCCAAAAAGTCATTGCCCAGACCAATGTCACAAAGCTTTTTTCTTATGTTTTCTTCCAGTAGTTTTATAACTTCAAGTCTTACATTTAAGTCTTTAGTCAATTTCGAGTTAATTTTTGTATACAGTGTGAGCTAAGGGCCCAATTACATTCTTCTGCGTATGGATATACTATTTTCCCAATACCACTTATTGAAGAGACTGCTTTTTCCCCATTGTGTGTTCTTGTCACCTTTGTTAAAAATCAATTAAACATAAACGTATGGATTTATTTCTGGGCTCTTTGTTTCATGGGATTATATGTCTGTTTTTATGCCAGTACCATGCTGTTTTGATTACTATAGCTTTGTAGTGTATTTGGACATTGGGTATTTGATGCCTCCACCTTTGTTCTTTTTGCTCAGGATTGCTTTGACCTTTTGGAATCTTTTCTGTTTCCATATGAATTTAGAGTTCTTTTCCCAAATTTCTGTGGAAAATGCCATTGGAATTTCAATAGGGATTGCTTTGAGGATTGCATAAAAGAATCTGTAGCTTGCTTTGGATAGTATAGGCATTTTAACAATATTAATTCTTCCAATCCATGAACATGGAATAGCTTTCCATTTATGTCCATCTTCTTCAATTTTCTGCATCTTGTTTTTGGTGTGTGTGAGTCAGGGCCTTATTTCTGTCATCCATGTTGGAGTGCAGTGGCATGATCATGGCTCACTGTAGCCTCAATCTCCCTGAACTTAGGTGATCTTCCCTCCTCAGACTCTCGAGTAGCTAGGACTACAGTCACATACTACCACACCTGGATAATTTTTTTATTTTTATTTTTGTAGATACAGGGTTTCTCCATGCTTCACAAGCCGGTCTCAAACTCCTGGGCTCAAGCAATCGGCCCACTTAAGCCATGCAAAATGCTGGGATTACAGGTGTGAGCCACTGTGCCTGGCCTCATCAATGTTTTATAATTTTCAATGCACAGATCTTTCACCTCTATGGTTAAATTTATTCCTAAGTAGTTTTTTTTTGGATGCTATCGTAAATGAGATTGTTTCCTTGATTTCTTTTTCAGATAGTTCACTGTTAGTATATAGAGGTGCTACTGACTTTTGTATGTTAATTTTGTATTCTATAACTTTACTGAATTCATTTATTAGTTCTAACAGGTTTTTGGTGGAGTCTTCAGGGTTTTCTATATATCATATCATGTTATCTGCAGAGAAAGTTTTATTTCTTTTTCAGTTTGAATATCTCTATTTCCTTTCCTTGCCTAACTGCTCTGGGTAGGACTTCCAGTAACATGTTGAACGGAAGTATCAAGGGTGGGCATCCTTGTCTCATTTCTGATCTTAGAGGAAAAGCTTTTAGCTTTTCACCATTGATTATGATATTAGCTGTGGCCCTGTCATACATGGCCTTTATTGTGTTGAGGTACAGGGGTCTCCTTTTTGTACTTTGATTTCTTGCTATCTGAATAAGCAAGCCAGAAGAGCAAGGGCAGGCTGAGAAAGGCAGGGTACAAAAGACAGCCAGATCTTCCTTTCTTGTTTCTGTGATGCTGGGAAGATGCAGAGTGTGAAATGGCCTCAGAGTTTGTTTTATTTGTTTGACTAAACCCTATTCCTAACCTCCTGTCCCACTCTCAATCCATTCTTATGTTAGAAACCTACTAACTTGTATGTTAGAATGAAAAGAGAGGTAGCTTCTCAAAGGGGCAAGGGGGAAATGAAGGACCTTATGCTTTCAAGGGATTGTTCCCCAGGGTCATAGCCAACTTTTTGTTTGCTAAAGCAAGCCAGGCATATAGAGCAATTGTAGAGGCAGTGTTGGGATGGTTGACCCTTGGACCTTACCCAGTCTCTGAGGACAACAGCAGTGGTTGGGGTAGGGCTCCTGGTCCAGGTGCCTAGAGGTTCCTCAGGGCTTCTCATGGCCATCTGACAGGAGACAGGAAATAGTGCCACTGGTTCCTGAGAGTGCCTGGTATCCCTGAGGACTTATCCAAAGTGAAGACAGAGCATTGTTTTTGGCCTTTTCTTTGGCTCCAAGAGAAAGTAGCTTACCTGAGAGACAAGTAGCTTGGACAGAGCTGCCCCTAGGTCTCTGGCAGCCCTGTTACATAGGGTTGGGTGATTAATAGCTCAAACATATAATTTGCAGGAAGCTCTGAGACAATGAGTGACTTGACAAAATTGGCAAGTTGATGGTAGAGTCAGGACTAGAACCCATATCCTCCCTTTGACTCCTGGTCCAATACTTCTTCCAATATGCCTAGAGCCCCCTTGCCTTCCCAGCTGCATTACCTTCTTCTCTTCCAGTCCCCAGTTCTGCCAGGTACACACCCTCTGAACAGACCCTGAGCACTCTCATTATATTATGGGTTGAATTACGTACCCCCAAATTTATATGTTGAAGTCCTAAGCCTCCGTATCTTAGAATGTGACCTTATTTGGAAATAGGCTCATTGCAGCTATAATTAGTTAAGTTAGGATGAGGTCATACTGGAGTAGGGTGTGCCTCTAATCCAATATGACTGATGTCATTATAAAAAGGGAAAATGTGCAGACAAACATAAGTAGAGGGCGAATACCATGTGAAGATGAAGACAGTGATCAGGATCATACATCTACAGGCCAAAGAACACCAAAGATTGCCAGCAGACAGCCAGAAGCTAGGAGAGAGACACAGAACAGATTCCTGCCTTGCAGCCCTCTGAAAGAACCAACCCTTTTGACACTGATTTTGGACTTCTAGTCTCCAGAAGGTGGAGAGAACGGATTTTTGTTGTCCTAATCCACCCAGATTGTGGTGTTTTGTTACAGCAGCCCTGACAAACTAACAGACTGTCTGAAAGGCTTCTGCACACCTTCCTGGCAGTAATTTCACAATGATCCACAGGATTACTCTACCTGACAAGGCCATGGCACAGTGGGGCCAAGCTTAATGGAAGATGACCCTTGGGCTTGGTCCTAAACCCCTCAGCACTTTAGCTGAGTACTTCTAGTTGACCTGCTGCTCCTCAAGGGCCTATCCAAGATTGCATACTCTGGTGATAATGGATTCTTTTTTAAAAAAATCATCTTTGGCCTGGGTGCGGTGGCTCACGCCTGTAATTCCAGCATTTTGGGAGGCTGAGGCGGGTGGATCACAAGGTCAGGAGATTGAGACCATCCTGGCTAACACGGTGAAACCCCATCTCTACTAAAAGTACAAAAACAAACAAAAAAACAAAACAAAATATCCGGGTGTGGTGGCGGGCGTCTGTAGTCCCAGCTACTTCAGAGGCTGAGGCAGGAGAATGGCGTGAACCCGGGAGGCGGAGCTTTCAGTGAGCAGAGATTGCACCACTGCACTCCAGCCTGGGTGACAGAGTGAGACTCCGTCTCAAAAAAAAAAAAAAAAAAAAAAAAAAATCTCTGGCTGGGTGTGGTGGCTCATGCCTGTAATCCCAGCACTTTGGGAGGCTGAGGCAGGCGGATCACGAGGTCAGGAGTTCCAGACCAGCCTGGCTAGCATGGTGAAACGCCGTCTCTACTAAAAATACAAAAATTAACCAGACGTGGTGGCGTGTGCCTGTAATCCCAACCACTTGGGAGACTGAGGCGGGAGAATTGCTTGACCCTGGGAGGCGGAGGTGCAGTGAGCCGAGATCACTCCACTGCACTCCAGCCTGGGCGACAGAGTAAGACTCTGTCTCAAAAAAAAAAAAAGAAAGAATCATCTGTAAAAGCGTGAGTTGCCAATGCTATAGGTAAAGCCATGTCAGCAGTAAGTTTTTTTTTTTTTTTTTTTTTGGAAATTAAGAAATAAGATCCTTACATTTAGAATCTGTAAATATGCAGTATCTGAAATACTTGCTAATTGCTGAGGAATACACAAGATAGGTGTGTGTATGTGTGTGTGTAATATGTAATATACTGAGACATATATGTAATACATATACAGTATTTGCTTTACATGAAAACATATACACATGCATCCTGAATTTGATCTTTGCTTACCATTCTTTCTTAAAACATCTCTTCAAAATGTTTGTCATAAAAAGATACACTGTATTGTTTATATGCTCTGTCTTGGTTTAAAACTTTTCTTGGCTGGATTCTTTGGATCTTAGGAAAATGCTAAAAGGGTATCCAGATACACATATAAAAGTACTTACCAAGGAACATTTCAATAACAGATGCCTTCATAGTGAGAACAACAGTCCTCTTAAATATCAGAATGACACCCTGGAGAGAAAGAAACAATAACATCATCATATTTCAGCCGGGGGTTCTGATTTGGATGCACAGAGTGTGTGGGGATGGGCTGCATCATTTTGCATTGCCCTCTGGAGTCTTAGGATTCCAGGCTACAGATTTCCATAAGCAGCACATAGAGATGGCAGCGGCTGGCCTTGCTGGTACCCAGAGATGCTATTTTCAGTTAGAAAGCCCATTCTGGCCACCAGCCTCCAATTCTTCAAATATTTGATGTTTACTTAGAACTGAAGAGGAAATAACTCTACGATTTTGAGAATATGTCCAAGTAGCCACATTTATGGCATTCAGAAAACATATTTAGATTACAATTATTAATACTTCACTATTCATTCAATAAATATTTATTAAACTCCTATTATATGGCTACATTTTGTTAGAAAGTGCTAAAAATTGAATTAAAAAACAATTCTTACCCTTGAAAGACTTACAGTTTAATATAGGTGGAAAAACATAAGTGGATACAAATAACCACGTTAAATTGCATAAGAGAATGTTAAGTCCTCATAAGAGAGTATAAGGGGAAATTTATAGAGCAGTGGTTCTCAAACTTTGCTGCGTGTTATTTAATAGTATCACCTGGGAGTTTAAAAAAATCCTGATGCCCAGGCTGTACCCCAGACCAATTGAATAAGCCTCTCTTGGGCTGGGAGTCTAGTTAATTAAGTTTTAACAGCTTCTCAAGTAATTCCAACATGCAGCCAAGTTTGAGAACCAGTGGTTTTGAGTCGAGCTTCTTGAACTTTTTTTTTTTTTTTTTTTTTTTGAGACATAATCTCTGTCACCAAGGCTGGAGTGCAGTGGCACGATCTTGGCTCACTGCATCCTTCGCCTCCTGGGTTTAAGCAATTCTGTGCCTCAGCCTTCCAAGTAGCTGGGATCACAGGCACGTGCCACCACACCTGGCTAATTTTTGTATCTTTAGTTGAGACGGGGTTTCACCATCTTGGCCAGGCTGGTCTTGAACTCCTGACATCTTGATCTACCTGCCTGGGCCTCCCAAAGTGCTGGGATTATAGGCGTGAGCCCCTGGGCCCAGCTGGCTTGTGTATACTCATCACCTGGGGCTCTTGTTAAAGTGCAGGTTCTAATCCAGTAGGTACAGGTGGTGCTAGAGATTCCCCAAGGGCCAGAAAGTTTAGAAGGACAGAGATTATGGCAGCCATGGGAATAAGAGAAAGCCTCATAGAGATGGTAGCAACTGGGTCAACTTTGAAGAATGAACAGGCTTTGAACATGCAGAAACAGGAGAGAAGTGGCTCCAAGTGGGGGAACAGTGCCAACAGAGACTCAGACGTTGGAGAGTGCAATAGATATGAAAATGCTGGTGATCTATAAGGGAGTTTCTCATCTTTCTCTTAAGGCTATGAGGAAACTGTCAAAGGTTTACTCGTACCACTATTAATTGAGTATATTCTGTGCATTCTGTATTGTTTTGAATCCACACAGTAAGTCACCATGATAGGTCTTACGATCCTCATTGAACAGATGAGGAAACTAAGGCATAGAGAAGTTAAATGTCATAACTGTGGTCCAAGGTGGTGAAAGGATTAGAATGGAGGTGAAAGTGGGCGGGAGGAATCTGCCCTGGGCACAGGCAATAAGGGAGAAATTTGTAGAGAATGAAAAGACTTAAAGTTGGTCTGCTTTTTATTATCCTTATGAGCTAGCACTTTTAAACAATGTCAGTGGCAGTAAAGCATTCCTCCCCTCCGGGCAGATGGCTTCCACTATATCCCCCTCCCTCCAGTGCCACGGTTGTGTGCCCCAAAGCTGGCATTCATAACTCTACCCTCTGCTGTGTTCGCTGGTGTACTGGTTAAAAAAACAATAGAGATAAAAGCCCTGATTTGCAGAGCTTGTCAATTTCCCTGGTAGCAAATCCTCCTACCGTGGCTGATTTTGAAGCCACCAAAGTGACATCACTGAATGGAGATCTAGAAAGAGATAAGCACAATCTAGTACTAGCTAGGCCCAATCTAAGCTTATAAACAATATTTGCTACACTGCTATGCATATTTATTAATAAAAAGCAATTATTAGATTATGAGTTGAGATAGTATACAAGTACCCAATGCAATTAACTTAAAGTTGTTTAGTATATGAAAGCTTTATTACAAGCAATTAAATTAAGCAGCAAGAGTAACCCCAAACAGAACTGATCACTTTATTAATTTCCAACAACGATTGCAATGTGTTAAATTTCCCAATTAAGGTAGTTGGCCACTGGTTACGTCTTTAGCTTCAAAATAAAAACAAAACCATATGTACAATCTGTTTGGCAACTTGATGTTTAAGTAGCCAGATTATATTTAGGAAATAGTGTGATAACAGGTAATTTTTTGTTTTTTATTAATTTGAGAAACTCCAGAACGATGTATGTATCTTCAAGCCTGAGTGTTTAACTTTCCTATTGGATAAATGCAGTATACCAAGTTGCCCTACTGGATCCACCTATGCAGCCCCATTAATTGACTGTTACCAGTCAACATTGCAGATTTCATCCGAGTTATCCTTGACTTCTCTTTCTCTTTCTCTTACACCCCACACGCTCTCCACCCACCAGTCCTGTTGGCGCTGCATTCAAAGTCTATCCAGAAACTGACCATTTCTCAGCATCTCACCATTACCAATGCCATCTGTGGCAGCCTCTGCCCTGTCCCGCCTAGATTATTGCAATTAGCCTCATAACTAGGCGGTTCCCTTCTTCCTTTGTCCTCTGCAGTTCACAGAGCAGCCAGCATGATCCTATTCAAAGTCAGTCAGTCCGTGGCATTTCTCGGCTTACACTCTACAGTGGCTCCCCGTCTTACTCAGAAGAAAAGCCTAAGTTTTTACAAGTGGCTCAGGACCCTACTTGATTTGGCCTCCGTCCACCCTTCTGTTCTCATTTCACACTATTCTCCTGCTCAATTAGTAATCTTCAGCCACACCGGCCTCTTGGCTGTTTCTGGAACACCTCTTACCTCAGGGTCTCTGCACTTGTTGTACCACCTTTTCTTCTGGCTGGATGCCATTTCCCTGGATAAGCACATGACTTGCTCCCTCATTTCTTTCAAATCTTTGCTTAAACTTTACCTCTCATGAGACATTCCCTGGTTATTCAATTTAAAATCACAATTCCCCTCCCACCTCTCCCACCACCAACCGATATACCCAATCCGTTTCCTACTGTCTTTTTCTCCATTGACTTATCACTTCTGATAAAATATACTCTACTTATTTTATTTCTTATGGAGTTCCCCAGTATAATGCAAGCTCCACA
This sequence comes from Piliocolobus tephrosceles, assembly GCF_002776525.5. Lineage (NCBI taxonomy): Eukaryota > Metazoa > Chordata > Mammalia > Primates > Cercopithecidae > Piliocolobus > Piliocolobus tephrosceles. The sequence goes on along the minus strand of NC_045448.1, from coordinate 36,722,932 downwards.
AGACTTTTTGAGTGCTCAGTAAACATGTGTTGAATCAATGTGAGTAATGAGGGCTCCCCCTTTTCCCTAGGAAATTTGAAGAGGAAACAAAACAAAGGGAAGACAATCTTATGAATACATTAGAAACGACTGTATTATACACTATATTTTATTTGTTTATATATTTATTTATTGAGATGGAGTCTCGCTCTGTGGCCCAGGCTGGAGTGCAATGGTGCAATTTCAGCTCACTGCAACCACCACCTTCTGGGTTCAAGCAATTATCTGCCTCAGCCTCCCAAGTAGCTGGGATTATAGGTGCCTGCCACCACACCTGGCTAATTTTTATATTTTTAGTATAGATGGGGTTTCACCATGTTGGCCAGGCTGGTATTGAACTTCTGACTTCGTGATCCACCCTCCTCGGCCTCCCAAAGTGTTGGGATTACAGGTGAGAGCCACTGCCCCCGGCCAAATTATACACTTTAAATGGCATATTTTATGGTATGTGAATTATATCTCAATAAAAATTAATAAAGCAGTATTGATATTGATATTACTGCTAATCAACAAACAAACCCAAAGGGAAGGCGGAGAGCAGAGATAAGTACTCTCAGATCTGTCCTACAACTTTAGAGTCGTGATGGACGTGACCTTTAGAAGCTGGAATGAATGGATAAAAACCAACAGGATTCCGGGAGATGCTCTAATCCCCGAGGAGATCTCTCCCAAGTGTTGGCTTATCAATAATGGAAACTGACCAGAATCACTCTAGTGTCTTAGAATACTTGAAGCTTATTTCTCACCACTGCAGTTTCTACACTTGCTTGATCCGTTTACTCAAGCACTTAAAATGTAAATGTGCCTTTTGAAATGTGTGAAAAAAAAAAAATCAAACCCTCTCTCAGCCATTGCCAAGGCTGAGCATGAGGACTTCCACCAGCACCATTAGGCAGTTTCTGCAGGTGGTCCAATGTCACAGAGCTGTGGGGCACATGGTAACACTGGAGCCCTAATTCCTCACGTGCTCACCCAGGTTCTAACAAAAACTGAACAATGGGGGCTTCCAAAAGAATATGTTACTGATTCACAAATGTATGGATGTGCCATGAGATACAACATAAAGAATCCCAAATATGTAGTTCTGATGAGGCAGATGACGCCTGGTTGTGAAAGAAAAGTATACATTAGTGTAAGTGGATTAGCACAACAAATTTCATTAGATCTCTCTTTCTGCCCAGAGTCAGAAGACAGCAAGTTGGTAATAAATAATAATATTGCGTTTTATTTATATAGTTTTTCACAGTGTTTTAAATAAAGTGACTTTGTGTGCATTTCTAGAGTTGCCTATTTTGTTCACTGTTCAGTTTCTAGAGCCTGGAATAGTGTTTGGTAGTGGGTACAACAATACACGTTTGTTGAGAAAATGAGTGAATACAAACTTGTTCTTCACAGTAAACTTGTGCAGGATGTGGAGTATGCAAAATTCCCATTTTAAAGGTAAGGAAACTGAGGCCCGCAGTGGGTAAGTCACTTATTCAAGGTCACATACACAAAATCAAGCCTGGGTTTCATCGCTCCTGATCCTGCACCCTTCTTTCTACCCCTTGTGTATAAGACAATCTGCAGGTTGCATCTTGTTAAGATTGAAAAAGCAAAATGGACTTTTCTTAAATCTCTGTATCAAAATGCTTGAGATTTACAGATAAGGGGCAAATTGCTCATCAGTTAAAGATGTATGAGAAGAATGCACTTTGTCAAATGTGGAGGAAGTGTAAAAAGGCAAAGAAAGCGAAAAGGAATTTAAGCAGGGAAAATAAAGACCACAGCGAGAAGACACTTGATAATGTTCAACACTGGTGACCAGGAAGTATGAAAATCAAAGCAAGTCCATTGGGAATTGAATGTGGCAATGTATGCAAAAGCAACTTGGAGAAAGAATGGCTAAAATTGAAAAAATCCATATTATCAAGTGTTGGTGAGGAGTGGAGGACTGGAATACTTGCTAATAGGAATGTAAAATGGTACAACTACTTTGGAAAACAGTTTGGTGGTATCTTGAAAAGTTAAAAAGCTGAGTATATATTCCCACCACATGTTGCAGCCATTTCACCCCTAGGCATTTTCCGAAGAGGAATGAAAGTATATGTCCATACAATGACTTCTGCATATATATTTTTAACAACTTTATTTCTCATAGCTCCAAACTGGGAAAGATGCAAAATCTATCAACAGATAAATGGATAAACACATTGTGGTTTATCCATACAATGGAATACTACTCAGCAATAAAAAGGAATGAACTATTGATACATAAAACAACAGGAATGAATCTCAAGATAATTATGTTAAGTGAAAGCAGTCAGACAGAAAAGAATACATTCTGTTCAATTTTACATTCATATCATTACATTGCATCTAGAAACTGTACTCTATAGTAACAAAGAGCACATCAGTGGTATCCAGGAGCCTGGGGAGTGGGAGTGGAGAGTCCTGGAGACATAAGAGCAGAAGTAAGAGAGCAAAGGAACACATGAAAAATTTGGGGATGGATATGTTCATCATTTTGATGTGGTGATGGTTTCACAGTATTTATATGCCAAAACCTGTCAGACTCTACACTTTAAATATATATATTCTTCATGCCTAGAGAGTGGGAGGAGTATTCACTAGAACCCAATAACAGTGGTTATGTCAGGGAAAGAGAACTGGGTAAGTGGTGATCAGAGATGGGAAGGTGTCTTACCATTTTGTTCTATTGAAATCTTTACCCTGTGCATATATGTTAATAAATCCAATATTAGTAAAATATAAAAATGAAATAATGAAAAAACTCTTGAAATTGAAAGGGACACTTAAGAGGTATTGTAGTTATCATTATCACTTCCACCACCAAATTTAGCAGTGCTTCAATTAATATAAACCACGTAGAGTCCGAAGAGCTTCGTTATATGTGGTCTGTTAGGAAGACTTAACATATACAATACTGATCTCAGATGGGAAGCTGCAGCAATCTCCTAACTCACTCTTGCTCCTTGCTCCAGGTCAATCTTTCTTTCAGTTGGAAAGGATCAGCTTCCTAAAGCACAGGTCTGATTGTGCATTCACCTGTTCAGAATTCTTCTTCATAGTCCACTCATTCTCTACAGAATAAAGCTCAAATTCCTCAGTGAGGCATTACAAACTCTTCATGAAATGGCCTGCCTTCCCTTTCAACACCATCTCACTGCAATTCTCCTGAGTAATCCTCCCCTTTGACCCCAGCACACCTGGGCTTTTGGTCTTTTCTCCACACTCTACATGTCAGTACCTTGGCTCACATTCACATTATTCTTCTATCTGGATTACTTTACCAACCCTCACCACAAACCCATCCATCTTTCAAGCTTCAGCTCCTGGGCCACCTCTTCTACATAAATTGCCCTGATTTCCTAAAACCAAAATTCATCTTCTTTTGTGCATCCATTAATCATTCAAAAATAAAAGCATATGTACTATGTGCCAGGCAGAGAGAAACAAGATGCAGGTCCTGGCATCAAGTTGCTTTGAGTCTTCCTGCAGGAGACCGGCATGCATGCATCATAACTAACATTTACTGAGCATATACTAAGTGTCAGTAATATATTAACTCATTTAATCTTCACAGCAACTCTATGAGGTAGAGACTATTTCTTGCCTTCATTTTAGAGGTAAGAAATTGGAAGCATGCAGAGGTTACAGACTTTCCAAGGCTAGAAAGAAGAGGAGCTGGATTCAAACCAGACGTTCCAAGTTCAGAAGCTCTGCATTTCTCCCCTTGCCATAGCTGTTTCATAGTACGTGCACTTACTCCATCTTCATTCTAATTTAATTGACCTGAGTTTACATCGATATTGTTTTATTTATTTATTTATTTATTTATTTATTTATTTAGCTTTGAGACAGAGTTTCGCTCTGTCACCCAGGCTGGAGTACAGTGGCGTGATCTGGGCTCGCTGCAGCCTCCACCTCCTGAGTTCAAGCGATTCTCCTGCGTCAGCCTCCCAAGTAGCTGGGATTACAGGCGTCCACCACCACACCTGGCTAATTTTTGTATTTTTAGTAGAGATGAGGTTTCACCATGTTGGTCAGGCTGGACTCGAACTTCTGACTTCAGGTGATCTGCCTGCCTCGGCCTCCCAAAGTGCTGGGATTATAGGTGTGAGTCACTGTGCCTGGCCTGATACTGTTTTAAAGCTTTCCAAGTGACTCTACTGTGCAGACAGCACTGGGAACCTCTGCTACTGGGGATGCAGTGATGGCAAAAGGGTGGATGGGCACATAGGCCTGAAATGTGGGAATTGGAAGGGGCTTGAATTTATTTAATTGGCATGTTGGAAAACAATGAATGAGTGAACAGGAAAGGACAGGACCTAGCGACAGTGGAGCTTCAGAACTAGGAGTTGCTCAGCAAAGCTGAGAGAGGAATCAGACTGTCAGAGAGGGATAAAGGGCCATGTCAGCCTTGAGTGTCATGCCTAAAGAATGTGGAACTGATCCTTTAGGCAACAGGGAGACATGGAAGGCTTAAAAATTATTTTTGCATTCATCATTTTTAATAAGCCCCCTAGAGGCTTACTTGAGCCACTCGCTTGGAAAAAATTCTGCTCTAGTAGACATGTAGGATTTATGTAATGTTGGTGTTTGTCTGAACTACAATGCTACATGGGGGAGCACCCAACCATACTCTTTGTCCATGAGGCAGAAAGAGCCAGTATCCATCTGGAAACATTTACTAGTTATAAGAGGCTGTGCTGTATTTCCAAAATGCCAAAAATCCCTTGAGGACAGACATCTCTGAATGGGGTGAGGCCACATCTGCAGCCTTGCTTTCTTCATCTCTGACTGACCGTAAAGCCTCCTCCGCTTGTCAATGGATGTGGGTTGATCTGGTGAGGACAGGAAAAGGAAGCTGGCACTAGACGGGGAGTGGGGAGGTCCTTTACAATGTGGTGGTGGCCTCTATCTGTACATAAACCTTCATACAGATGTATCCCTCTGGCCGAGGTCCGAAACACTGCATTTCCTGTTGCCACAACACCAGCGGCCACCTTGGAATCATCATTACAATTCCCCAGGATTCTGTGAGAGAGAGAGAGAGAGAGTGCCAGAGGGGACAGTAGTTTTTCTTTCTTTCTTGAGTTTTCTTCTCTTCCCAACTTCTTTACTTCCTTTTTTTTTTTTTAATCCTAAAGAAATTCTGGCAGAAAATGTGAGCCAAATAGGTAAGGAAGGGGAAATTTTGTGTTTTCTCAATATGTTGGTTCCTAAGAATGCACAAGGCTATTGAAGATGTGCTCTGAGTCAGGCTACGTGGACTGGATGGACACTGCTGGTGGCCTACGCAGAGCATCGTTTTCCCCTTCCTCCTTCCTAACAGAATCCCAATTTGGTAAAGGAAATCAGTGCAGCCCGGCCACTGAGAGGAAGCGGGTCCATCTGCAGCTCCCAGGCAGATCTCAATTTGGGGCCTAAGGCAAGGATGGTTAGACACGCCCCCTTGCTGGCAACTGCTCCAGGCTTGGGCCCATCAGCACCAGGCCCTTGCCAGGTGATCATACTAGCTACTAGTCCAGGTGGGCTGTGTCCTGGGTTGTAACAGACAGAATGGAAGGACTTGAAGCCTATGTTTTTTGGGGAGAGGGTGGTTATCTTGTTGGAAATGAACAAGGAAGCAGGTTGTTGGGGGTCTGCGGGCTGCCATCTTGTGACCACGAGAAAAGTCCAGCAGAGGAAAATCCTAACTCAAGGCGAGGAGGGCAGCCAGGCGAATCACAGAGAGATGAGTCAGAGCTATGATTTGTCTTGCGCCTGGGGGCTGGGCCTTCCTCTGGACTGTCTGTTATGTGAGATAATACATTTCCCTTGCACTAGGCTGGCAGCTGAAAGATTATTCCCAACTGCTACCTAACTCGCGGTGGCCATCCATACCGTGGTTTTAACTGCAGAAGGCTGTAATAACAGGAGTTTATACCAGAGTCTGCGGAGAGTTTTCTCACTAAACTGTTTTCTCATTTGAACCACCGAAGAGCTCCTTGAGGAGGCGAAATTGACATTAGAATTCCTGTAATTCAGAGCAGGGAAGTGACTTGGCCAAAGTCACACAGCCCAGATCTCCAACTTCATATTGCGCTCTTTCTATCCTGCCAACTCCTCACATGGTTGTCACTGTAAGTTTCAAATGATTCCATGATTTGTTCTATAATACTGTAATAAAATAAAAATGCCACTCTTCGTTTGCATAGCACTCTTCACTTTTCAAAGCCTGGTTACATCTACAACTGAAGCAGCTCAATTATTATTGTCAGATGCAGAGATGGCAGTCACTGAAATGTAAATGACTCAGCTGGTCAAAAGCTTGTGATCCAGCAAAAAAAAAAAAAAATAACTGAAGCCAATCGAGGTCTCCCTTGGGATTTTGGGATCGGGATTCTGAAAGCTTCAGAAGCTGTGCGTGCCAAGCTGCAGGCCATGTGGGGCCCTGAATAAGATGTATAAGAGGACGGCGGAAAGAGATGGAGAGAATAAGTATGTGGCCCTGGGAGGAGCAGGAGAAGATCCCTTCATTTCTCACCGCTTTCCAGGTCCCATTTCCAGTCTGAAGAAGGTCCAGCTCGGCTCTGTCTCCTGTGCATGATATTGATGTTTTTGGGCCTTTGACTTGAGCCAGTTTAAGTTGGCTTCTGTTTCCTGCAGCTTTGATTAAAACCCTTTTCATATTTATTGTTCTAGTTATGTCCTGTTCCCCTGAAATGATTAGTAGTAAAATGAAAACACTCAAAATGAAAAGGACATACGCGCTTGTCTTTTGGTAACATCAAAGCAGAGGGTCCCTAGAGAGGCTATCTCCAACCCTGCAGCCAAGCTCCGGGAAGAAGTGTGGCAAGAAATCCTGTGAGCTGTCACAGCCACTGAGAAGGTCTGGGATGCTCAGGAAACAAAAAAATGGAAGTGGGTGACCTTGAAACCATGCTGTCAGAATGTTGCTGTAGAGTTTCCTCGTATATTTTTGACAGTAGTTCACAACCAGAGGTGATTTGGTCCCACAGGAGACATAGAATAGTGTTTGGAGACTTTTTGGGTTGTCACAACTTTGACAAGAGAGGGGAATGCTGCTGGCACCTAGTGGGTGGAGGCCAGAATAGAGATACTGCTGACCATCCTGCAATGCCCAGGACAGCCTCCACAACAAAGAAGTACTCAGCCCCACAGGCCAATAGTGCCAGGGCCAAGAAACTGATTTCTGAGAATGTTTATTTCTTGATGTATTCATGAGAATGTTATGCTTACTGACATTCCAATCTAGGAACTTCCCATAAATATTCTATGTACTTTTGTGATGACTAGAATGTGTATCCCCTTCTCCAGGATCACCCTTCACCACCAACAGTCAGAGAAAATCCTACAGCAAACATGTTTCCTCACAGGCCGTTGGGTGGGGTTAAAGACCTCATTCGTGTATACAACTGATGTATGCCTGTGCCATTAGGTTCATTGATCCATGTGGCATGTTTCTACATGTCGGAAAACCAAAAAGGCAAAGCCATTTTTGGTCGTGTGTTTCAGACCGTTATTTTGTACTGCGTTAGGAACCTGACATATGGTAATGCTTACCACATCCACAAAGGCTTCGACCAATGGTGATTTCTAGAGAGACTACAAACAGTAATTACATTTCTGAAGTGGTAGTTTAGATCTTATATTGCCAGTGGGAAAAAATACTAGTTTGCAGGCATGCCCCAAATGAGCTCTAAAGAAACCCTTCCAAGAGTTATTTATCCTGTGTAATGGAAAGGGGCACGAACATCAGTAAATCTAAAGGAAAGAGGCTAGGACCTCAAAAAGACGAGGTGGGCCATGATTGCTCCTCCTAGTTTCCCTGGAAACCATGAGTGGTTTAAAGATTCTGATGAAACTTTGGAAGATGAGTTTCTCTCATCACAAACTTCTTTGCCTAATGTGTTTGACACTGTGGATTAGCCTTGCCTCCTCCCAGTTCTTCCCTTTGGGCTTTGAGGTTTGTAGTTGCCAAGGGGCCGTCTACTGTGAATTTGGAGCTGGGTGTTTACTTCTGCTCAACTATTATCCCTAGAGCCTAGACAAGCCTGAATACTCTGTGCTTTTTGGTCTGCCTTCAATTCTGAAGCACAGAAAAACATTCTCAGGTCCGGCAAAACTTTCCAGCTGAGATAGGAAGGAAGATGAGGGTGTGTCTGCAAGATCCATGCCCTCCCCTCTGCTGCTCAGTAGAGAATGGGCTCCTCTCAGATGACAGGGTTCTGAGAGGCAGATGTGGGGCTGCCTCTCAGAAGCACATTTTTGAATCCCAGCAACCAGAGACCTGGGTGAAATGGAGGGTGTGGAGGACAGTGTCTGTGGCTCAGGAATTGAGGGCTGTGGAGAATTAAGCCTCAGGAATTTCCAGGGACCAGTAGAAACAGAGTCATTTAGAAGCAGGAGACCCAGCTCTCCAAAGGCAGCCACCAAATGTCCTACTTCAGAGGCCTTCCTGGGAACAACCCCAGCTCTGAAGGAGCCCTCAGACTCTCCTGCAGGGCCCCCTGACTATTTTGGCCTGGATATATATAGTGGCCTGTTAAATGAGATGGGATTGATCCCTTTGCTCTTCTTCCTGGGAAGTTTTACAAGTGTAGAGTTCATGCCCATAGTAGTAACTATCGTTTACTAAATGTTTCCTATTTGCTGCACACGGTACACAGGTGATTTTACTTGTCATGGTGATCCTATTGGGTAAGGACTATTGCGCCCATTCATCAGAGCAGGAAATTGAGGCTTAAAGAACTTTAATAAACCGCCCAAGCTGGCCGGGAGTGGTGGCTCACGCCTGTAATCCGAGCACTTTGGGAGGCCGAGGTGGGTGGATCACCTGAGGTCAGGAGTTCGAGACCAGCCTGGCCAACATGGTGAAACCCCCATCTCTACCAAAAATACAAAAATTAGCTGGGCATGGCGGCATGCACCTGTAATCCCAGTTACTCTGGAGGCTGAGGCAGGAGAATCAATCAAACCTGGGAGGCAGAAGTTGCAGTGAGCCGAGATCGTGCCACTGCACTCCAACCTGACGACACAGCAAGACTCAAACAAACAAAAAACATAAAACCACCCAAACAAAAAAACCTGCCGAAGCTTATAGAATAAATGTATAGCAGAACCAGAATTCTATCCCAAACCTCAAACACTTAACTCCATTTAACATCAAATTTCCCCACTGTACAAGATGGTTTTATCTTCCTTTTTACCTTGATGCCAATATCCCAGGCTTTTTGAGACACTTGGCTGACAATTGTTAAAACACACGCTATAAAGTACATACCTTGTATAATAAAGTGATCTTAGTTACAAGGTTAAGCGATTTTTCAAGAGTCCCATTTGAGCCTGAACTCACTCACAGCTCTGTCTCACACACAAATGTTATTTAGGGTAAAATGATGCACCAGGCATATTTTTAAGTGTAACCAGGCATAACACACCCATCTAAGTCAACATTTGAGTGTATTGTAATTGACTGTGTCATGGGATGTTAAAATAAGATGATCCTTTTGTCTTAGTTTCGGTTGAGGCCTCAAGACAATAGGAGCCAACCACTTCCATGTTCCAAAGTGGTATCTTTGAAGGTGGGGGTGGAGGGGGTGGGTAGGGGAGCCACCTGCTCCTCTTCTGCATTTGGGTAGGGGGAAGAGAAGGGAAAATGCCTACAACTTGTCTTTAAGAAATTTTTGCTTTCTGATCTCCAATTACCTCTCTCAGTTTCTACAACCTCTTGCCTGGAGAAGTCATCAGCCAGGGATCTTGGTTCTCAATCACCTCCTTTGAAAAGCCAGCTTGGATGCCCAGTAACCCAATTTCAAGTGGCTGAGTAGTTGTGTCTCTGAGGCTGATGTCTGCCTCCGTGGACTTGGTGTCTGTCGCATGATTAAGTCCTCCATAGGAGAGGGGAAGAGCTTGTGGCAATTAGGACTCTCTGTGTGACAGAGTCAGCCTGGGGTTGTTTTTGCTGCGGCCTGAGTCGGATGCATGGAGGCCTGAGGAGCCTATGCAGAAAGCAGCCAGACAGAGCTTACCAGTTGCCCAAGGTCTGAGGGAGGAACTGTAAACCCCCAGCCAGAACGGATTTATTTCACAACATCTACGGAACTACATGTGAGGAATCCCCAAGGCAGTAGGGGAGGGAATCCTTGCAGCACCCATAGACATGCCCTATGGGAACAAGAAGCAGCTGAAAAGCCCGGGGAAGCTCAGGGAACCTGGATGCTGGCTCATAACAGTACCAACTAGTGAGGCCTGTCCCTGCCTCTCACCTTACCTCCCTGTGTCCACTTCAACTCTGGATATGAAGAGACTACCGTTAGTGGCCAAGGGGAAGAGAGGTAAAGGCACAAGGCAGAGAAAGAAAATTCAACCATGCCCCCTGTCCACTGCAGAAAGCAAGCCTGGATGTGGAGGATAAGACTTTAAGCTTTGAATATCATTTTTACGTTTTTAAGGATTATCTAGTATTACGTACATGTTAATGACTGAATTGAGATTGTTTGGGAGTGGAATATGAGCAAGGTCTTTTTTTAAAAAAAAAAAAAAAATCCTCTTGAGCGTGGCCTGACAGATTTCATCCAGAGCAGAGGCAAGAACTGCCCCCGAGACAGTGTGTGAGTGAGGGGTAGGCGGTGTCTGGGGGAAATTGAGGCATGCGAGGATGGCGCCCTCTGTGTCTGCTTGTCCAAAGCACACCCTTGGGCTCCCCTTTCCTGCTCCTTCAGCTTGCTGCAGACACACTGGCCTCCCAAGCACGGTTCCACTCAGGGCTGTTCATTTGCTTTTCCCTCTGCCTGGAATGCTCTTCCTTCAGGGACCCGCATAGGCTGCCTCCTGGCTTCCTTCATCTCTCTGTTTAACATTCACCAAATCATGCAATGCAAATCATCACCCGCACTGCTCTCTGCATCCTACTTTGCTACTTATATTTTTCACAGCCCATTATCACCATCAGGCATCTTACTGTATTTGTTTATTGTGTGCCCCCAGATTAGGAAAATGGACATAATTTTGTTCACTCTTCTTCCCAAGCACATGGGATTGGGAATAGCACATGGAGGTGGCCCAATAAATATTTGCTCCTGCTGTTGTTGAATGTTATCTCTCTTCCCCCAAATTCTTTTTGCCTTTTGGAGTGCAGATTTACTCACTATGTTGTATAAACACGGCCAGTCTGGGCAAGTTAACTTGCACCTTTATGTCCAAAGCATGTTTTCTGTCTGGAACACAAAGAAGCCCGGTAGAGGGAATTCACATAGCATTAAGATGCCAGTGACCTGATCCCTTGGAAACTATATGTAAGTTTCCCCCGAGGGCATAGGTATATATTTTTTTCTTTTTGAATAAGAGAAGAAAGAATGTGGTAACAGAATGCCTTCTCACTATAGCCTGAAGGGTGATTTTTATGAATTTTACCACACGTCCACACAGAAGTTTAGCCTTTCTCAAACTGAAGGAAAGAATTTGAGAAATGCTTACTAGAGTCTTGTCAATGTAGAGACCCTTATCAGGGAAAGTGATTTGCTGAAGTAGTTTGAGTCACAAGGAAGCGTGATTCTTTCTGCGACAAGCTGCTGAGTTAACCTTCCAGTGAAGATAAAGGAAAGGTTTTGGAGACTGGCTACACAGAGGGCTTCATGATGGAGTTTCCTCAGCCTTTCCCCTTCTGGCACCGCCTAACTCCCCCGAGTCAGCTTTTCCCCATCCACCCAAAAAGGAGATTATCCAACAATGACAGAAACAAAAGCCGTCTTCTCCTGACAGACCTTTCCCTGTGAGTTCCTTGTCTCCACGCCTCTCCATTATTATTACTAAGGTGTCTCTACCTGCAAGCAGGAACTTTTTTTTTTTCTTAAAGAAATTTCACTTGACTTGAGAACTATGTTTTCAGGGATGGCAAAGACTAATTTGGTGCTGTCACAGAAAAACCAGGACCAGGTGTAATTGTTGCCTGGCAGGTTAAAAGTATGACTTTGGAAGTAGACCTCTTGGATTTGAAACTGAGCTCCATCCCTTACTAGCTGTGTGGCTTCGGACAACTTACTCAAATTATCAGTGCCTTCGTTTTTTTCATCTGTATAATGGCGATGGTAAGAGCCCCCCTCATATGTTTGCTGTTAGGGTTAAATGACTTAATATGGCCGGGCGCGGTGGCTCACGCTTGTAATCCTGGCACTTTGAGAGGCCGAGGTGGGTAGATCACGAGGTCAGGAGATCGAGACTATCCTGGCTAACACGGTGAAACCCCGTCTCTACTAAAAATACAAAAAATTAGCCAGTCGTGGTGGCGGGCGCCTGTAGTCCCAGCTACTTGGGAGGCTGAGGCAGGAGAATGGCGTGAACCCGGGAGGCGGAGCTTGCAGTGAGTGGAGATCGCGCCACAGCACTCCAGCCTGGGCGACAGAGCGAGACTCCGCCTCAAAAAAAAAAAAAAAATGACTCAATATATGAAAAGGGCTTGAACAGTGGGTGGCACATAAGAATAGCTCTGTAAGTGTTAGCAGTTATTATTATTATTATTATTTAATTGAGATAGGGTCTTGCTCTGTTGCCCAGGCTGGAGTGCATGCTCATAGCTCATTGCAATCTCAAATGCCTGGGCTCAAGTTATCTTCCTGCCTCAGCCTCTTTACTAGTTGGGACTACAAGCAGCACAGCCATGCCTGGCTAACTTTTTAATTTTTAGTAGGGGCAAGGTCTCACTATGTTGCCTGGGCTGGTCTCAAACTCCTGGCCTCAAGCGATTCTCCTGCCTCAGCCACCCAAAGTGTTGGGTTCACAGGTATGAGCCACCACACCTGGCCTATTATTATTGTTGTTGGGGTGATGTTAATCATTATAACATCACCACCACCACCACCACCACCACCACCATCACCGTCATCATCACCACCACCATCTTGCAAAATGCTATGTGTGTTTGAGGGCCAGGAATTTCACTGTCTTCTGCAAACCACAGGGAGATACATTTTAAGACAGTGAGAGAGAAACCTTTTGAGATTTCTCAGATTACAACCATCACAGAAGTTGCCTCTTTCATTTATTATTTATTGATTGACTAGCTCAGATCCCCTGGATAAAGAGATGGCAACTAGTTTCTAATGATTATATTAATATCACATAATTCCGTGAATCTATTTGCTAAACGTATCCAATGAGTTAATGTGTAAAAGTCTGAAGATTATTACAAATGATTTGTTTCACAGCTGATCTGATTTCTTTATTATAGTCACATATAATTTTAAAAAATTTACTAACATTTGGGTGCTGACAGGGTGCCAGGGACTGATCAAACCTCTTTGCAATAGCTCTGTGGAGTAGGCGGTAATAACAGACCCCTTTTATAGATGAGAAAACTGAGGCCAAGAGACTTTAAGTAACTTGCCAACATTAACACATTTAAAAAGTAGCACAGCTTCCTGCCTAACACCCACAGGACCCATAGCACAGGAAGGGCCATTTTTGCCTTGACCTCACATGTAAGGCTTTAAATTAAGGCATTTGACATTCTTTCCACATGGGGTTATACTGACAGTCACAGAAATACAGCGGAAAACGGAAAAAAGTCTTTCTTTTTTTTTTTTTTTTTTTGTCACACAACTTGGACCCACAGTCTCCAGTATGCTATGTATATGTGTATGCATTTATACACATATATATAATCTCCTCTAATTGTCTTGTGAAGAATATGGAGACTTGTATATGTGTATATATATGTATATGTATATGTGTATGTATATATACATAATCTCCTCTAATTATCTTGTGAAGAATATAATTATGGTAAATTTCATTTTTGTATACATGAAAGTCTCTGGTTAGGTAAACATGCATATTTAAAATATACCATAAGTTTCATAGCCCTGTTTCGATACTTCTTCATTTAGCAATGTACAGAGAGTCTCAACAATGAAATTTTCCTGGCCACGTTTTGACATTGGAGAGGTCCCAGTGCCTAGAACCATAGGATTGAGAGGGAAACTTAGAGATTATCTTGTCTAACTTCTTCATTTCGTATGTGATGAAATAGAGATGGAGACGTTGAGTAACCTCTCCAAGGCAGCACAGCTAAATGCCCTTCTACTGACAGACCCATGTGTTCTGTCTTGTCCCCACTGCTGCTGACACTTGGCTCACACCTTCAAGTGTGAGCAAGGAGAGGGGAAGCTGCACATGTGGGCATAGCTTCATGGGAACATGTTGGGGGCCAGGAAGTTTTTATTACATAAATGCTTTCTAAAGTAATCTTTTTTTTTAAAAAAAGTGAGGAATAAAAGATTACATTTTCTTTTTCTTTCTCTCAATCTCTCTCTCTCTTTCTTTCTTTCTTTCTTTCTTAAACTGAGTCTCACTTTGTTGCCTAGGCTGAAGTGCAATGGCATGATCTTGGCTCACTGCAACCTCCGCCTCCCGGGCTCAAGTGATTGTCCCACCTCAGCCTTCCGAGTAGCTGGGATTACAGGCATGCGCCACCACGCCTGGCTAATTTTTGTATTTTTAGTAGAGATGGGGTTTCACCATGTTGGCCAGGCTGGTCTCGAACTCCCGCCCTCAGGTGATCCACCCACTTTGGCCTTCCAAAGTGCTGGAATTACAGGGGTGAGCCACTGCGCCAGGCCAAGATTACATTGTTACAGAAGTTTTGACATTTCAAAACTCCTTGGGAGCTGAGAATCACTATTGACCCTTGTGGCTGCCCTGGGAGGGAGGGTGTACAGGCATTGCTATTTCTGTTTTTCAAAGAGGGAAACAAAAGTCGAGAACTGTTATATACCTTTTCCAAGGTAATAGTTAGGTGGTGGCAGAGCTGTTACTATAATTTAGGACTCCTGGCTTGGCGCATGCATTGAACCATACTGCTTTCCTGTATTCAATGTGTCTTATAGGAATCACAGCTGAGAATAGCACAAGCATTTTTGTTCTCATGATACTATTCATAAACCATTCTCAAAGCTCATGTATTTTCTCTGAAAGAAACTATTCTTCATGTGATCAGTAACTTGGTGGAAAAGACATATCTTCTTAACAATATTCATGAAGTAAACACTTTTAGGACGGATATTAAGCATTTCCAATCTTCCTAAGGATTTTTTTTTTTTTTTTTTTTTTTTAGTGCTGAACCATAAGATATATTTAAATGAAGCTTAGTCTGGGAAACCAGCATATTGCAATAAAAAATGCAAGTCCTTGCAATCTTGTAATTATTTATCTGGAGCTTTTTGTACAAAAGAGGGTATTATAATTCAATAAATAAAAGATGGCACTTCCAGCTTTCCTACCAGCGCTAGCTACCACTTCAGCTAACACACACAGAAAGAAAATACACAAACAAACAGTGTTTGATCCTGCTTTGCTGCAGGGTGTTTTCATCTTTCAAGAGACCAAGTGAAAAACAACCTCAGAACTTTACCACCAAAACTTCCAAATTTATTGCAGCACAACATAATGGCAAAATACTATTTTCTTAGCACACGCAATTTTGAGCAACCACCGTGGCCAATTATGCTTGGTTTTATTTTTACAATAAGTCCAAAGAAAAATTTTAACTCCACTCTTGATTTAGGAATGGCAAAGATGCTGTGGGTTGTTCGGAGCAAAGTATCATGTCTGATTATTCAGTCTTATCCTCTCTCTTTAACCTGTGCTTGAGGCGTTTATTTCATGTTTATACTAGTTGGACACAAATCGTACTTAAAAGAGATTTCATATCCTGTCTTCCTGTGAAAAGCTGAGCTACAATGGCAGACTTAACAATGCCAGCCCCTTCTTGGGCTTATCAGTAACAGAACCATTCAGCCTAAGAAAACACTTTAAGTGTAAACAAGACTCAGAATTTTACATCTAGCTACATTCCACTGAAATCTGCCTGAATAGACAGAAGTAGAGATCCAAGCGAAATAGTTTCTCTTTTAACAACAGTGTGTCCATTTCTCATACTGCTATTCACACATCTTTATAAGAAATTTGCTATATTGCTATTACATTCCATGTATTCCAAGCAAAGTTTTTAAAAAAGCAAGATAATAGAGACTTAAATTACTTTAAAATTATACACAAATGTCATACTTTTCAACTTATTTGTAACCATAATTAAATTGGTTTAAAGAAACAGTAAAAATCTTGTTATAATGTTAATATCAATGCAGTTTATTTAGAATTGATAAATATATATGTATATTACTAGTTGTTTACAAGGATGCCAAGTACCACCCACTCTCATCTCAACTCTCTTGAAACTGAAATTTGTACAGGCTGCTTACTTGGTCAAGGTTTATATTGTAGTTTCTTAAAGACAAATACATTTCAATAATAATGAATGGAAAGTAACTGTACACACAGCTTAGAAATTCATCAGACATACCTTGTTTGAAGAAAGCAATTTTTTTTTTTTCAAAACTTTTTCACCACACAGAATGAATATTCTTTTTCCCTTAGGCTTTTCTGCATCACAAATCCCATCCAAATTATTCTAAGGAAGAAACAGGGAGAGGTCCAAAAACCTTTTCTCTTCTTCTCAGAGGAGCTAATCAAACAGTCCCATCAACCTCTCAGTACTTTGAAAAACACATTTCACACCCCCCTGACACACACATACACACACACACACACACACACACACACACACACGCTCACACATACTGCCTCTCACACTGGTTTTAGTGCTGAATTAGGCGGTCCTCTTTCAAATTTCCACTCCCACTGCTTTTTTTTTTTTTTTTTTTTTTTTTGGTAAGGATTTCTAAATATTCTTTTGTAGCCCAAAGCACAGATTTTCAGTAAGCAAATTCTACAATTTGACATTCTAAAAAGTAGAGGAGGACCACTTAGATAAAAATGGAAAGTAAAAGATATGTTTCAAAAATTACTTCAGCGGGGCAATTAAATTTTTTCTTTCTCTTTCAAAAGCTAGTGAACAGCTGAACTGAACTGCACAAAGAAGGAAAACCGTGCAAACACTCCCAAACTTATTCTACTGGACTCCCACTTTTGAACTGAAAATGCTTACTTTTTCCTACATATTAATGCTATTTTTTTGTTTTGTTTTGCTTCAGTCCTTTCTGCGTTTTGGCAAGTTTTATGAAATGACTCAATTATATGCTGGTAGTTACAGGACACAAGATAATCGTAGTGGGAAGCAAAACCTGACTCATGTTTCAAAAAAGTACTGATGAATAATCTCACATGAAATCTGCCAGTTTTAGTTATTTATATATTAGTGTCATCAGTGAAATCTAAGAGATTCAGATTCAACATGTGTATTAACGTATCACAGCATTAAAAAAAATCAGACCAAAAAAAAAAGTACATCTGGCAGATCTTGAGATTCCAAAGCCCATCAGTGTGGCAGAGCATCTTTTTTCAAGCACAGGAGAAGGTAGCAAAGAGCCATTCCTCCTCCTGCTGGGGAGTGTGCACTCACGCAGCCTTCTTCCATTCGAGAAGCCTCCTGTCCTCGTCTGTTGGCCCTGGAACTGCTCCTTTTTTAAGATCATTGTTTGGCAGACCTTGTGCTCCAATGCCAAGTTATACATGGGTTGGTTGCTGGCACGTCTTCCTTGGCTATATAAAATGTAGCCAAGAAGATAGGCTGTCACAGTAAGAAGTCTGTGTTGATTAGGAGTAACTTTGGCCCAGCTCTCTGGTCTAAAGCTCCCAAATGTGACTATATGAATCTGGGTGGGATTCATCTGCTCAATGGCATTGTTTAGAGATGCACCCTGATGCATAAGCTTTTTAATGCTGTAAAATATGGTAGCTGAAATTAAATGCCACTTTTTCAGAAGTGAATTAATGAAGAGCCTGATGAAATTCAAAGCTCTTTGATGTATAAAACTTGATAAATGGAATGATTCCATCAATAGGCAAAGTGTAACAAGCTATCTAGATGGATAGCATGTAATTTCTGCACAGGTCTCTGTTTAGTAAATACATCACTGTATACTGATCGGGAATCTTGCTCCAATAAAGGAACATGGAGACTAAAAAAAAGATAATGATTTGAACGTTATTTAATCATTTTTACCGTTACTTCTTTTGGTTCTGCAATGAAATTATTTCTCAATTCTCTTTATTCCTCCACTAAATTCTGACCCCAGGTTCTTTGGTGGTAAGGATGATAATGCTGTAACACTGAGGATCCCCTGTCCCACCATTTGAATTAGGGCAGGTTCAGATGAAATGGCAGCCTAAGCATAATTAATAATCACATTATTACTAATACTACTAATAATAATGCTGCCGGACTCGGTGGCTCAAGCTTGTAATCCCAGCACTTTGGGAGGCTGAGGCAGCCTGATCATCTAAGATCAGGAGTTCAAGACCAGCCTGGCCAACATGGTGAAACTCCGTCTCTACTACAAATACAAAAATCAGCCAGGCATGTGATGGTGGGTGCCTGTAATCCCAGCTACTCGGGAGGCTGAGACAGGAGAATCGCTTGAACATGGGAGGTGGGGGTTGCAGTGAGCCGAGATCGCACCACTGCACTCCAGCCTGGTTGACAGAGCAGGACTTGGTCTCAAAGAAAATAATAATAAATAATAATAGTAATAATGCTAGTTGCTATTTATCAAATACTTACTTTTACTAAGGGCAGCAACCCTGTACATGTATCATTACACTTAACATTTAGAAGAATGTTAGAAGGATTAGTAGTATAATCTCCATTCTATAGATAAGAGAACTGCCCAAAGAGATTAAGCAACTTTCCCAGGGTCATGCAGCCAGTAAGGCAAAATATGGGATTCAAATCCAAGGCTTCTTGACTCCAAAGCAATGGTGTTATATTATGGCTTAGAGCTTCTTTTCTTTTACTATAATGGTTTAATCTGTTTTCTTATGGTAAATAAGGCAAAATCAAATATAAATGTATTGAAAAACATATGAAGAGATGCTCATTTGCAGTGATGAAGAATTTTGGGAATAGATAGTAGTGGTGGTTGCACAATATTATGAATGTAATTACTGCTACCAAATTGTACACTTAAAAATGGAAAAAATGGCAAATTTTATTACATTTTTTACCACAGTTAAAAACGGTAAAAAAAAAAGGAGCCATTCCCTTTTAAAAAACAATGAAATATTTTATTTTCGTCATCTTGGCAAAAATTAGAAATCTGAACAAAGAGCATGGCAGAGATGTCATGGCCATGATGAGCTGCTCCTGGTGATGACAAATGTGGCTATTCTAGAGGAAAATCCAGAAGTACTTGGTTGAATTACCTGTGTACCCCAGGATCCATCCACCTCTTTCTGGGGGTATATTCGTCAGTGAGCTTCTCACACAGGGCCACCAGAAGTCCATTTCTTTTAACTTATCAGAGAAATCATGAGTTAAGTATGGGAGAAGCACACCATGAAGTACTGTGCGGAAGCTGGAAGCAAAGGCCTAGAGCCCTCGTACGTGCTGTCCCCGACGTCTTCTCTCGGATATCTGCATGGCTCCCACGCTCACTTTCTTAAAATCTAGGCTCAAATGTTACCTCTTGAGTGAGCCCTTTCCTGGCTGTCCTGTTTTAAAATGGCACCTCCATCCCAAGCCTTTCCTTTTCCTCTTCCCTGTTTTATTCTTCTCTGTAGTACTTATGTCCTTTTATAACATTTACTACTTGATATTTATTTATTTATTTATTTTTGAGATGGAGTCTCGCTCTGTCGCCCAGGCTGGAGTGCAGCGGCGTGATCTCGGCTCACTGCAAGCTCTGCCCCCCAGGGTTCCCACCATTCTCCTGCCTCAGCCTCCCGAGTAGCTGGGACTACAGGCACCCGCCACCACGCCCGGCTAATTTTTTGTATTTTTAGTAGAGACGGGGTTTCACTGTGTTAGCCAGGATGGTCTCCATCTCCTGACCTCGTGATCCGCCCGCCTCGGCCTCCCAAAGTGTTGGGATCACAGGCGCGAGCCACAGCGCCTGGCCCTACTACTTGATTTTTAAATCGAGCATCCCCCTTTAGAAAATAGGATCCAGGAAGGCAGGAGTTTTTAATCCACTTTGATCAGTGATGCATTCCTAGCCCTTGAAGCCAACACATAATAGGGCATACAATAAGTATTAACTAAAAAATGATTGAAAATACATTAGAATGGTTGCCTATGGGAAAATAGGATGGGAATGGAGAATTGGGATAAAATGGAATAAAAAACATTAAGGCAAAAGTCCTGGGGCCTTGCATGGACCACCAATGATGGTGCCAGGAGTGCAATCAACCCTCCAACCCAGACGTCTGGCAGCAACAACACTTACAACAAAATCAGTCAAGGTGGTGGTCTTGGGGAAATCTTTTATCTTTTTAAAGTAAAACAAGATCACAACTTCTGGTGAGTGGCCTTGAGCTTGCTACTTGGCATAAACTGAACTAGATTATTTCAAGTTGAGAACAAGAATTGTGATGTTCAGTTTTTCCTGCTCTTACTACTTGAAATTCTGTTTTACTTATAAATTACCTATGGTTGCTTGAATGCATCACTTCTTTCTTAAATAACTGTTTATCACCACATAACCTTAGTATCCCAGTCTTGTATCCAGTACAAAAACTCAAATCTCTTTTAGAACATTCGCTATTAAAAGTTTTTATTATTGTCATAAACATTGAACTTGATGACTCTTTAATATACTGCCTCATTTTTTTCTTCACTCCAGAGACAGAATGTGGAGAAATCAATGCATTCTTCATATCACAAATCCATTCTTTTATGTGACTTTTAAAAATTCAGGGTGGCAGTTTAAGAGTCTAAGTAATGAGATAGTCTTTTCAGACACTCCTGATACTTTTACTGTGTGCAGGTAAAAAACACAAGAGTTACACCTTTCATAACACAAGCTCCCTTAGATGTCTAAGGCAACATCATCTTTGATGTTACTTCAGTATTTCATAGAAATGTGATTTGCCTTGAACTCTTCTACAACAGTTTTGAGACTGTTTTCTCCCTGCACTTTGGTAGATGCTTACTGCAAGCATCCATCTGTTGTTTCCTGGACACTGCTGAATATGACTGCTAAGTATACATGTTTTGTGTAGTTTCAATGTGAATGGGAAATTTGCCAATGTAATTTGCTTTTGTTAAATGTACACTATCACCATCAAAAGAGATTTTGCTGAGCAATGTAAAAAAAGCCTCCTCCAAAACTAGAGTGAAGAGTTTCTTAAGAATATGTCAGGGAGAAAAACATGATTATTAGATAGGAGTCATTGATTACTAGGTAAAAGGTAGGCTCTGAGAAGAGCAAATGATGAACCTGTAGAATTCATTTTCTTTAGGCTATTTTTTACAAAAGATGTCAGAAAGATCACTGCTTCCAAATGCTTTCCTGAAAGAAATGAGCTGGAACCACTGTATCAAGTATTAGACAATACCCACAATATTCTAGGCCAAACTCATGAAAAATGAATGTGGGTAAGTCACTGTGATTGTAAGAGTATAAAAGAGATTAAAAGACCTAAAGGATGATACTGGACACTGGAAGCTATCCTGTAGATCCTACATTACAGAGGGCTGCTGGTCTGGCAGATTAGAAAAATACAAAAGTGCCTTATACAAAACGAGGGCTCAAAATGGTGGGCAGGAGATTATAGGCCTTGTATCTCCCTATTATGCCAAATAAGCACATGAAGGCTAAAATAAAAGATTGGTTCACAGAACACTGGTCAGCTGGGGCTCTGCTGATCTAAGCTGTGCTGTGCTGTGCGGCTCTGCTTCCCATTATATGTCTATGGGTTGCCTGGCGAACCTCTGCTCTACGTGTGTTTATTTTGTTGTCCATGCTGCTGGGACAGCAGCTATACAGGAGAAGATCTCATGGCAATGGCAAAGTTGCAAGGGGGCAATGGAAAATATGTGAGGTTTCATAAGGCCTAGTCTTAGAATTGGCAAACTATTATTTCTGGTCCATTCCACTGGCCACAGTAAGTTCCATGACCAAGCCCAAAGTCAAGGGGCGGGGAGCTAGGCTGCCCATAGAGAAGCTATGGTAAGAGTGTGAATGAAGAGAGAATGAAGAACTAGGCCGAATAATTCAACTGACCCCACCATCTTTCTCCTTTCAACCTTTCTTTGTCCTTACATTTTAGTTGTGTATCTTGTAAATAACATTGAACAGGATTTATTAAAAAATTTAGTTTGTCAATCTCTGCATTTTATTGGGTAAATTTAATCTATTTTTATTATAATTACGGATACAGTTGGTTGCATTTATGTCCTTATTAGTATTTTTTGTTTACTCTTTTTTTATTTTCTTTTTCTGCTTTCTGCTAGATTAATGAATTTTTCTATGTTTCCTCCTCTCCCTACCTGCAATGCTGTTTTTGGAATCTACATATTGTATTTCTGAAATTTTAGCATCTACCTTTTAAATCTTAATCTATATATGCAACTGTAATTTTTTTTTTTTTTTTTTTTTTTGAGACAGAGTCTTGCTCTGTCGCCCAGGCTGGGGTGCAGTGGCGGGATCTCAGCTCACTGCAAGCTCTGCCTCCCGGATTCACACCATTCTCCTGCCTCAGCCCCCCAGTAGCTGGGACTACAGGCGCCCGCCACCTTGCCCGGCTACTTTTTTGTATTTTTTAGTAGAGACGGGGTTTCACCTCATTAGCCGGGATGGTCTCGATCTCCTGACCTCGTAATCCGCCCATCTCGGCCTCCCAAAGTGCTGGGATTACAGGCTTGAGCCACCACACCCAGCCGCAACTGTAATTTTTTAAAGTTTAAAGTTATTTATTATTTTTACTCTTAAACTTGAAAAGAATCTTAGGCCATTTTAACTAGGTTCTTTGCATCTTATCCTTTTGGTAACAATTTTAGTGTTACCTTTTAAAAATACAAAATTAGATTGTTATTGCTAGTATTATTTTTTAAAAGGGCTTTCACAATTAATATATTGACATATTTTATCAGTGTGCATGTTTGCCATTGTGTCTTTCTTCCCAGGCCTTCTTTATAAATTTAGATTGCCTCCTTATTGAAAACATTCAAGAAAATAAGAAATGATGGGTACTTTAACATGATAAAGTATATATGCCTTAGTCCTAAAATCCGTCATCTTACTTACTGGGAAAACTCCAGAAGCATTTCCACTGACATTAGGAATTCAACAAGGATAACCACTCTATCTACTACTATTCAACATTGTGTTAAAAATATTAGCCAGTACAACTTGACGAGAAAAATCCATTAAAGGAAAAAGAATTAGTAAAGAAGGAATAACACTACCTCTATTCACAGATATGTAAATAGGTGTGTGTGTGTGTTTGTGTGTGTGTGTCTATCTCTTAGTTCTACTTATTGTAAAGACCTAGAATCAATGAAACCTCACTACCAATGAACACACACAATATTAAGAGCTTGGTTTCTAATATTCTTCAATAAATAGAATCAGAGCTCCTTCAAAAATAGCTGATTCTAGAACTGGGGATGGGAAATTACAAGTGTGCCTGGAACATTTTGGAGCCAAAAAGCAGGAAAGTGCTCAAAAGATAATGGTAATGCCAAAAGGAAACAGGAGCTAATTTGAAGTAGCTCTCAGCCAAATCTGGGACAATTTGAACAAAGTAAATAATGATATGAATGAATTACAACACAATAAGATAATATTTTATGGATCTGTACTGACATAAATAATAAATAAATAGGGAGAAGGAATAACTCTTCATTACAAAAGAATTCCAATTAATAAATGAATATTAGTTGGAAAAAAGAAGAATGAAAGAAATAATAATGAAAGAAGAAAGAATAATGGAAATAGAAAATAATTGTTTGACAAAGTAGTGGGTAAAAATATGATAAGAAACAGGACATTTATGTAGTCTCAAAGTATCTCCCCTAAAAGATCTTTGTTAACAAAATAGGGAAAAATAGTATCTTTACAGTGGAGCAACCTGGAGAAACCAAGTGATCACAATTGACATTGTGAGTAATTAGACAAATTGACATCATTTTCCTCCTTAGATGATACACTGAGAAGAATACAACATCATTTCTGTGGTGTTCTTACCAAAACTACATAACTGACTTTAATTATGAGGAAACACCCGACAAACACAAATAAACAGTCTCTACATTAACTGGCTAGTACTTTTCAAGAATGTCCAAGTCATGAAAGACAAAGACCAGTGGATTATTACAGATTAGAAGAGACTAAGGAGGTACGACAATCAAATGCAACGTGTGATCTTAGATTTGACCTTGAACCAGAAAAAGGACATTAATGGGAAATTGATGAAATTTAAATGAGGTCTGTAGACCAGATAATGGTTGTGTATCAGTGCTCATTTTCTGTTTTGATAATTGCATTGTAGTTACATGAGATATTAATATTTGGGAAGCTGGATGAAGAGTGTACAGAAATTCTTTGTATTACTTTTACAACATTTTTGGTAAATCTGACATTATTTCAATATAAAAAGACAAATTTTTAAAACCAAAAAAATGATGGTGTCATGAATGGAATATTGGATTAGAAATAAGAAACTTGTTTCATTAAATATGATCTTAGATCTTTGTCATGGCTGCATTCATGGTTTTTGGCTCTTCAGCCTCCAGCAAGTCACTTGAACACTCAGTTTCTTCATTTGTAAAATGAAAAAATCAATTTACCTTTTGATTTGGAGTATCAAATTAGATAGTCTTGATAAAAGGCTTCCCTTGCCTTCTTTATGGATTTAGATTGCCTCCTTATTGAAAACATTCAAGAAAATAAGAAATGATGGGTACTTTAACATCATACAGTATATATGCCTTAGTCCTAAAATCCATCATCTTACTTAATGGGAAAACTCTGGAGGCATTTCCACCAACATCAGGAATTCAACAAGGATAATCACTCTATCTGCTACTATTCAACATTGTGTTATAAATATTAGCCAATGCTAATATTAGCCAATGCAATCTTGATACAATAAAATACCCTATGATCCATAAATTGCTATGCAAAATATCATTAATAATAATTATTATATAACTCATTCTAGAGATTATTCAGGAACCAGACTTTTTTTTTGTTTTTGTTTTTGTTTTTTCTTTTAGAGACAGGGGTCTCACTATGTTGCTCAAGATGGTCTTGAACTCCTGGCCCCAAGTGATCCTCCCACCAGAATCTCCCAAAGTGCTGGGATTACAGGCATGAGCCACCATTCCTGGCCAAGATCTTTTTCTCAGTAGTTACAGCTGCTGTGGAAGAGAAGCTCATAGCAAATTTTAAAGTTTCTTATGGCATCCAACTACTCTGGCTGATAAATCTAAGTGAATGAGAAGCAAACAGAAGCCAAGTCTTGATGGAGAGCAACACGATGTGATATATCCGGAGGTAAACCAAATTCCCTGCCTCATGCATAAATGAAGAGCTCATAGTGCCTTTTAAATGACACACAAAAAAGGGACTGGGTCTCTTTACAGAAAGGCTCCCAAGAATGCCGGCTCAAAGCTTGGGCCACATAGATCAACGTGTTTGTCATAATATTTTTGTCTTAAAGTAGAAGGAAATGGCATTTCTTTCTCACCATTTGGAAAGGTGGGTATAGGTGACATAGGCATCTGGGCAGGGGTGGCCAGAGTGGTGGGAGTGAAGCTGTGGGAGGCTGGCTCTACGGGTTCCCACCGGCAGTGCAATGCCCAGAACTTCTGTTTGGAAGGGCAAAGTCTGAGAGGAGACGTGACTGAAATTGCATAAAAGCCATGGAAGAAATCACAAAGGAAAAGATTAGTAGGTTTAATGACATTAGCATTAAAACTATGACATGGTTTTAAAAAAACAATGCACACATACGCTATGAAAGAGTTATAAAGTAAACGATCCAATGGGAGCACATATTTGTGATAAACATGACAAATTGTTAATATTTTTAAACTATAAAAATATTTAAAATCAGTAAGAAAACTTTAAAAGCATCACCAAATAGAAAAATATAGGCCAGTGATATGAACAATACACACACACACACACACACGCACGCACACACTTTAAGTGGGCAACAAACATGGAAAAAAATCATTTAACCTGTGTGGACACTCAGGAAGTATAACTTAAGATGACATTAAAGCATTTATTTTCAGCTTACCGATTTGACACAGATTTTTTAAAAAATTAAATACTAGTCCCAGCCAAGAGGGACTCTAAGCCAGAAACCCCGAGTTTGGCTCTCACCTGGGGTAGGAGTGTGGGAGGGCCTTTCTCAGCACTTTGATCACAGAGCATCCTGTTGGTTGAGCATGACCTATTGTCCTTTCTGTTGTGTCCTCTAAGGTGCTGGGTTGTGCCCCAGAACCCCAGTTGTCATTGGCAGAGTGGAAAGCATCTGGAATTCCTAGTAGATGGGACAGGAGTCTAAGTTCTACTACATGTTACTTGAGTAATGTTGTCTTCCTGTGTCTCTGGCTTCAGAAAGTGATGATAATAACAATAAGTATGATATTAATCAGTTTACTGAGCATTTACTGTATGCCAGGTACAGTTCTAAGCATTTGCATCTATGAATTCATTTAATTCTCAAGCAACTCTAATGAGTAGTAGTCATTTTGGAAATGAGAAAATGTAGAGAGAGAGATAAAGTGACAAGGCCGGCAACACACAGCTAGGAAAATGAAGTCAGGATTTGAATGCAAGTGGCCTGTCCCCTGGCTACGCTGCCTCAGCCCCGGGTTGCTGAGAGGATCAGGACAGATAAAATATGCAAAAGACATGTTTTGAAATCATGAAGCAGAACTTGCCTTACTGTTTATTGCTTGCAAGGTAATAATAAACGACATAAGCTGGAGTATCTGCTTTGGCAGTGTTTGCTTTTGCTCCATAACTTCACGTTTAAAAATCAGGTAAAGACACTTTGGGAGGCCCAGACAGGTGGATCACAAGGTCAGGAGATCGAGACCATCCTGGCTAACACGGTGAAACCCCGTCTCTACTAAAAATACGAAAAACTAGCCGGGCGAGGTGGTGGGCACCTGTAGTCCCAGCTGCTCAGGAGGCTGAGGCAGGAGAATGGTGTGAAACCGGGAGGCGGAGATTGCAGTGAGCTGAGATCCGGCCACTGCACTCCAGCCTGGGTGACAGAGCAAGACTCTGTCTCAAAAAAAAAAAAAAAAAAAAAAAAAAAAAAAAATCAGGTAAAGAAATCCTGACTAGATATAAAAATGACTATTGAAAAATCTCCCTTCCTTTGTTTTTTTGAAGCCACAAGCTAGTTGAGAACGGACACCTTGCTGAGAAAAATAGGTAACTGAATGGCTTAGGTGATTTTATTTTTTCTATTTTCCAAGTGCTAATTTTAATGTAGACCCGAAAATCTTTTTTTTTTTTTTTTTTTTTTTAGCAAACGGAGGTTTTCTGTGGCCTGATGTGTCTAGATATTTTTCCTTCTGCTTTGATTATAGGCTGAAGAAGCTTAATTTAATTTGCTAGTAAGGAAAATGTTTTGCTTTCATGTGTTTTGTGATATATTAATGTATAAAAAGATTAATTAGCATAAAAGATTAATTACAAAGCACTTGAACCAAATGAACTCTAATTATGATGAAAGCTGAACACAACCACTTCATTAGTAGGACAGTGAAAATGAAAACTGTACAGTGAATAGAGAATGAAGTTCCCAGCCATGTGACAGGTGAAGAAAGGCAGGAATACATTTCATTTCATGAAAGCCCAGAAACCTGTGGTCAGTGTCCTGCTAGGAGTCTGGTCATAGTGCAATGGCAATCTTACGCAGTCCAGGATGGGCCTACTTGAACGCCAAATGCCCTGATTTAGCAAAATTGTGTTTTAGAGATGCTCCCAAGTATGTATTTTAAAACACTGAGCTCGGGACGTGACTGGACTTGGTGGGTTTTGGGGTATTTATTTACCTCTTTGCGTTCTAACAGCTTCATTTCACCCCTTTTCACCTCTTCCTCTGTCTGCAATGACTTTCCCTAGTGGTCTAGGCCCAGCCCTCTTCTCACTCCATGTGCCCTCCTTACTTTGTTTTATTTGCTTCCACAGTTTTGAGAACTAAGTATATGTTGAATTCTTTCTATTCCTTATCTCTGGACCCTCTTGTAAGTTCCCCTAGCTATTATTGATCACCATCTTGATACCTCTGTTACGGACTTATGTTTTTGTCCCCTTGAAATTCACATGTTGAAGCCCTAGCCCCTACTGTGATGTTATTTTTAGATGGACCTTTGGGAGGTAATTAGGTTTAGATGAGGTCATGAGGATAGAGCCCCATGATGGGATTAGTGTACTTACAAGATGAAAGAGAGACACCAGAGTTCCTTCTCCATCCCTTCCACTCCATGAACTCCTGCTTATAGCCACACAGTGAGAAGGCAGCCATCTGCAAATCAGGAAGGGGACCCTCACCAGGAACTGAATCTGCAGGCACCTTGATCTTGGACTTCCCAGCCTCCAGAATCATGAGAAATAAATTCCTGTGCTTTAAGCCATTCAGTCTATGGTGTTTTGTTACTGCAGACCAAGCTGACTAGTACAACTTTGCGGGGACTTCAAACAAAATGTCCAGAACAGAGCTATCATCCTTCTGAATTCCCCGTCCTGATCTGTGGCAGCCCCAGCCACACAGATCTGCAGGTCAGAATCAGAGTATTTTTACCTCTCTTGTTCTGGTCTCATTGTTTCTTTGTTCTTTTTCTTACAAACTTTTCAATTGAGATACAATTCACATTCATAACATTTCATGTTTTTAAAGTGTACAGTTCAATGGTTTTTAGTATTTTCACAGAGTTGTGCATCTATAACCATCATCAATTCTAGAATATTTTCATGACCTCAGAAGGAGGCTTCATATCCCTTAGCCATTCTTTTAATTCCTCTGGCTCTCAGTGCTAAGCAACCACAAATCAACTTTCTGTCTCTATAGATTTGCTAATTCTAGACATTTCACATAAAAGGCATCATACAATATTTGGTCTTTTGTGATTTGGTTCTTTCATTTAGCATAACATTTTTGAGGCTCATCCTCAAATGTTGTAACATGCAGCAGTAGTTTATTTCTTTTTATGGCTAAAAAATATGCCATCATCATCGTCATTTCTTGTCTGGATAATTGTATAAATTCCTGACTTGTTTCTTTGCCCTCAGTCTTATCTCCTCCAGTCTGTGCCCCCCACTGTTTCCAGAGGAATCTGTAAGCATAAATCTGATTATGTCCTGCTTAAAATCTCCCAGTGGCTTTTCACCATTTGCAGAAGGAGGTCCAAACTCCTGGGCATAGTGTACCACCCCTAGGATGCCTTCACTGGCCTGCCTAGCCTCCTTTCCCATCCTATTCTTCTATACTCATGGTGTGGCTAGGGATATCATTTCCTCTGTTCTTTCTGTATTAACAACTTCCTGCCTTTGCAGGTGCACCTCCTCTGACAGGAGTGTCTTTCTCCAGACTCAGACCAGCACACTCCTCTTCATCCTTGTGTACTTATCTGTCATCTTCTCTTTGAGTTTCCATAGGACAATTCTGTTATGGTATGTGTCACTTGCCATAATGATTTATGAATATCTATGCACTTGAGTGCAGGAGCTAAGTTTTGCTCATCTTTCTATCCCCAAGGCTTGGTGTAGAGCCTGGAATACAGGCAGAACTTACTAAATGTTTATTGAATAAATAAATGATTAGAGGTAGAAAGAAGCATAATATTTTAAACATTCCTCTTAGTAGCTCACCAAATAACAGACAATTTGAAAATTTCTGTCTGAGCACATGTTTAATAACTGGGGCTACTAAATATCAGATTGTTCTAGGATAAGAAGAAGCAAAGCTGCCATTAACAAGAACAGATATTTTATTGCCTAGGAATGGCTTAAGTTACTTATCAGAAATTCACTAGATAACTGCTGACCACTCTATTTCACTTTGACACTAATAAATAGCTCAAGGATCTCAGTAAATAACTGGTTTGTAGAAAGAATCTGCTTTTGAATTTCAATGTGCAAGGTGCCTTTCACCCATACTCAATATATTTTGATCACATAATTTTTTTAGTAACTGAAGGCATGATCAGTAGATGTAGGTATCAAAGGGCTGTGTTGCCACACACTAAGTTTAGGAAGCCAAAGTAGAATTCCTGCTTCTTAGGAAGTAGGCAGTTGATGCTCACTGAATTGATCAATGAATATGCTATTTCTGATACTGAAGTTAATTTCATAGTTTGTGTTTGATATTTTGGGGAATGTAACAAAAGATCTCAGTTCTGTAGTGTTTGTGCTCTCTTTAATTTATAGCAATAGTATGAGAAGGTCCTTTTGGAATCCTGAATTGGTGAGGGGATTGTAAAAATTAATTGATTTGACAAGCAGGTTCACAAGGTATGTGATATCAAAGGCAGATCATAGACTATGTGCTGAAGCACATAAGAAGCATAAGTGAGGTAGTAGTCTTAAACCATCAAGAGTTAGTGAAAATCAACATAAGCAGTCTATCCAAATATCTCTTCTTCTTTCCCCTGTGCCTTTCTCCTTCTATTTCTGGAAAATTACTTGAACTAACTATCTGACTCTTAGAATACAAATTCTGATTAGTAACACACTATAAATTTCCTTCAATTGCTCCCCAGATCAACTCAGTTCTCCCAAATGTTTTCTTGGGTGAACCTGTGGAAGCTGAAGGCTCATAGGCAGCAAGAAAGAGAATAAATTTCTATAAGAAATTTTGTTTTCACTGTCCAAGCCAAGGGGCAAACCATCATCCATATTACCAAGACAATTATTGCCTGACCATATAGCATTAGACCATCTCAAAATCCTAGTTCTCTGGCACATGAAAAATAGCAATGACACTCAAAGTCTGAAAAATCTAATCCTCCACATACAAAATACCAAGAAAAGAATTATGAATGAGTACCACTACACACCTATTAAAATGGCTAAAATCTAAAACACCAACAACACCAAGTGCTGGTGAGGATACGGAGCAACAGAAACTCTCATTTATTGCTGGTGGAAATGCAAAATGACATAGTCACCTTAGAAGACAGTGTGGTAATTTACAAAATTACATAGGCTTTTATCATAAGAAACAGCAGTTATACTCATTGGTATTTACCCAAATGAGTTGAAAGCTTATATCCACTCAAAAACCTGCCACTGATGTTTGTAACAGTTTTATTCATAATTGCCAAGACTTGAAATCCACCAAGATGTCCTTCAGTAGGTGAATAAATAACTGTGATACATCCAGAAAATGAAATATTATTCAGAGCTAAAATGAGATGAGCTACCAAGCCATGAAGAGACATGAAGGAAATTTAAATGTATATTACTAAGAGAAAGAAGCAAATCTGAAAAGGCTTCATATCATATGATTTCAACTATATAACACTCTGGAAAAGGCAAAACTATGGAGACAGTAAAAAGTGGTTGCCAGGAATTAGGGAGGAGGGAGAGATGAATTGTCTGGGCACAGAGGATTTTTAGGACACTGAAACCACTCTGTGTGATGCTATAATCATGGATATGTTGTCATTATGCATTCGTCAAATCTCATAGAATGTGAAACACCAAGAGTGAACTCTAGTGTAAACTATGGACTTTGATAATGATGTGTCAATGTAGATTCACTAATTGTAAGAAATGTACCACCCTGGCACAGAATTCTGGAGTAAGAGAGACTGATGTGAGTTGGGGGTAGGGCGTGTGAGAGGGTATACAGGAACACTGTACTTTCCACTCAATTTTGTATTGAACCTAAAACTGCTCTAAATAGTAAAGTCTATTTAAAAAATAAAGTACTCTTTGGAGGCACTGGAGAATTACCAAAAGATGACAGTGGAGGGCATATGACGCTTGAAAGAAAGCAGCACTGCATGTGAGCTGTATTTATTTGGCTTTTGCCCTGAAAGTACTCTTCAGTATGTGCAACCCTTGGAGGATAGAACTCAAGCTGGAGAAGGCTATATTATAGAATTGAAAAGTCAGAGGTTAGAGTTTGGGGATGCCAAAGCATCTGGATATTGAGGAAGGAAATACTGTAAAACAGAGTCACAGAGGGTGGTGGGAACCCCAAATCTACATGTAAACACCTCTCAAATGTTTGGCAGATGTTCAACTGTGACTGTGTGCAATGAGATTCCAATAAGCCCCAGAGAAAATTATCAGCTGGAACACTGAAAAGTTGACCGAGATTTCTGCAGCTGCTTACTGCTGTGAAGACAGAATTGGGAGTTAACATCCTCTCAAGTTAGAAGGGCTTGGTAAACATCTCAGGCTGCCCATGGAATCCACAGAAGGGACTTGTCTTAGGAGTAAAGACTATATCCCAGTGTGTCTGGAATTGGTGAGTTCTTGGTCTCACTGACTTCAAGAATGAAGCCACAGACCCTCATGGTGAGTGTTACAGTTCTTAAAGATGTTGTGTCTGGAATTTGTTCCTTCAGACATTCAGATGTATCTGGAGCCTCTTCCTTCTCGTGGGTTTGTGATCTCCCTGTCAGGAGTGAAGCTGCAGGCCTTTACAGGGAGTGTTACAGCTTTCAAAAGCAGCACATCTGGAGTTGTTCATTCTTTCTGGGGGGTTCATGGTCTTGCTGGCTTCAGGAGTGAAGCTGCAGACCTTCACCGTGAGTGTTACAGCTCTTATGGCAACGTGGACCCAAAGAGTAAGCAGCAGCAAAATTTATTATAAAAACCGAAAAAGAGAAAGCTTCCACATCGTAACAAGGCACCCAAGCAGGTTGCCGCTGGTGGCTGGGCAGCCTGCTTTTATTCCCGTATCTGGCCCCACCCACATCCTGCTGATTGATCCGTTTTGCAGAGAGCTGATTGGTCCGTTTTGACAGAGTGCTGATTGGTGCATTTACAATCCTTGAGCTAGACACAGAGTGCTAGAGGGAAAAGTTCTCCAAGTCCCCACTAGGTTAGCTAGATACAGAGTACAAATTGGTGTATTTACAAATCTTGAGCTAGAGACAGAGTACTGATTGGTGTGTTTACAAACCCTGAGCTAGACACAGAGTGCTGATTGGTGCATTTACAATCCTTGAGCTAGACACAGAGTGTTAGACAGAAAAGTTCTCCAAGTCCCCACTAGGTTAGCTAGATACAGAGTACCAATTGGTGTATTTACAACCTTGAGCTAGACACAGAGTACTGATTGGTGTATTTACAAACCCTGAGCTAGACACAGAGTGCTCATTGGTGTATTTACCATCCTCTAGCTAGACATAAAACTTTTCCAAGTCCCCACCAGATTAGCTAGATACAGAGTGCTGATTGGTGCACATATCATCCTCCAGCTAGATATAAAAGTTCTCCAAGTCCCCATCAGGCTCAAGAGCCCAGCTGGCTTCATGTAGTGGATCCTGCAAGGGGGCTGCAGATGGAGCTGTCGGCCAGTCCAGAGTCTCGCCTGCAATCCTCAGCCCTTGGGCTGTCGATGGGACCAGGCGCCACGGAGCAGAGGGCAGCACCTGTCGAGGAGGCTGGGGGAGCTCAGACATGGCCGGATGCAGGTCCAGAGCCCTGCCCCGCAGGGAGGCACCTAAGGCCCTACGAGAATTTGAGTGCAGCCCCGGTGGGCGGGCACTGCGGGGGGACCCAGGGCAATCTCTGCCGCTGCTGGCCTGGGTGCTAAGCCCCTCACTGCCCTGGGCCGGCAGCGCCTGATGGCTGCTCTGTGCGTGGGGCCAGCCGAGCCTGCGCCGGCGCCCACGGAACTCACCCTGGCCCGAGAGAGCCACTGGCAGCCCTGGTTCCCGCCAGCACCTCTCCCTCCACACTTCCCTGCAAGCAGAGGGAGGCGGCTCCGGCCTCAGCCAGCCCAGAGAGGGGCTCCCATGGTGCAGTGGTGGGCTGAAGGGCTCCTCAAGCGCCGCCGGAGTGGACGTGGAGGCTGAGGAGATGCTGAGAGTGAGGGCTGCTAGTACATTGTCACCTGTCACCAGGATTAAGAAAACCACCATAAGATTAATGGTAAAACCTGTAAGATGACCCTGACAAAACTTAAACCAAACCCTTAAGAGACAGGTAATTAATTCATCAATAATTATACTGTTAAAACAAAATGTAAAGTTCAGAGGAAAATAATAGAATCTAGAGTTTCTGAAATGTATCATACACAGTGTCCTGAATACAAGTTTTTAAAAATGCCATACATTGAATGTCACAGGAAAATGTAGTCTGTAGACAATAAGAAAAAAACAGCCAATAGCAACAGATCAAGAGGCAAGCCAGATCTTGGAATTAACAGACAAGTCCTGTAAAATAACTATGATAAATACGGTAAAGAATTTAGAGAAGCATGGAGCTATAATGGCAGACAAGGTAAAAACAGCAAAATTGAAAGAAAAAAATAATGGAAATCCTAGAACTGAAAAGTACAATATCTGAAATAAATTTATTAGATGGGATTAACACAGATTGGAAACAACAGGAAAGTAAACATTAGTACATCCATAAAAATTATTGAAACTGAAGCCAGAGGGAATAGACTAAGAAAAAAATGAACAGAGCTTCAATAACCTGTGGGATGGAATCAAGTGGTGCAGCATACATATAAGTGGGGCCCCAAAAGTAGAAGAGAGAAAATAAGGCAGAAAAAATACTTGAAGAAAAACTGGCCAAAGTATTCCAATTTTTACATTAAAAAAAACCAACAAAACAAAAATTCTCAAACCAGAGAATCAAGAGGCTAAGCAAACCCCAAGCAAAATAGAAATAAAGAAAAACACATTTGGGAACAGAATATCAAATTGCTGAAAATCCATCCAGAGGAAAAAAGAAACATTATTTATAGGAAAACAATGATAAAAAATTATTCGTTTTCAATAATAGAAGCCAAGAAACAATGGGATGACATTGTTAAAGTGCTGATAGAAAAGAAAAGTCCACCTAAAATTTAAATTCAATGAAAACATCACTTAAATTCTAAGGTGAAATAAGAATTTTCAGATAAATACAAATGGAGAAAATTTGTTACTAGTATAAAAGAAATGTGTAAGGGTTCTTTAGATGGAAGGAATAAGTTCCAGTGTTCAATAGCATGGTAGGATGACTATATATAGTTAACAACAATTTGTATATTTCAAAATAACTAGAAGATTTGAAATGTTCCCACCACAAATAAATGATAAATGTTTGAGGTGATAGATATCCTATGACTGGACATTCCTATTCCAGCCACTGGCTCAAATTTTTACTCCATTTACACACAAACTTCTTGAAAGTTGTCCGAATTTGCAGTCTCTACTTTCTCATTCTCTCTTCCACCTCTCCTAATGGGGCTTCAGGTTTCATCATGCCTCTGTTCCTGCAGAGGTCACCATGCCCTCCAAAAGACCAGATATAATGACCACTTCTCTGTCCACCTTGTGCTTGGCCTTTCTGCTCATTCAACGTGCCTGTCCACCTCCTCCTTTTTGTAACACTCTTCTTGTGGAAACGCTGGTGGCACCCTCTCTGGTTTTGTCCCACCTCACTGGTTACTCCTTTTCCACCTCCTTTGCTGAAATTTCCTTTTTAGCTTTTCCTCTATTTGTTGATGTCCCCAGAGCTCAGTCCTGGGCCCCTTTCTTATCTGTTTTACTCTCCTCCTGATACCATTGATTCCTGTGGTTTTCTTTTCACCTACTTGCCAATAACCTCTGTTCTGCATGTGAGGATCTCTATCTCCAGACACAGGCTTCTGATCCTAGTGTCAGGGTGGTTGGAGTGTGGTCTCTTCTCCTGTTCCACAACACTATATATCCTACCTATTTAGCAAATTAGGATCTGTCTCTAGATCCTAATTAAACTCGGTTAGAAACCCAGTTTGTTGTTGTTTTTTTTTTAAATAAAACATTATTTCAAAAGACTATTACTCATTATTAAAGGATATTTCTTATGGTAAATTATTTTATGATTTCAACATAGGAAAGGCCATTTTGTACCACATGTAGCCAAATGCATTGCCTTTGTTTCAATTTCAAGCTTCCTTGGCTCTAAATTTAAAAGTGAATTCAAGTCAACCAGAGTGTAAATTCTCTGTGTGTGGCCTGCCCTCCCTCATCCCCTAATTTTGTAGTTGGAAACACCTTAAAAGGAAAAATAACTCCCCTTTGGGCAAAGTGAAGCAAAAATGTCAACGATTGCTATACTATCTTGAACAAATGTACATTTCCTGTCATTGTACTTTGTGGTTAAGGGTGAGCTCTTGAGAGAAAATGGGGAAAAGAAATAGAAAAACATCAAAGCACATGCAGAAAACCATAAAAACAGAAAAGAGGGCTATGTGAGAACTTACTAGGGGTGGAGGAAAAAGTAAACATCTATTTCATTCTCCTGCCAGCAAAATTTTTAGCATCTCTCAGAACAGTTGATAAGAATAAAAAATGGGCTTTCTCCATTAAGCTTCCCAGTCTCTGCAGAATTGAGGTTGGTGTTTACTCTCCATCTCTTTGGACAACTGGTTCAGCCTGTAACTGAGCCTCCTTGTCTAGAGGTGATGTGTGACTTATTTCTTCAGCAGTTTGCGTTCACTCACCACAATACAATTACCACTTTGTCTTCCCCTGGGGTGCACTCCTAAGGCTGAAGGATGCTCTCCCCTCCCCAACACCAATCTACTCAAATGCTTGGTTAATACTCTGGAAATTCCTACAGGAGTGTCCATACACAAAAACTACAAACAAATTTGAGAACAGCTATCATTAAAAATCACCATGGGATTGCTAGAAGGTGCAGGACGGGGAAGTGGGGAATAGTAGTGCAGTGGAAGTTAATGTTGAGGAGGAGGAGGAAGATTGACGTAGATTTTGAAGAACTCTGGGTTTTATGCCTTCTTGCAGAAAATTCCTCCATTATGCCTGTTTCCCAATTGCAGAGGTGGGTTTGTGGGTGACGAAGTGTGTGTTTAAAGTAAGATTATATGATATGTGTTTTATTGTCTCTGAAACAACTGGTCCCATCAGTTGAAATTTATCATTCAAGCTTTGTATTTTACAGCCACAATCTGTGAGAAGTTGTAATGCTTGAGTATATACAAAGGTTTATGAATACATCGTATAAAGATAAAATCCTCCTTCTTACTGCTCCCAAAGACTTTTTGCAAAGGAGCAGGCGGTTAAAGAAAGAGGTTGTTAAATAATGCAAGTCTTAGGGGCACTAGTAAACTCCTCTGCAAAGCAAATAGTGCAAAGCTGCTTACAATCAGAAAATAATGAATAAAGATTGAAGACGGATAAAAGCTGAAGTAAACAGCAGTTTAAAAAATGAAGAGGAGGAACATTAGTGTGCATCTGAACTTTTTATAAGCTCTGATCATTTCAGAAAAAATGTCAAACTGCTATTTAGTCAATGAGAGATTTGGACATGCATAGGAATGGTAATTAATGAAACACAGTCTTACAAGAAGGGTAAATTGGAGTTCAGATCTCTTTTTCGTTCCCTCTCTCTCTTTTTACAACTTTATTGAGATAATTTACATGCCATAAAGTTCACTAAAGTGTACAATTCAGTGTTCTTTAGTATATCTCCAGGGTTGTGCAACATTACCATAATCTAATTTTAGAACAATTTATCATTCCCAACGAAACCCCAGTGCTAATTAATATTCCCTTCCCATTATTTCCTCCTCCTAGCCCCTGGCAACCACTAATCTACTTTCTGTCTCCATGGATTTGCCTATTCTGGCATTTCATACAAATGGAATCATACAATATGTTGTCTTTTATGACTGGATTCTTTCACTAGGCATAGTGTTTACAACATTTATTTATGTTGTAGATGCTGTCAGTACTTCATTTCATTTATGTTCAAATAGTATCCTATTGAATGGATATACCACATTTGTTTATCCTGTCATCAGTTGATGGACGTTTGGGTTGTTTCTACTTTGGGGCTATTATGAATAATGCTATTATAAATATTACGTACAGGTTTTTATGTGGACATGTGTTTTCATTTCTCCTCGGTAGATACCCAGGGATAAAATTATTAGGTTGTATGGTGACTACGTTTAACACTGTGAGGAACTGCCAAACTGTTTTCCAAAGTGACTGCACATTTTTATATTTCCACCTGCAATGTGTGAGGGTTGCAACTTCTCTACCTCCTCACCAACATTTTTTATTGTGTTTTTAAAAAAAAAAAATTTAGCGTTCCTAGTGAGTGTGAAATGGTGTTTCATTGTGACTTTGATTGGCATTTCCCTAATGACTAATGAAGTTGAACATCTTTTTTTATTTTTTTATTTTTATTTTTATTTTTTCTTGAGACGGAGTCTTGCTTCGTCACCCGGGCTGGAGTCCCAGGTTTACGCCATTCTCCTGCCTCAGCCTCCCGAGTAGCTGGGACTACAGGCGCCTGCCACCTCGCACAGCTAGTTTTTTGTATTTTTTAGTAGAGACGGGGTTTCACCATGTTAGCCAGGCTGGTCTCGATCTTCTGACCTCATGATCCGCCCATCTCGGCCTCCCAAAGTGCTGGGATTACAGGCTTGAGCCACCGCGCCCGGCCTGAAGTTGAACATCTTTTTATGTTCTTATTAGCCATTTATTTCTGTCTCTCTTGCCACCATAGATTCATTTATTATTCTTTAATCTTCCGTCCTTTCTTCTCTCTGGAAATCTAGCACAAAACCTAGATAGGTAGGAACTGCATTAAGAGGCCATTTTTCTGTCCTGCAGCTGTGTCCCAATAAAACTCAAGGACAAGTTTATTAATATTGATTCTGAACCATTAAAATTACTAATTTTGGCTACATTCAAGCCAGAAGATTTTTATTAAGTGCTTTGTTCAAACTAGTGGAATATTGTGGATTTACTTACCATTAGGCTTAAAATCTAGTAAGGAATACAAGTTAAGTTCATCAATAAGTATGAAATAAGGAAGAAATAGGTAAATATCATAAGAAAGGTATTGCAGAGTGCTATCTATGGCTGAAGTGAAAACCTTGAATATGTGCATATCCTTTGGCCTAGTAATCCATTACTAGAAATCTATTCTAAGGAAATAGCTACACATTTCCACAGAAGTTTAGATACATGGATATTTACCGGAGCAATATTTCTGTTTGTAAAAAAATCAAACAGTTCAATAGGTAGGTAAATAAATTATAATCTTTGCCCAAGTATTATTTCTAATTGTGAAAAATCAAACAGTTCAATAGGTCCATAAAATTATAATATATCCATATACTATTTATACATTTATTTAAAATTATGCACAAATATGTTTATTATATAATATGCAGAAAGTATGGGAAATCTTCTGGGGCCAGGAAAAAAAGTTGGGATGGGAATAAAACCAGAGAGGTAAACAAGTGAGTTGGTACTGCACCTGGCTTGGGGAGAAGGGATTGGGGAGGGACTTAGTTTCAGTAATTTAGGGATTTAGGTTTCAACATTCACACAGGGCCAGGAGAGAAGACTTAGGGTCTACTAAAGGTAACTGATTCCCCAGCATACAACCATAGTCATTACAGGGCTACAACCTCTGGAAAAGGATAGATTAGAAAAAGTTTCACTCAACAGCAGAGGTGCCATGGAACTCTGAATGTCTTGGGTTGGTCTCTGAGTCGAAAAAAGAAATCTATTTTGAGAATTTGTAATCAAAGACCTATAACTCATGTAGGGTTGGTGCTCACGTTATGCTACCTGAGTTCAAGAAGACCTCAAAGTAAGAAATTAACAAAAAATTATCTCCCAGCCAAAGGCCCCAGGGTACTTGTCAGAAGAAGATTACTCAGGTCACCAACTGATCAAGTTTCCTGAAGATGAGCACATAATCCACAATTCAAGATTAGTTTCTTCTACTTCATATATTTTTTTCTACAAGATTCTTCATTTTTCAAAAGTCTGAAAAGAAGGTCCACATTCACTCTTATCACTTTCATCTTTAAATGTTGCTTCTTATTTCTTTCTGGCAGCTTGGAAATCCTGCCTTAGTTAAACTATAAAATCGTGACAAGTATATGTCAGTGAGGATTATTTCTGAGTGGAACTAAATGGGCTCTCTTAATGTGCTGAATAACAACATGCCAAAATGATCCTTCAGATCAGGAAACAGTTATGCAATTTTTTTTCTGCTTATGTTTCTTTATTGTTGGCATTTTGTGATTTATCTAGTAACCCATTATCTGTAGTCATACACGTTCCTATTTTTTAAAATCATCTGCTTTAAACTATTGTCATCTATTTGACTAATTTCAGAGCACTTTGTCTTTGTAACGCCAGCCAGTGCATCTGTGATTCTTTGCTTTGCAGCATCCACTGCTCCATCTATGCTTTCAGTGTTTCTTTAGTATTTGCAAATGTATAATTTGTCAGGTATCATAGTGCATCTTGCTTTAACCATCATTATTTATTCTTTAAAATGAGTTAGTGCCATTCATTTATAACTTTTTTCTTTTTTTGGCTTTTAATATCTGTAAGTATCATTTATAACTTGTAAAAAAAGTGTTATTATTATTATTATTATTATTATTATTATGAGATTACCACTACTCTTGAAATCTTTTGCTCTAGGTTTCTGCTGACTTGTACTTCTTCAATGATGGATGGTGTAATTTATTTTAACAGAAATTCAATTTTTTTGATGCTTTGTTCATTGATTTAGAAACTCATCTGGCTAGATAGTCCTGTTTTTCCTCTTCCATATGATTTTTACTTTTAAGTTTTAGTTTAAGCTTGGAGGTGGTATCCTCCATAACGTAGTCCTGTAGATTGCAACAAGGGGACAAGCAGACAAAACCGTGTCTTGTGAAAAAGTGTTTAAGATTCTGGAGATGACTCACCTAAAAAAGAAAGGACTCAGGAATATTGGGGCAATGAGGGAGTTGGGGAATAAACAAGGAAGGAATTCTAGCCTTAATATGCAGAGGAAAATGTTAATTAGAACCATGCAACAACCAGAGAGATGACATTGCAGATGAGGTGTTTTTTGTCAGTAGGATTTGAAATATCAGGCAGAATCCTTAATCATGGACCCAAGATTTTGCTCCATTTTAGACTTGTAGAATATGCATTCCACAATAGGAAGAAAAAATAAGCATATGAATTATGACATACACAGTTCTCTTAAAATTTAATTGTTTCAATCATGAGATGAAGCTTGAAAATAAGGTACCATTATATTTTATAACTATTTTCCTCCCACATCCTTAGAAGAAGAGATTTCTCTGTGATATCACCCATGTTCTTTTTATGGCTTTTAATATACTTACCTTTGGGGCACGATATGTGGAAAAACAAGGCAGCACTTTTGACAAGTAGCCTTTATTTTCTCTTTACTCTTCGGAATAGTCATTAAAGTAACAAATTAGGAAATATTAAAAGCATTTTGTTTCTGATATATAGAAATTATTCTATAAGTATATTTACATACTCATGGATATGATTGGTTCTTTGTTTTTGTTAACACCTAAATGAATTTAGTTATAGTTTCTAAACTAGAGAAAGTTTATCTTATAAAGAAAACAAAACAGAAGAAAAAGTAGCAAAGCCTGGATTAGCCATCAGTTGTCCCACAGTTCCACAATGGGGCACTATTGAGTTTTGCAAGTTGCCCTTTAGAGAAAGGGAACCTTGATACAAATGATCACCTAAAAGGCACTAAGTTGATTTCTCATAAATTAATTATGTAGCATGTAGTTTTCTTTAAATGGAAATAACAATTCCTCACTAAAGAGCTGAGTATATGTTTGTATAATCTTACTTCAAATATATCGCAGTCTTCTGTTAAATGGTATCAATTGGGCCTGAGTACTTTGGAGACATGAACAAGCCTATGCTTTCCCTATAAAAATGTAAAAATATGCCAGTAGTATGCTAGATTAGAAATTCTCTTTTAGACTTTGGATTTGTGAATATGTAAAGAATTATTTGAGCATTTAGATTATTTTTAAGTCATCTAAAGTCCCATTAATTTGCAGTCCTTTCAAATATACCATTTTGCACTAATATTGGGTTGAGATGATGCCGTATATAAATAACCAGCTAATTTGATGATGATAGCAAACTGGTTGTCCAGCATTGTGTAGGTAGATCAGATGAATTATTTATTGGTTCTATTTTCTTTTGAAGTTGTTCTTTGTCATCATTAATGAATGTATAAATGTACAGTATTTAGGTATGCATTTTCTTACTAATGTTTTTTATTCCTGTTGGATGAAAGAGCTTTTATATAAGAACAATTCTGAGAAGAAAGGGAGAAGAAAATGAATGTGTTATGTAAAACATGGTTTTATTTTTCTGTCTTGCTTCAGAGAAAGGAGATGTATCCTCTGGTGGCATCTTGCTCTATCCATTTTTGCCTGTTGGCAAAATTACCCACCTGGTGAGGGGCACATTGGAGAAATCCATGGCACATTTAGATGGGAGGGGTGAACAAATGAGAATCCACTATACTGAGAGACAGTGTAAACATTTCATAAATTCTGTACCCATGATACTAAAAAAAGCACAATTATGAAGGCCTCAGTAGCCTCTTCCATGACACATAGTACACCTGATGAGTAAGAAGGCAAAGTCACAGTGTGACCCAACCGATCCATGAGATCTTCAGTGAGTCAATGCAATAGGCAAATTTCAGAAGTGGAAATAACAGAATCCACTCTGGTTAGTTTAAGCATGACATGGATTTGTTAGAGAACATTGGGAATCTCACAGAATCTCTGAAGAGAATCTAATTTACCTGGCATACATTTGGTGAGAGGAAACTCAGTCACATTTGCTGTGTTCTACTTTCTACTTATTGAAATTCTGTGCTCATTTTGGGTGCAAATCAAGTCTCACTTCCGGAAACCTCTTCTGGCTCTCCCAGTCCTGACTCATCTTACAGAAGTGTGGTACTTAGAGATGTAAGAAGCTTCAGAGACATTCAATCCAACCTTGCACCCAGTGGGACCTGGAGTATCCCAGGAAGAATGTCATTCGGCTTCTGCTTACCTTCACCTAGAGAAAGACAGAGCTTTGCCTGCCAGCCAGAGGAACCTCCTCAAATGGTAAGTCCTTAAAGGTCTTTTGCCAATGGCCTGGAAAAATATTATGTCATTTTTATGTTGTTCCAGATATGCCAGTCTCTGAGTGCCATCATGGCTATAATAACACTTACCATCTATCTCACCTCTGGAATATCCTGAGAGACAGGACATTTCCTTAGTCCTCAGTCATCATAACCCCAGCACAGTGCCTGGCAATTAATTAATAGCCATTGAAGAAATACTGGTTTCTACATTGATAGGTCTAGGGGCTGGAATGGCTTGTGCTTTTAGCCTCTGCAACATTGTTCTGTTACAAATCTCATTTGAGCACAATGAAACTCTTTCTTCAAGAATATGGCATGCATATACCAACTAGAGCTCATTTAATGAGTAGAAAGAAAGCCAGAGTTACTTCTTTCAGGGATTAAAAAAACTGAATTGCTAGCAATTTTAAAGAATCAAGGCCAATGTTTAATCATCCAAACTAGATTTTTTTTTTTTCTGGAATTAATATCAAGCTCATCTGTCTGTTGTTTCTGTACCATGTTTTGTTCCTTTCTTTGAAGTTCAGGCCTGCATATCTGTCTGCGACCTGAGACATTCCTCCCATTGTCTATGATCTTGTAACTCTTACCTGAAGTGGCTTTGATATGACATTGACAGGTTTCTTCTGCACTCTGGTCATTTGAGCCTGAGATCAACTCATTTGGCCTATTACCTCCTCCTTGCCTGTTGAAGGCCATGCGTTCCATTTTGAAAATGATTCCACTTACTGAAGAACAAGGGACAACAAAGTAGCCTGATAGGCCTGGCTTCTCCCAGTCATCAAAGAGTTCTGTGTGGAGTCACACTGAGTTCTTTATATTTTTGTTTCTCCCCATTTCATCCTCTTCCCTTTCTTTCCTCTACTTCTGTCCTTTAGCCATTTTGGAATTACGGGGGATCTTATGGTCAGGTTTCGGTTGTTAGATGCAGGCATTACTTTGAAGCCACGTGCTCTTTGAGAATATCTAAGCATGAAATCCTCCCCCTCTTTTCTCAGATTTATTTGAAAGTCTCTTAGGCTTGCTGTTTAGTTTTTTTTTCCTGACCATAAAAATAAAATTGGTTTATTAGCAAATATTTAGAAAACACAGAAGAGTACTGAGAATAAAATAAAACTATTTATGTTCCCCTCAGAGGATTCTGTTTTCCATTTTGGGGTGTGCGCTGTGGTTACATTGTAACAAGTCCCAAAATATGCTTTGCACCTCTCCTTGTATGTGTGAACTTTTGTCTTTGGGGGTCACAGA
The DNA here is from genome assembly GCF_002776525.5 of Piliocolobus tephrosceles. Lineage (NCBI taxonomy): Eukaryota > Metazoa > Chordata > Mammalia > Primates > Cercopithecidae > Piliocolobus > Piliocolobus tephrosceles. Next base: position 36,678,722 of record NC_045448.1, on the reverse strand, counting down.
ATATGAGACAACATAAAAAGTCCCATTTAACATTTCTGGTTTAATGTAAATGTGTATAATCTATATATAATACAGTGGCATGACATTTTGAGGTATTAATTGATTTTTTTCTTCCCACACTTCCTCTTACCCTCGTAATTTCCCCTCAGATGGGTCAGGAGACAGGAGGCTTCCTTTGCTTCAAGGGAATCTGTCATGGTGGAACCAGATGACAAAGGCTGCATACTCTGATTTTCAATTTCAAAAACTATAACCCAGGAGTGAGACTGATGGATCAGGAAAAAAATGTAGTCAACTCATTTCTTTCCATTACCTTTGTCCCTTTCTATCACAAATATGTGGAAATATGAAAGTTTTATTAGGACCTATAACAAAAGAAAACTCCCAATTACAACAACAGTAACAAAAATTATCCAAAAAATAGGCCGGGCATGGTGGTTCATGCCTGTAATCACACCACTTTGGGAGACTGAGGCAGGCGGATCACCTGAGGTCAGGAGTTCGAGACCAGTCTAGCCTGGCCAACATGGTGAAACTCAATCTCCCTTAAAAATAAAAAAATAAAAAAAATAGCTGGGCATAGTGGCGCATGCCTGTAATCCCAGCTACTTGGAAGGGTGAGGCAGGAGAATCCCTTGAACCTGGGAGGCAGAGGTTGCAGTGAGCCGAGATTGCGCCACTGCACTCCACGCTGGGTGACAGCATGAGACTCCATTGGAAAAAAAAAAGGACAAAACCACCCTAAATTATCAAGAAATAAGCTTCAAAAGAAATGTACAGGTCTAACATACAAAAATTAGTATAAAAATGAGTTTACAGAGGTTCATAAAGGAAGACAAGAAGGCAGAAATAAATGTAGAGAGAGATATGTCTTTTGGGTGACAGAAAGACTTACTACTACCAAGATGCTAGTTCTCCCTAAATTAACTTGTAAAGTTCAGGCACTCTCAATCAAAATCTCATCAGGATTACTTGTGGAACTTGACAGTATCATCCCAAAGATCAAATGGAAGAGCAAACATGCAGGAATATTGAGGAAATTCTGAGTTGAGAAGTATGAGAAAACTTGCTGGACGACAAATCAAAACTATTATGAAGCTGTACAAAACTGGTGCAGGAATAAAAATCCAGATCAATGGAACGGAATAGATATCTGAAATAAATTCTAAGGTATATGGAAGTTTTGTTTCCCCAGATTTACTGCAATAATTTCCCAGTTTTAAAAATTATAGTCTCCTATTTCTTTTGTGAATCCCTTTCTAGCCTTTCTCCCCAAGACAACCAGAGTCATTGCCTAAAAACATAATAGGGTTATATATAAACCTTTGGCTTAAAAGCTTTCAATGGTTTTCCTTGCACTTGGAATTAAATCCATATTCCTACCCTGAGTGGCCAGACCCGCTACTCTCGCTAACCTCTCTCACACAGCATGTCTCAGCCACGCTGGCCAGTTTCCTTCCTCCACAGAGCCAAGTTCTTTCTCCCGAAAGAGTGTTTGCATGAGCTGCTCCTTCCACGTGGAGCGCTTTTCCCCAGCTCTTTCCCAGGCTGGCTCAATCCTATTATTTGAGCTCCAGCTCCCATTCAGTGGAACTTTCTTCAAGCAGTCTGTAAGAGGAAACTGCCCCACATCTACGCTTCATTAATTTCTCTCTGCGGTCATTTGTTTCCTTCGCAGCACTATGCAAGTTGCAATACTTAATCTGTTTGCTTAGCATGGTCTCCTCCTCTGTACTCTATATTCCACCATGGCTGGGACCAGGCTCTGCTCATCCTTGTCCCTCCGGCATCTAGCACAGAACACGCCGCAGCAGTAACTCAGTCAGTGTTTGTGGGGTGAAAGAAGGAATGCATACATACGTGGATAATCAAGTTAACTCTTTAAATCAGTGGGGAGAAGAAATGATGTTTGGGTAACAGGGTAGCTCTTTGGAACAACAAATCCCACGAATTCCTTACCTTCTTGCACAAAAATGAATTTATGGTTAATCAAAGTTTTAATGTAAAATTTTAAAAACATAACATTTTTGTCTCCACCATCTTCATTGAGTTATAGTTGACAATACAAATTATATATATTTAAGTGTACAATGTGATTATATGGCATAGGTGTACATTGTGTGATGATTACCAGAATTCAATTAACACATCTATCACCACAGAGTTACCATTTGTATGCGTGTGTGTGGTGATGAGGACGCTTAGGATCTACTCTGTTAGCAAATTTCAAGTAGACAATACAATAAACTATAATCACCATGCTTTACATTAGATCCGCAGTACTTATTCACCTTATAACTGAAAGTTTGTACATTTGACAAATATCTCCCCATTTTTCTCCATCTCTGAGCCCCTGGCAACCACCTTTCTACTATCTGCTTCTGTGAGTTCAACTTTTTTAGTTTGCACATATAACTGAGAACGTAAAGTAATTGTCTTTCTGTGTTTCCTTTCACTTAACATAATGTCCTCCAGGTTCATCCATGTTGTTGCAAATGGCAGAATTTTATGACTGAATAATGTGTGTGTGTGTGTGTGCATGTGTGTATGTGTGTGTGTACATACCACATTTTCTTTATAAATGAAAATAAAGAATGAATTTTCTTTATTCATTCATTTGTCAGTGGTCACTTTTGTTGTTTCCATATCTTGGCTATTGGAAATAATGCTACGATGAACATGATAGTGCAGATATCTCTTAAACATACTGATTTGGGCCGGGGGCAGTGGCTCATGCCCATAAGCCCAGCACTTTGGGAGGTTGAGGCAGAAGGATCACTTAAGGTCAGGAGTTTGAGACCAGTCTGAGCAACATACTGAGATCCTGTCTCTACAAACAATTTTTTTTTTAATTAGCTAGGCGTGGTGGCATATACCTGCCAGCTACTCGGGAAGGTGAGGTGGGAAGATCACTTGAGCTCAGGAGTTCCAGGCTATAGTGAGCTATGATCACACCACTGCACTGCAGCCTTGGTGACAGAGCAAGGCCCTCCTCTTAAATATATATGTATTTCATTTCCTTTGTGTATGTACCCAGAAGTGAGGTTGCTGGATCATATTGTAGTTTAGGTTTTAATTTTTTGAAGAATCTTCATACTGTTTTCCATGACTGTATCAATTTACATTCCCATCAACAGTTTACAAAGGCTCCCTTTTCTCCACACCCTCACCAACACTTGTTATCTTTTGTCTTTTTGATAATAGCCAGCCTAACAGGTGTGAGGTAATATCTCCTTGTGAAAACCTTAACATTTTCTAAAGAAAACATAACAATATTTTTACGTATCTTGTGAGCTAATACATGTGTATAATTCTTTGTGGGTTAAAAACAAAACAAAACAAAACAAAATGTGACAGAGGCCATATGTGGCCTAAAAGCTTAAAAGATTTACGGTCTGACCCTTTAAGGAAAAGTTTGGTGATAACTAAGAAATGTTTGTATCTTGCATTAAAACTTTAAAATCACTCTATCTTATGTTAAAAAAAAATTGGCGTTGATGTATATAAACCTAATGCCATAAGCAATATTATTGTCTTGACTTTTAGTGTAAGTTGATGTCACAGAGACCACACCAAAGGCAATAGTTTAAATGAAACAGAAGCTAATTTTTACCAGGCCAAGCAGTTCAAGGCTGATAGGGTGACTGCAACCTCAATCTGCATCTTCCGTTTCCCAGCCAATGGGAAGATGGACGGGCACAGGGAAACAGGCAATTTCATCTCATCCAGAAGTTAGTCTCATGGACATGGTGTGCATCTTTTTTGTTCACATTCTGCTTACTGGAATATGGCCATGTCTAGCTGCATGGGAGACTGGGAATGCTGTCTTTAGACGGACAGCCTTCTTCCAAGCTTGAATGAAGAAGCTCTATTATTAAAAGTCGGGGAGAATGATTACTGATGGACATCTTGGAGTTCCTGCCACAAAGAGTAACTTGGCCCCAAAGCTACCATGCTTATTCCTCTCTTCTCACTAATATTTTGCCTTAGATTAGTTTTAAAATTGGTTAGATTTTCCCTTTTTGAAACTCAAGATTCAAAGTTCACAGACAGGTTTATGCTTTTCTTGCCAGTATCAGTTCCCTGTCTTTGCAAAAGTTTATTCATTCTATCCCAGGTTAGCAAACACATTGCCTTTGTAATAGGGACTGATTCAGAAAGCCAAACTATGCATTTCAACATAATCTCTGCTCCAGGCATTCATTTTTAAAACCCTTTCTCTCTCCCAAAGTCATGTTCATCAACCTAATTTGTAGAGCAGCAGTCAGCAAACTTTTCCTTAAAGGGCCAGACAATAAATCTTTTAAGCTTTTAGGCCACATATGGCCTCTGTCACATTTTGTTTTGTTTTGTTTTTAACCCTCTACAATGTAAAAAATATTGTTAGCTTTCAGGCTGTACAAAAATAGGCTGCTGAGTTGGATGTGGTGCAAATGCCATAGTTTGCTGACTCTTGTTGCAGAGCAATGCATGTCTGTGTATTTCTCTTGAACAGTGGGGAAGTGGAAGTTACAGTATTCCAGCACCAGATGGTATATATCCAGGAACTATAGGGAACATCTTGCTACATCTGAACAATGACTACAGCTCTGTAACCCCAATGCAGCTATGTTTGCTGCTACACACCGAGTCTGAGGGCCAAAAAGTATAACATAGTCAGATCCTAAAGCTTTATGCTCTCTATATATCATGTTGCCAGGATGGAAATTGAAGTTTGAGGTTCAAGGTTGAAAGATGAAAGTTGAAACTTTTTTCAATGTTATAAACATCAATCTGTTTGTACATACCTTTGTTGACACTGTAACAGCTCAGACAATATATAGCTTAGAAATGACTTTCAAATTCCTGACTTTAAAATTCATACAGACTGCATAATCTATAAATATTCATTATCATTCATTATATAAATCAGCAAGTATTTATTGAACATCTGTCATACAGGCAGTGTACTAGACGGCGGGAATACAACAGTTAACAAAACAAAGTCCTTACTCTCCAGTAGGGGGAGCTCACATTCTAGAGGAGAAACATGGACAATAAATAAGCACATACATTTAAAACGTAGCCGGTGATGACAAGTGCTGTGATGAAAAACAAAGCAAGGTAAGGAAATAGGTATTGTTTGAAGCGACTGTTTTAGAGTGGTAAGAAGGTCTTTAAAATGAGGCGAGAGTTGAACTCAGTCGAGAATGCGATGCAGAAGCAAGCCATACAGTTATCTAGGGGCTATCTTGGGAACTGTGGAGGGTGGGGGGAGGTGCGGGGAGCAGGGTAAAGGCCTTCAGTGAGATGTGTTTAGGATCAGGAGAGGGCCGGCTGGCTGGAGTGGAGAGAGGCTAATAAAGCTGGAAAATATAGGACCTTTTAGTTCATTATAAGGTCTTTGGATTTTATTTTGCGGAGATGGGAAGCCTTCGAAAGATTCTGAGCAATGAAGAAGGGTTATGATGGACTTGAGGTTTTAAGGGAGCTGGTATCGTTGCTGTGCAGAAAATACAGTAAGGGCAAGGGGAGAATCAGGTGCACTAGGTGGGAGGTTATTATAATTGTGCAGGTGAGAGGTGACGGTGGTTGGGCTGGGCGGTGGTGGGAAATGTAACTATTTTCATGTGGTTCAGCACATAAGAAAAAAGTTTGTCTTTAATTGTATATATTTTCTAATCCCGGAGGAATCCAGTGCCACCTAATTGTCTATCCCAGAATAGGCACTACTAGCCAAAGCCTCTTACAATGGAAAACACAGGCTAATTAAACTAGGATTTACTATATGGTTTACTTTTATATCTCAAAATCTAGACATAGCCATGTTATAATTGCTAATAAAGGGCCTTGGCTATAAATCAGGATGACTTCATGAAGCAGTACTTGCTTTTAATATTGAAGAATTGACAGAACTCTATTTAGAACTGAGTTATGTACAACACTACTCTTTCAGGGATGGCTTGATTTTCAGTCCTCTGTTTCCATCATTGGATTGCTTTGTTGCAATGGGAATGAACACAAACAAATGTAACTCTATGCCTAACAATGCAAGGCAACAACTGCATACAAACAAAGCTAAGCTCAAAGTGCACGCTCAATTAATCGTTGTGAATGACAACTGAGTGATAAAGTTTAGTATTTAAAACTTAACACATTTAAGTGCTGAGGACACCATAGAAGATTAAATGTCTATGAGTACCCTCCAAGTTAACTTACTTTTCTAAATTACTTCTAGGGAGTGGCTTAGGTGCAGGGTAAATAAAGCTTATTTTGTCTCCATTCTTCCATTTCTCTGCCATTTTTTTTTATTCTCCAATTTAAAAGTTTTAATTAAAAAGTAAACTTTATTGTCGAAAATGCAAACTTGGGGAGGGCAGAAAGATCACACACAAGCTGTCACTTTACACTTGGAGGGTTGCACAGTGGCCGGGCAGAGCTGCTCTTCACTTCCCAAACAGTGGGGCGGCCGGGCAGAGGCTCTCCTCACTTCCCAGAGGGGACGGTGGCTGGGCAGAGCTGCTCCTCACTTCCCAGACGGGACGGTGGCTGGACAGAGGCTCTCCTCACTTCCCAGATGGGGCGGTGGCTGGTCAGAGGTGCTCCTCACTTCCCAGAGGTGCGGTGGCTGGGCAGAGGCTCTCCTCACTTCCCAGACTCCCAGACGGTGGCGCGGCCGGGCAGAGATCTCTGCCATTTTTTAAAGTTTCCTTCAATACAAAGTTTGGAATTTTTTTTCCCTCTCCAACATTCCCCAAACTCACTCACTATTGGATTTTTTTTTTATTTGTTTCTCTTAGAAAAACAAAGAGGAGGGTATTTTATGAAGGCAAAATAGGTTCTTTTGTAAGACTAATCTTTAATCTCTTACTTTATTGATAGTTATATAAAAGAAAATGTACAGATTCAAATACACTCTGCAGCTTAATGAGGTTTTATTTATATATATACTCATGCAACTACTATCCTGATCAAGATATAACACATTTACAGCATACCAAATAATCCTTTCTGCTCCCAACTAGTCAATACCCCACCAATGGGAATCATATTGAGCTCTATCTCCATAGTTTTGCCTGTTTTTGAACTTTACAAATGGAATCATATAGTATGTACTGTTGGCCTTTTGAATCCATGGGTTACACATCCATGGATTCAGCCAACCACGGGCTAAAAATATTTGAAAAAAAAATTGCATCGGCACTAAACATGGACAGACTTTTCCCCTTGTCATTATTCACTAAAAAAGACAGTCTAATAACTATTTACGCAGCGTTTATATTGTATTAAGTATTATAAGTAATCTAGAGATGATTTAAAGTGTACTGAGAGGGTATGCATATGCAAACACTATGCCATTTCATATGAGAGACTTGAGCATCCTCAGATTTTAGTACCTGGGCAGTCCTGGAACCAATCGCCAATCATGCGCAGGTACCAAGGGGTCATTGTATTCTTTTGTATCTGGCTTCTTTTACTCAATTTTTTTTTTTTTTTTTTTTTCTGAAGCAAGGTCTCACTCTATCACTCAGGCTGGAGTGCAGTGGCGCAATCACGGCTAACTGCAGCCTCGACCACCCAGGCTCAGGTGCTCCTCCCATCTCAGGCTCCCAAGCATCTGAAACTAGAGGCATGTGTCACCACACCCAGCTAATTTTTGTGTGTATTTTTTGTAGAGACAAGGTTTTGCTTTATTGCCCAGGATAGTCTCAAACTCCTACGCCTAAGCAATCCACCCACCTTGGCCTCCCAAAGTGCTGGGATTACAGGTGCATGCCACCGCATCTGGCCTGGCCTACTCAATATCATGTATATAAAATTCATCCAAGTTGTCACATATAGCAGAAGTTCTTTTTTTTTTTTTTCACTGCTGTTTGGTATTCTATTGGGTAAGTATACTTCAATTTATTTATCTGTTGTACCGTCTCTGGACTTTGGTAGTCTTCAGTTTTGGGCTATTGTGAGTAAAGCTCTGTGAACATTCTTATACATGTCTTTAGGTGGACATAAGTACTCATTTATGTTGAACGTATCCCTAAAGGTTGAATTACTGCATCAGAAGTTTTGTGTATATTGACTAATTTTTGCATAAAACAAAGAATAAATTCGTGCCAGAAAGACAATAGTGTTAGATGATTGATTTGAATTGATAACATTTAATTAAATTACTTGAAATTGTTTGCTTGGTTATTATTTTGCTCTTTATAAAAGACAGTGAAAAAATATACCTCACTCATTAAGATGGCCATTATTTTACAAAACACAGAAAATAACAAGTGTTGGCAAGGATATGGGAAAATTGGAACTGTATGCATTGCTTGTGCAAATATAAAATGGTGCAGCAGCTATGGAAAATAGTATGGAGGTTCCTTAAAAATTCCAAATAGAATTATCACATGATCTAGCAATCCCACTTCTGGGTACATACCCAGAAGAATTGAAAACAGTATCTCAAAGATTTTTTTGCATACCCATGTTCATTGCAGTGTTATTAAAGATAGCCAGGAGGTGGAAGCAACCTAAATGTCCATCAACGGATGAATGGATACATGAAATGTGGTCTATACATACAATGGAATATTATTCAGCTTTAAAAAAGAAGCAAATCCTGCCATGTGCTACAACATGGATGAACCTTGAAGATGTTTTGCTAAGTGACATAAACCAGTCACAAGAAGACAAACGCTGCATGATTCCATTTATATGAGGAATCTAAAGTAGTCAAACTCTTAGAAACAGAAAGTAGAATAGTGGTTACCAGGGGCTAGGGGGAGGGGAAAAAGAAAAGTTACTGTTTAATGGGTATAGAGTTTCAGATATGCAATATGAAAATTTCTGGAGATTCTTTGCACAGCAATGTGCACTGTACAGTACACTTAGAAATGGTTAAGATGGTTTTAAAAAGATATTTTAAAAACAACAACAACAACAACACCCCATAGCTTTGATTGAAAAACATTCCTTTCTTATTTTAGGTAAGCAAGTGTTAAAAGAAATGAGATGCAGACTGGTGTCTACTCGATTTACATGTTTCAGAAGCTTTTGTGGAACATCAATGTACTTGCTCATGAAGCCTTCTCTATTCCCTTGTTACCACATGAATGATTTGGGGGAAAATAAGATCCCTGAAGTTGAGTATACTTATATAATTAATTGAAGAAAAGGAACTGGAAACCATAACCACAGAAAGAATGTACAAGACATTTATTTTCTAGCCCTTTCTCATTAAATAAAGCTATTTTTGTACTTCTGATCTTTGCATGAAACAAAAAAACCCTGAAGTCATAGTGACTCATAAATAACCTTGATGAAGCATTCAGTCCATGACCTAGCAGGTTGCAGATTGTCAATAGATGTGATTGAGTGCAAAGACCTCCTGACAACAGCTGTGCTGGTGCTAAAGGCCATCTCCAACAGAACAAATGTTACCTCTCCAGAGGAACAACTGCCTGAAAATCCTGGTGTGGGCACCAGAACTTGATGAGCAAAGCTGAGGCTTTAGCAAGACATCATACCTTTCCCAAAATGGTCATGAATTTAGGTAAGCCGGAGAGCTCTGTAGACATGTGATTCTGCTGATGAATGGCAGGCTTTCCAGCCAAGAATATTATTGGCTCTTAGTTGTCCTAAATTCAGCTTTCTGACTTGACCTTACTTGAAAATAGAATGGGTCAGTCATATGCTCACAGTCGCCATTTATTGTTATGGAATTTGTGAATTAGTTTTTACCTCTGTTGAGGCATACTTTTGGGTTAGTCCTACGCAGTCTTTGACCTTGGGCCATATGCTGTCTGCCCTACCCTTGCCATAGGCCCCAGGATCTAATTTCAGAATAAAAGTTGGAAAGCTGCCTCCATTCTGCAACTTCCTAAATAGGCCCAGATAGTAATACTGTAATAGCTAAACTAGGAAGCATTATTTTTCTCATTAGTCTCTAGTTTTCAATAAGGCAGATACTCTAAATTGTAATACTGTACATTTTCCATGGGACTAAGCACAATTATTTAGATTTACTATTATTTTAAAATAGAATATAAATATTTTTTCCCTGAATTTAATCTTTTCTTCTTTTTTCCCCTCCCTCCTTCCCTCCCTCCCTCCCTTTCTCTCTTCCCCTCCTCCCCATTGCATCTCTATACCAGCTGAGCTAATTTGAAATTGAAGCCATGAATTTGGACTCTGGAGTCAGACAATACCAGCACAGCTCTCACTAGCTGTGTAACTTTGGGAAACTCTTACTCCCTCAATGTATCTGTTTCTCCTCTTGTAAGACAAAGATGATAATACTACATCTCTTAGAGTTTCTGTGATGATCACAAGATGCTTTGTGCCTGGCTATAGTAAACACTTGATAAATGTTAGCTACTCTATATTATTAATATGTTGTCATAATCACATAAGCAACATCAAGAACATTGATTTGGAGTAAGAAAAAAAAGCTCCTACGAGCCACCAAATTGCCACAGATGATGGCTACAGGGGTTTAAAAACTTTGCAAATTAAAAACACAGGAAAAAAAAACTGAGTAGGAAAAATATATTTTTAGTCAATGAAACAAGAATAAAAATGTTGTGTTACATGAATAAAAATTAGTTCTGGTCTACACCACAACAAGGAAATTTTCCTATAAGTAGCATTTATAGTGGTGAAACTGGTTTAGGAGATGACCTTTCTTTGAATTGTACAGGACATCAGAAAAAAATTTAAGCTTAAAGATCACCTGATCCAACTCAGTCATTTTACAGGTGAAGAGACAGGTTTCAGATTAAGCAACTTGCCTAAGGTTACGTGTCTGGTGGCAGAGCACAATCAGAACCGTGGATCTCCTGATTGGAGCCCAGGGGGTCATTCTACAGGAGCACACAGCTTTTGAAATGTGACAAGATCAAAAACCCCAGAGAACTTTCATGCTGGAATGAGAACAATTTCGCATTCGCATCAGGGCTTATTTTTCATACCTGGAATTCAAAGCATCTGAAAACAGATATCATTATTCCTGTTGTACAAATGGAAAAATCTGGACAAAGACAAGCTCTAAGCTGACTGGCTTTGTTGTCCAACTTCAGGCTCCATAAATACTCTCATCGTGCCCATGCAAGCTGGTATGTCAACCTGCTGCAGGTGCCTGCTCTGATTCTGGCACACTTCATAGCTTGCTTTCCATTGCCTACTCCTATGTTTCTTGGTCATCGTCAGTTCCTTGCCAAATGCAGATCTTACAAAGGACAAGTATTCTTTTATCTTTCATAGTACATGCTGGGCACCATTCAAGAAGTTCAGGATTCACTTCATTCAAGACGTGAACTTCTTGAACAGTGCCCAGCATATACATGACTATCAGTGAGTACTTCTTGAATGAATGAATGAAAAATTGGCACTCTTCATTTCTTTATCTATCCACTCAGATTGGCAGATGAATTTGAGGCTATGTGTCTAGGCTCTGGTTTTGAGACCTCTACTATGTGATGGCCAATTTTATGTTCTGTGACTTTGGGTAAAAAACTAACCTGACCTTGAACCACACCCTGAATTCCAGAGCACAACCTGCTGAGCACAGGACTGACAGGAAGGGGAATAAGACAGGGTATATCCCAGAGAATTGGACACGGAGGTATAAAATGGAATTCTTCATATGCTGCACATTGTGAGGACTCTGTTGAGCTTCACCAGTGAAGTCAATGAAGTACCTTCTCTGAGAGAAGGAATAGAACAAAACACCTATATACATATAAATATAGTGAATCCAAATAGGGCCTCCCTCCAGTGGGCCTATTCAACCAGCATTACCAAGGCTAACTCATCCTTCAGACTGGGTGTATGAGGCTTCTTTTAGCCTCAAGTTGAACTTCATGTTCATTTGATGCATACTTTACCAGTATACGGATAGTCTCTAATTTATAATGGTTCAACTTTACAATGTATGAAAGCGATACGCATTCAATAATCATACTTCATGCCACCATTCTGCTTTTCCCTTTCAGCATGGTATTTAATAAGTGACATAAGAAACACAACATTTTATGGGCTTTGTGTTAGATGATTTTGCCCAGGCATAAGCTAATGTAAGTTTTCTGAGCATGTTAGAGGTAGGCTAGGCTAAGCTATGATGTTCAGTAGGTTAGGTATATGAAAGGCATTTTTGACTTACAATATTTTCCGCTTATGGGTTTACTAAGACATAACTCCACCGTAAGTCGAGGAGCATCTGTATACAGACTGCTTACTTGCTCCCTTCACAAAGAGTTGAATAGCAAAATAGCTTTAGGCTTTTACTTTGTTTCCTTAAGCAAAACAGCTTCAGCTTCCCTGGTGAAGTAGTTCCCTAGTCCACACCCTATGTCAGCGAACAAAAAATCCTCCGCAAAGGCTGTCTTACGCAGAACTGCAGATCTCCTGACTCCCACATGTCATCTATAGCATTTTATAGACAACATGACCCTGAGGGTTCACACCAACTGATAACGGTCATCCTCCCAGATGGCACATTTGGGTCATGAGACCCACCACTTCTGAGATTTCACACTACTTTGGCAGTCAAGCCAAAGACATGCTAAATGTGACCTTCTCCTCTAATGTATGCCACAGGGATATCATCAAGTTATAGTGTGTCCTGGGTGTTGGCAAATACATTGCTCATGAAGAAAGCTCCTCAGAATGGGTATTGTGTTTTCATTTCTCGCCCAGCAAGAGCAACCTCGTCATCATTAACTATAGCTGAAACTGGCTCATCAAGACCTAGAAGCTGACCATCTCCTAACTGAGAAAACCTCATTGATCACACAGCTGACTGATGGTTAACATACAGCTTCTGGAGATAAGGATAGACAGAACATTCAATGATCTTCAGCATGGACAAGTACTTTCATGCCATGGGGATGTTTTCAATGCTTCTTTTGAATGTCTCTGCTCTAACCCTAGTTGTTCCTATCTTTATGGATCATGTGGTCAATAGTGAGATATGGAATTTTAAAGGAAAGATTATGATAGGTAAGTTGAAAGGAGAAAACAGTATCTGCAACACAAGCTAGTTGTGAACGTACTTGACCAGGTTTTCTGTTGGCCAGACTCTACCTGTGGCTACACAGGTAACCTGTAACACCTGATAGGCAGACTCATCAAACCCCTTCTTGTCAAACGCTTGAAAATAAAAACCTTAATTTATGATGCATAGAAAATATCATTGTAAGAGTGGGAGAAGCCTTCTGTAAGCAATCCTGGGCCCTATACATGCTTACAGACATTTGGAATTGATGGGGACGGTTACTATAGCACCTATTGATGGAAGAAAAGTACTTTGTGGCTTTAGAGTGTTGGAACAATATTCGTAAGGGACCCGGTCATTATCAGGAAGGGAAGTAGATGGAGCTTTTCTGGCTTTGGTGGGGTTCCATCCAGCTCTATACCTGTTTCCCTGGTGAACCATTCTGCCTTACATTTGTTCCTGCACTTGCTGGGAAGGCAAAGTGTGTGGGTTATCGACGGGTCTTTAATAGATAGCAAAGACTAATATGATGCTTCCTTCTTCTGCCTGGCTCCCACTAAAGTGCCAAAAATTTAGATAATTCCCCAGGTCGCCAGGCTATAGGCTTCCAACAGGAAGTCTCAAGAAATGTTTTGCAAATAGCTTTCCTCAGAGGAAACAACAGCTGAGTCAGGAGCATTGTTCCACTAGTGGACCAGAGGGTTGACGGACTTAATTAGGGTGAATAGTTGAAGCGGGACCAAGATGGCTTTTTCCTTGGGGACCAATGTACTCTGTTAAAAGACAAAAAAAAAAAAAAAGAAAGAAATGCTTATGCAATGACTTTCTTCCTAAAAATTCAGAACACTTCAAAAATTCCCATTAATTGTATTCTCACCACAACTCTGAAGGTTAGTTCACTTATGACGCCAATGTCTGTAGGGCAGTTACATGCACACGCGTGACTTATCTTACAGCAACCCATAGTCACTAGAAACACTGAAAAGTTATTGAGTACCATCACAAAATCTTTTCTTTCTTTTCTTTTCTTTTCTTTCTTTCTTTTTTTTTTTTTGAAACAGAGTCTCGCTCTGTCACCTAGGCTGGAATGGAGTGCAGTGGTGCAATCTTGGCTCACTGCAACCTCTGCCTCCCGGGTTCAAGCAATTCTCCTGCCTCAGCCTCCCGGGTAACTGGGACTACAGGAGCCCACCACTATGGCCAGCTAAATTTTTTTTTTTTTTGTATTTTTTGTAGAGATGGGGTTTCACCATGTTGGTCAGGCTGGACTCGAACTCCTGACCTCAGATGATCCACCCCCCCCCCACCCTTGGCCTCCCAAAGTGCTGGGATTACAGGCGTGAGCCACTGCACGCGGCCACCACATATTTTCAACGGCTTCAAATTGTGCTTGGAGAGGAGAGACTATTTAGAGATACTTTATGGACATAATAAATGAATAGCCCACTGTGTCCTCCTACAACTTACATTTTTTTCAATTTCAGACTTTGAGCACTGGATCTTTCCACTTGCTTTGTCTTGTGTGGAGAGATTTGATTTTAAAATCTTTTATTATATGAGTTTGCATCTTTCCATCATTTCTATCTTATGAAAGTAGATGTTGCGTTATTTCATGCATAGATATTTATAACTGCCATATATTCATTGTGAATTGGAGTCTTAAACATTGTAAAGAGGCATTACCCAATAGAGCTTTCTGGGATAATGGAAGTTTTCTCTGTGCCACTTAAATTAATTTAATTAAATAAAATTTAAACTGTAGTTTAGCACATTAACCACGTTTCTAATGTTCAGGAGTCACAGGTGACTAGTGGCTACTGAATTGAAAAGTACAGTTATACAGTATCCTCTTTGCTTTGCTTAATGCTTTTTGGTTTGATTTCTACCTTGTCTGACATCAAAGACTTGATCCTTGCTTTATTTTTGCTTACTTTTGACTGGCACAACTTTGCCTAACCTTTTGTTTTTAACCTTTCTGGATCACTCAGTTTTAGGCAAGTCTTTTGTACAAAGCATAATGTTGAAATCTGTTTTAATCTTCAGTTAGTTTAAGCCTATCTACATTTGTTGATATAAACTCTGTTTGATCTCATTTCTTTCATTATTAATACATACTATAAATACTGGTAATTTTCTCTCTCCTTAGAAAAAGTCCAGTGGTTTTATACTGTGAGCAAAACAAAATTGACTTGTGTCTTTCTTCTCTCATCTCTCCCTGACTTTCCATCTTTAGTCAACAATATTGTATTTCATAGTGTTTATCTTTGTACTTTTATACTTCTACAATTCAGTTTGTCAGCAATACATGATATCCTCTGACTCCGTCCTTCTGCTTATGATACAACTTATGCTATTATTCTACTTATGCATTCTCTTGCCTCTTTTTCCTCCAACATTTTATTATGAAAATTTCCAAACCTACAGCAAAGTTGAAAGAATTTACAGTGAACACCTATATACCCACCACCTAGATAGTATTATTAGCATGTTACTATCCAGCTCTTGCTTTAGGTATGGTTATCCATATATCCATCCTTCTATCCATGTGTTAATCTATCTCATTTTTTGTGTATTTCAAAGTAAATTTCTCACATTAGTGCATTTTTACCCTCAAATTTCAGGATGCATATTATTAACTAGAGTTTATTATGTGTTTAAAGTATTTTAATATAAAATTTACATACTGTAAAGTACCCAAACCTTAAGTACACCTTTGCTAGTTTTGAAGAATGGATATGCCTGTGTAACCCAAACCTCTAACAACATGTAGCACTGCCAGAAAGTACCCTCATGGTCCTCGCTATTTAATTCCCATTTCCCCAGAGGTAAGCTTCTGATTTTTTCTACCATAAATTTTTACCTGCTTTAGAAATTCATAGAAATCAAATCAAACATTGTATCATCTTTTTTGTGTAAGGCTGCTTTTACCCAGCATAACTTAATTTTTTTTTTTTTTTTAAGAGACAGGCCCTTGCTGTGTTGTTCAGGCTGGAATGCAGTGGTGCAATCATTGCTCACTGCAGCCTTGAACTCCTGGGCTCGAGTGACCCTCCTGCTTCAGCTTTCCAAGGAGCTAGGATTACAGGTGCACAGCAATGTGCCTGGCTACATTTTTTTTCAAATTTTTTTGTAAGGATGGGATCTTGCTATGTTGCCCAAGTTGGTGTTGCACTTCTGGCCTCAAGCAGTCTTCTTGCCTCAGCCTACCAAAGCACGGGGATTACAGACCAGCGCCCAGCCTAGCATAATGTTGAGATTCATCCATGTAGTTGCTTACGTCAGTAATTTAGTTCTATTTATCAAGGATAAAAATGTATGGCAGTTAGACTATTTCCAATCTGGGACTACTATGAATAAAGCTTCTATGAACATTCTTATACAAGTAGTTTTGTGAACTATTTTTTTATTTTTATTTGGTCAATACCTAGCAATAGCATTACTGGGTCATAGCAGATATGCTTAGCTTATAAGAAATTTTGAGACCATTTCCCCAACTGGTTGTACCATGTCATATCCACACCAACAATGTATAAGGGTGCTGGTTTTTCCATATCCTTGCCAACTTTTGGTGTTGTCAATCTTTTTAAATTTTAGTCATTCTGGTAGATGTGTAGTAGTACCTTATTGTGATTTAAATTTTTATTTCCCTAATGATTAATGATGTTAAACACTTTTCATTTGCTTGTTGGTTATTTATTTATCTTATTTTATGGAGTGTGTATTAGATTTTTTCCGATTTTAAAATTAGGCTGTTAATTTTTAATTGAGTTTTTAGTTTATTTGTTGATTTGTTCTAATATGCTACCTACTAGCAATTTGCCAGATAGATACTTTGCAAATATTTTCTTCTAGTCTGTGGCTTGCTTATTCATTTTTATAATAGTATCTTTTGATAAGCAGACATTTTAAATTGGATGTTTAATTAATCACTTAAAAATGTTTTTATTATTGCTTCCAGTGACCTAAGGAGATTTTGCCAACCCCCAAGTCACTAAGACATATTATTATGTTCGCTTCTAAATGCTTTATTGCTTTAACTTTTACATTTTGGTCTGCGATCCACTTTCTCCCCTTTTTTTCCACATATTTTGTTAGATGTGTTTAGTACAACAGCAGAGCATAAAATAGCACTTGCATAACATTTTCCAACCCGTATCTCCAAATTCATTTTAGTCCTACATCTAAGTATGTTTGTGCTCACCACTGGTTCCTTGCTAGTATTTCCCCAGTCATCCTTTGGTTGGGTGAAACTGTTTCTTCTGTAGGCACCTTTGGAAGGGTGTGTTGGTACAAGATTCTCTAATGTCTAGCAGGTTCAACACTGTTTTTCTTAGCTTCAATACTAGAGGGAAAGCGGGATTGATAAAACATCCTTTTACACACTTTTTTTGCTTTGATGAATTTGTTATTTGTTATCTTCCATTGTTTATTGTTTGAATATTCATTATCTTCCATTGTGTATTATTTTTCCAACAACATTTCAATTATAGAGACATTGGAAGAGTAATCTACTTATTTCACACTATTTTCTGAAAATAAACATATAACCATTTCACCTTAACATTGTCTTCAGGTTCATGCAAAGGGCTGCCTTATGGATTTCCTTGGTAGTAGGGTTAGAAGAGAATTGTCAGGAAAATTGGGTTTCTGTGAGCTTTGAATTTGTGTGCACCAGTGAAAACACATCCTAAATGTAAGGTACTATATAAATATATGCAATAATAATAATAACACTCTTCATTATCTTTATAATGAGAAGACTATATCTAAGAAGGCAGAAGGAGTTTTCCCAAAACAAGGCTGACATTCTAGGTCTAGAAATACCAGGAATAATGTATCAAGTTGATATGCCAAAGTTTGGATAACTTAAAGTTTCTTACAACAACTTGGGACCCAGATGTGAATTAAGTTCCAATTAATGACAGGAAATCTTTGGGTAATTACAAGATGGATAACAAAGCTGAATTCATGGGATATGCATTTTCTTCCCAGTTAAATCTTTCCACATTTGATCCTTTTTATACAGCAAGTCCCCATGTTGGCCAGGCTGGTCTCAACTCAGCACTTCGGGAGGCCGAGGCAGGTGGATCATCTCAGCTCTGAGTTGACTCCTGAGTTTGAGACCAGCCTGGCCAACATGAGGAAACCCTGTCTCTAGTAAAAATACAAAAATTAGCCAGGCGGTAGTGGCACATGCCTGTAATTCCAGCTACTCCGGAGGCTGAGGCTCAAGAATCACTTGAGCCTGGGAGGCGGAGTTTGTGGTGAGTTTGCGGTGAGTTTGTGGTGAGGTGGAGATCGCACCACTGAACTCCAGTCTGGGCGACTGAGGGAGACCCTGTGTCAAAAAAAAAAAAAAAAAAAAAAGGAGCAAGCAAGCACAGACACCACAGACACTAGAGTCTGATCTAACTGGGTTTATGTGAGATAACCCATGGAATTCAATATGCTTTTCTATATAACAAGAACATCACAATATGCTTTCTAAACACATATCACCTTGATATAAAAATAAAATTATGTCATAAAACAAAGGGAAGTAAAAAATATGTAACTGACAATATGCCAGGATTCTTAAATAGTAACAAAATTAAAATGCAGCTACTTAGGTGGAAAAGGTTGAATTCATGTAACACCACATTGGCATCTAATGACCAAAGAATTAGAATAGTGGATTTTTATACCTTTCACGTGGGAAAAAGCCTAAAGCTCTCAGGAAGACAGTCAACCTCTGTTCACTGGGGTAACAGGTAAGTAAATGGAATCTTCGACCTCCATGGATTTTTAAATTTTAAAGTGGAAATAAATATATTGAATGTTTCTTCTTATGAAAGTCACACATGCTTCTCAAATAGAAAAAAATACTATTGTATAGAACATAGAAAGCGAAAGCACGGTACTCCTGCTGCTGCTGCCTCTATTACTGGTCTCATGCCCCAGAGAAATCACTAACATTAATAAGTTAGTGTTTCAGACATTGTATAAATTATGTATTATAAATTGATAAATTATGTACTTTATATCTTTTTTGGAAGAAAGGAATCTGTAACTTTATTTTTTTCATTCAACATCATATCTTGGACATGTTTCCATGTTGGTTCATACAGATCTACCTGTTCCTCTTAAATGGATTTGTAGTATGTAGCCTGCCATTTTCTGAATGTGCCTTTACTGAGTTAATGAATCTTCTGCAGATGGATAGTTGGTCAAGTTTGTTCCCAGTTTTGTTGTTGTTGTTTTCTGACACAAGGTTTCTTTCTATCACCCAGGCTAAAGAGCAGTGGCATGATCACTGCTGCTCACTGCAGCCTCAACTTTCTGGGCTCAGGCGTTTCTCACAACTCAGCCTCCTGAGTTGCTGGGATTACACGCGTGTGCCACCACACTTGCTTTTTTTTTTTTTTTTTAATTTGGTATTTTTAGTAGAGATGGGATTTTGCAATGTTACCCAGGCTGGTCTCAAATTCTTGTTCTCAAGCAATCTGCCTGCCTCAGCTTCCCAAAGTGCTGGGATAACAGGGTGAGCCGCTGTACCCAGCCTCTCCCCAGTTTTTTGATGCTATAAACTACAAGATAATAACACTCTTATACACACATTTATCTAGTATGAGAACTTACCGTATATATTTTTAGAAGTAAAATTTTGAGAGGAAAAGGAATGATCATTTTACATTTTGATACACAATGCTAAATTATACTTACAGGTTGTTATAAACTTCAGGACTTATCTTGGCTTGGAAGATGACCAATAACCGAAGGCATTAAGGTCACATTAAAGTTAATATGTATTGTTAAGTCACTATCTTTGTTATGAAAAAGTTAATATAACTGATGAGAGAATTCAAGGTATTGAATGACTGTTGTACAATATGTAGAGGTCATGAAATGGAATGGATACCCCTCATTTTTTTTTATAAGATGGAGATAAAGTCCTTATAGGACTATTTTGATGATTTAATGAGATAATAGTTGTAAAAGTGCTAGACTAGTACCTGGTACATAGTAGGTGCTTTGTAAACTATTACCATTTTACTATATTTTTATAAAGAGAAGTTGTTATTGTAATAGAGCCCTCTTTTCACTTCATGATCACATTTTATCTAACTCCTTTTGGCTTCTGCTTTCAGCAAGTATGAGACCACTGGTAATTAGATTTTAACATTTAAAAATACTAGTATTATTTAGTGTGAGCAAGAGAAAGATGTGGAGTCTTTAAAATGAGTGATCAGATTTTATGCTCCGAGGAATGGACAGGTAGGGGTTACTTACTAGTCAAGGCAAGAAGTTGGGGCCAGGAGTGTCTGCCATAGGCCAAGGGTCGGTGCCTGAAGGGTGAGAGTTACCAGCATAATCTCAGTTGTCAGGAAGTGAAAGCAGGCCAAGAGTCAACAAGCAAGATGACTCACAGGTAACTGGACACCCAAGTGTCAGGAGTCATAAGAAGCCAGGAGCCTGGCTCCACAACCCCAGAAAGGTTCCACTCCAGAGGAGGCTCAGGCCAAGGCACTGTCTGAAGTTCTGAAGTTCAAGGTAGCCAGCCAGGGACCTAGGGGAACTGAAGCATAGCTCCATGCCAAGTAGACTTGGCTAATCGCTGTTTCTGGGCATTTACAGGTTTGTGTGGGTCAGAAGCCAACCACAGAAGAGTTTTCTGGGTCCCGCAGGTACAAGTAGGTGAATGGAGGAGCAGAAAGTTAGGTCAAATTTAGAAGAAAGAAGCAATAAACCTTCCGTCATAGTTGCAGCACACGGTGATGAAATCTTCCTATGGAAAAGTGTTAGAAAAGCTATACACGCTTGCATTATCAAGCCTCACATCTGCTGATCTCTTGAAAAGTGAAATGTTGCTGCTGTATTCATTCCCTTGGTTTTCTACAAGAATGATCTAAATTTCTGACAGATTTGCTAAGATTGAAACAATTGTGGCACTAAATCTCCACGGTATGTTCTGTGTCTTATTGTCACTTCTGTTTCTTCCTGGACAACACGTGGGGGGATGGTAGAGGAAGACATTGCTATGTGCCGCTAGGAGGAAGGTGGGGACAGGAACATGAGAACTACTGTAGGAGTGTTGCTCTTATACTTGGAACCATGAGATATCTATGGAAGTATAAATAACTGTCTTAGCCAGGCACAGTGACTCACACCTGTAATCCCCAGAACTTTGGGAGGCTGAGGCAGGCTCCTCAGGTCGAGAGTTTGAGACCAGACTAGCCAACATGGCAAAACACTGTCTCTACTAAAAAATACCAAAAAAATTAGCTGGGCGTGGTGGTGGGTGCCTGTAATCCCAGCTACTTGGGAGGCTGAGGCATGAGAATCACTTGTATCTGGGAAGTGGAGGCTGCAGTGAGCCAAGATTGCACCACTGCTCTCCAGCCTGGGCAACAGAGTGAGACTCTATCCAAAAAAAAAAAAGACAAAACCCAAAAAACTAAAAAACTGTCTTAGGCCCTAGTAGGGTTTGAATATGGTTTGTTTGGCCCCACCAAGTCTCATGTTGAAATTTCATTCCCAATGTTGGAGGTGGGGCCTGGTGGGAGGTGTTTGGGTCCTTATGAAAGACTTGGTGCCAATCTTGCCAGAGTGAGTGAGTTCTCACTCTTAGTTTCTGCATGACCTGGTTGTTGAAATGGCCCTGGCACCTCTCTTGCCTCTCTCTCTTGCTTTCCTCCCATGTGATCTCTGCACATGCCAGCTTTCCTTCTTCTTTCACCATAAGTGGAAGCGGCCTGAAGCCCTCACTTGAAGCAGATGCTGGAGTCATGCTTCTTGTACAGACTGCAGAACAGTGAGCCAAATAAACCTCTTATTTATAAATTGCCCAGCCTCAGGTATTCCTTTGAAGCTTAGGGTTATTAGGCTTAGGACCTAATGGATGAAGGCAGGCCCATTCCCTAGAAAACAATGCCTGAGGCTATACCTTAAAATACTTTATTGGGAATGTCATCCCGTGAAGCAGGAGGGAGGCAAAGGAGAAAGGAGGGCATATATTTTAAAAAGTGGGTTATTAAGCTGACCATGGCTTGGCGAACAAGTGCAGGTGATTGCCCAGTCTCACAGGATGTCTTCAGAGAGATAGTATGAAACTATTACAGCTCCCTCTTGGGGGTGTAAGGCAGAAGAATTAGCCTCTGGCTTCTATTTCCAATTGATTAAAGTTAGCTTCACAGGGCATTACTCCCCCACACTTCCAGGTTTCACCACCTGGTCCCTCCATCAGCTGTTGGGGAAGCTAAATCCATGACAGCAACTGTGGCATCTGCAGCATAAGCCAGTCCTCAGGGCAAGCCAGAGAATAGGCCTGAGACAGTGGCCTTCCCACATCCCTGCCTGCGACTTGCAGCCTCAAAGGCTCTGTTAGATGGGTACCAATGGGAAGTCCAGGTCAGATGCTAGCTAGTTATGCCGACAGGTGTCATGAGGGACCACAGCATTTCCTGATGCCATAGCCATAGGAACATACAAGCCACTGTGCTGTTCAGCGAGAATGCAAAGCCCAGTACGATGATATTTACATGTCAGCAAAAGGGAAGTCCAGGTCAGATGCTGGCTGGTTATGTCCACAGGTGTCATGAAGGACCACAGCTTTGCCTGATGCCACAGCCATAGGAATGCGCAAGCCACTGTGCTGTTCAGCCAGAATGCAAAGCCCAGTACAATGCTATTTACATGTTCCTGATTATACAATAATAACTAACACCATTGAGCACTTACTGCACAAAACACTTTGTATATAATCTCATGTATTGATCTCATTTAATATCCAGTCATATGTTGCTTGATGATAGAGATACGTTCTGAAAAATGCATCATAAGGTGATTTCATTGAGTGTACTTACTCAAACCTAGATGGTATGGCCTACTACACACCTAGGCATGGGATACCCTATTGCTCCTGGGCTGCAAACTCGTACAGCATGTTAATGTACTGAATACTGCAGGCAATTGTAACACAATGGTAAATACTTGTGTATCTAAACATATCTAAACGTAGAAAAGGCACAGTGAAAATACAGTATAAAAGATTTTAAAATGGCACACCTGTATAGGGCACTTACCATGAATGGAGCTTGCAGGACTGGAAGTTCTCTGGGCGAGTCCAGGAGTGAGTGGTGAGTGAGTGTGAGGGCCTAGGACATTGCTATACAATACTGTAGATTTTATAAACACTATACACTTTGGCTATACTAAATTTACAAAAACAGTATTTTTTCCTGAACAATAAATTTACTTTATGAACTTTTAACTTTTTTTTTTTGATCTTTTGGCTCTTTCGTAATAACACCTTGCTTAAAACACAATACATTGTATGACTGTGCAAAAATAATTTCGTTATATACTTATTCTGTAATCTTTTTCTACTTATAAAATTTTTACTTTCTTTTACATTTAAAACTTTTTTTGCTAAAAACTAAGACACAAACACACACATTAGCCTGGGCCTATACAGGGCCAGGATCATCAATATCACTGTCTTCCATCTCCGCATCTTTTCCTACTGGAAAGTCTTTGGGGCAATATCACTCATGGAGTTGTCATGTCCTATGATAACAATGCCTTTTGCTGGAATATTTCTTGAAGGACCACCATAAGCTCATTGCTCTATGACATTATGCTAGTTACTATGTCACTAGGCAATAGGAGTTTTCCAGCTCCATTATACTCTTATGGGACCACTGTCATATATTCCATCCCTTGTTGACTAAAATGTTATGTGGCGCATGACGGTATTTTGTTTTATATTCTATGTTTTCATGTAACTTTTTATGGTGAGGGGTTCTTTATCTAATTTAATATTTTTCAAAAGCATTTCTCCCTGCCAAGGACATATTCCATACTGTGGATGCGTAGTAATTTCTTTTACTGTCTCATATTTTTGTATACATGGGTTGTTGGTAATTGTTTGCTCTCATAAATTATTCAATGTGTATAAGTTGGATTTGGCTAATCTATGTTATTAAAACAAACAACCCTCCAAATCTCCGTGCTTTAAAATTACAGACTTATTTTTCACTCATGTATTGAATTAGCAAGAAACATTTGCACATCACAGTCACATTGGGACCGAGACTAACAGAACAGTCGCCATCTCAAATGTTTTTAGACACTGTGCCAGAGGTAAAAGATAGCTCTGGAAAGATTCACATTGGCAATTAAATGCGTCCTAGAAATGACACATGCCACTTCTGAACTCATTGGTCAGATCTAGTTGCAAGGCGCCACCAAACCACAAGGGGACCAGGAGAGAACGAAAACCAGAAATAGCCAACATCATTTAAGGAGTATGACATCATTACAAATGTCTGTGCAAAATCTTCTTGTTTTGCTACTTGTTTACTTAAAAATTTTTATAGAAAAATGGTTTTAATAATATAAACATTTATATTTTATTTATGCATTGCTGGAGTTTTACATTTTGGCTCTCAGACTCATACTTACCCTTTTATACTCTCCTGTAAATGGGAGGCTGGGAGCCTGCAAAACTACATTTCCCAGACCACTTTTTTGCTGGATTCCAGTTAAGCAGTGCTAGTGGAGGGAAATCAGAAGAGGAGGAAGGGAGAAGTCATGCTTTTCCCGTTTCTGGCTTCATGTGCACTATGGGAGACAACTACAAATGATTATAAACTCCAGCAGCAACAAGGTCAGAAACATCAACAGAATTATGGTCTCCGGGCCTCCTTCTGCTGGAGCCTGTGGGCTCTGTGTAATATCGCCTTCTCCCTTTCACTTCTCCAGCCCAAGGGGTAGAGTTAGCTTCCTGCAATTAATGGCCTCTAGGTAATAGCATCATCTTCCTACTTTGGTTCCCCCAGCTCTTGCAACAATTTTCTAACCAACATGACTTCTTCCTTCCTCCTCCCTTCTAGTTACTCTCCTACTAAACTGCTTAACTGGAGCCCAGCAGGAAAGTGGTCTGAGAAATGCAGTTTACAGGCTCCCAAGCCCCTGTATATAGAAAAGCAGTATTAGTCTACGGCCATACCACCCTGAACGCGCCCGATCTCATCTGATCTCAGAAGCTAAGCAGGGTCGGGCCTGGTTAGTACTTGGATGGGAGAAAGGCAGTATTAAAGGGTATGAGTCAGAGAGCCAAAATATAAAACTCCAGCATATGCATCAATATAATCAATCCCATATTAAGCCAGCTCTGTCTAAAATGCCTGATTGGACAGCAGCTGATATAGTATATATATTGCCAACTTGCCCTCTAAAATGTTTGTGTTAGTTTATACCAAGTCTCAAAGGATTTGAAGGTACCTCTTCCCTTTAACCTTAAAACCACCTTTGCAAAGATTATGACAGTGAGACAAATCTTACATGGCTGACTCCATCTTGCTTGTAGACTCATAGCCTGGCTATTTTCACTCATTCCTAGGAGTAGGCCAAGCTAATCATTGGAAGAATTTAGTTTATAGTTTAACTTTAAAAAGAAGTTTTGTGGGTACATAATAGATGTATGTATTTATGGGGTACATGAGGTATTTTGATACAGGCATACAATGTATAATAATCACATCAGGGTAAGTGGGTTATCCAATACCTTAAGCACTTATCCTTTCTTTGGGTTACAAACAATCCAATTATACTCTTTTTTTAAAACTGTAGAGTAAATTGTGGTTGACTATAGTCACGCTGGTGTGCTATCAAATACCAGATCTTGTTTATTCTAACTATATTTTTGTACCCATTAACCATCCCCACTCTACCTGCCCCCCTGCCACCACTATGATTCCCAGACTTTGGTAACCATCCATCTACTCTCCATCTCCATAAGTTCAATTACTGTAATTTTTTTCAGCTCCCACAAAAGTAAAAGCATGCAAAGTTTTTCTTTCCATGTCTGACTTATTTTAATTAACATAACAACTTACAGTTTCATCCATGTTGTTGCAAATAACAGGATCTCATTCTTTTTTATGGCTGAATAACATTTCATTGTGTGTATGTAACACATTTTCTTTATCTATTGTCTTCTGATGGATAATTGGGTTGCTTCCAAATCTTGGCTGCTCTGAATAGTGCTGCAATAAACATAGGAATGCAGATATCTCTTTGATATACTGATTTCCTTTCTTTGAGTTATATACCTAACAATGGGATTGCTGGATCATAGCTCTATTTTTAGTTTTTTGAGGAACCTCCAAACTGTTCTCCATAGTGGCCACACTAATTTACATTCCCACCAAGAGTGTATGAGAGTTCTCTTTTTTCTACATTCTTGCCAGCATTCATTATTGCCTGTCTTTTGGATATAAGCCATTTTAACGGGGGTGAGATGATATCTCATTGTAGTTTTGATCTGCAGTTCTCTGATGATTGGTGATGTTGAGCACCTTTTTATATAGCTAATTGCCATTTTTATGTCTTCTTTTGAGAAATATCTATTCAGATTTCTTGCCCATCTTTTAGTCAGATTATTAGATTTTTTTTCCTATTGTTTGTGCTCCTTATATATTCTGGTTATTAATCCCTTGTCAGATGGGTAGTTTGCAAATACTTTCTCCCATTCTGTGGGTTGTCACTTCATTCATTTTTTTTGATTGTTTCCTTTGCTGTGCAGAAGCTTTTTAACTTCACGTGATCCTATTTGTCCATTTTTGCTTTGGTTGTCTGTGCCTGTGGAGTTGTTACTCAAGAAATCTTTGCCCATTCCAATGTCCTGAAGAGTTTTCCCATGTCTTCTTGTAGTAGTTTCATAGTTTGAGGTCTTAGATTTAAATCTTTAATGATTTTGATATGATTTATGTATATGGCAATAGATAAAGTTCTAGTTTCATTCTTCTGAATGTGGATATCCAGTTTTCCCAGAACCATATATTGGAGAGACTGTCCTTTCTCCAGTGTATGTTACTGGCACCTTTGTTGAAAATGAGTTGACTATAGATGTGTAGATTTATCTTTAGGTTCTTTATTCTTTTCTATTGTTCTATGTATCTATTTTTATGCCAGTACCATGCTGTTTTGGTTACTATAGCTCTGTAGTATAATTTGAAGTCAAGTAATGTGATTCCTCCAATTTTGTTCTTTTAGCTCAGGATAGTTCTGTCTAGTCTGGGTCTTTTATGGTTTCATATACATTTTAGGATTGTTTTTTCTATTTCTGTGGAGAATTTCATTGTTTTTTGATAGGGATTGCATTGAATCTACAGATTGCTTTGGGTGATATGGACATTTTAACAACATTGATTCTTCCAATCTATGAACATGGAATGTCTTTCCATTTTTTGGTGTCCTCTTCAATTTCTTTTATCAATGTTTTATAGTTTTCATTGTAGAGATCTTTCGCTTCTTTGGTTAATTCCTAGGTATATATTTCATTTGTAGTTATTGTAAATGAGATTACTTTCTTTATTTCTTTTTCAGATTGTTTGCTGTTGGCATATAGAAATGCTACTGATTTTTGCATGTTGATTTTGTATCCTGCAGCTTTGCTGAATTTGTTCATCAGTTCTAACAGTTTCTTTGGTGGAGTCTTTAGGATTTTTTTTTTTTCAGATATAAGATCCTATCATCTACAAACAAGAATAATTCGACTTCTTCCATTCCAATTTGCGTGCTCTTTATTTCTTTCTCTTGTGTGATTGCCCTAGCTAAGACTTCCAGTACTATGTTGAATAACAGTGTTGAAAGTGGGCATCCTTGTTGTGTTCCAGATCTTTGAGGAAAGGCTTTAAGTTTTTCCCCATTCAGTATGACACTAGCTGTGGGTGTGTTGTATATACTTTTATTATGTTGAGGTATGCTCCTTGTATGCCCAGTTATTTGAGGGTTTCTTTTTTTTTTTTTTTTTTTTGTCATGGAGGGATGTTGAATTTTATCAAATGCTTTTTCAGCATCAATTGAGATAATCATATGACTTTTGTCCTTCATTCTGTTGATATGACCACACTGATTGACTTGCATTATGTTCAACCATCTTTGCATCCCTGGGATAAATCTCACTTGGTCATGATGAACCATCTTTTTTAATGTGTTGTTGAATTTGATTTGCTAGTGTTTTCTTGAGGATTTTTGCATCAACGCTCTTTACAGATATTGGCTTGTAGTTTTCTTCCTTTACTTTTGTTTGTTATGTCTTTGTCTGGTCTTAGTATCAGGCTAATATTGGCCTCATAGAATGAGTGTGGAAGTATTCCATTCTTTTATATTTTTTGTAATTGTTTGAGTAGGATTGTTATTAGCTCTTCTTTAAATGTTTAGTGAAATATAACAGTGAAGCCATTGAGTTCCAGGCTTTTCTTTGCTGGAAGACTTTTCATGATGGTTTCTGTCTCATTACTTGTACTGGTCTGTTCAGGTTTTGGATTTCTTCATGGTTCAATCTTGATAGGTTGTATGTGTCTAGGAATTGATCCATTTCTTCTAGGTTTTCCAACTTACTGGCATATGGTTGCTCATAGTAATCTTTTATAATCCTTTGAATTCCTGCATTAACAGTTGTCTCCTTTTTCATCTCTGACTTTATTTGGGTCTTCTCTCTTTTCTTCTTAGTCAATTGGGCTAAAGGTTTGTCAGGTTTTTTGTTTGTTTGTTTGTTTGTTTTGTTTTTTAAACACAATGTGGCCAGGATGGTAGCTCACACCTGTAATCCCAGCACTTTGGGAGGCCGAGGTGGGCAGATCACAAGGTCAGGAGATTGAGACTATCCTGGCTAATGCGGTGAAACCCCGTGTCTACTAAAAATATAAAAAATTAGCCGGGTATGGGGGTACATGCCTATAGTCCCAGGTACTTGGGAGGCTGAGGCAGGAGAATCTCTTGAACCCTGGAGGCAGAGGTTGCAGTGAACCGAGATTGTACCACAGCACTCCAGCCTGGGCGACAGAGTGAGACTCCATCTCAAAAACAAAACAAAACAAAACAAAACAAAAGCACAATGTTTCATTTTATTGATCTTTTGCATTATTTTAGTTTCAATTTCATTTGTTTCTGCTCTAATATTTATTATTTTTTTTTCTATTTTTTGAGTTAAGTTTGCTCTTTATTTTTTCCTAGTTCTTTAAGATGCATTGTTAAGTTGTTGGTTTGAAGTTTTTCTTCTGTTTTGATGTAGGCACTTACAGCTATAAAGTGTCTTCTTATTACTACTTTTGTCATATCCAATAGGTTTTGGTATGTTGTGTTTCCATTATCATTTCTTTATTTCCTTGTTAATTTCCTCATTGACCCATTGGTCATTCAGAAGCATATTGATTAATTTCCATGTGTTTGGATAGTTTCCAAAATTCCTCTTGTTATTGATTTCTAGTTTTATTTCACTGTAGTCAGAGAAGACAGTTGGTATTATTTCAACTTTTTTGAATTTTTAAAGACTTCTTTTGTGACCTAACATGTGGTATACCCTTGGGACTGATCCATGTGCTGAGGAAAAGAATGTGTATTCTGCAGCTGTTGCATGAAATATTCTACAAATATCTATTGGGACCATTTGGTCTCTATTGCAGATTAAGTCTGGTGTTTCTTTGTTGATTTTTCTGTCTGGATGATATGTCCAATGCTGAAAGTGGAGTGTTGAAGTCTCCAGCTATTATTGTACTGGAGTGTATCTCTATTTTTAGCTCTAATAATATTTGCTTTATATAATATTTGTTTTATATATATGTATATATCTGCTTCCAGTTTGGGGTGCATATATATTTACAATTGTAATATCCTCTTGCTGAATTATATAGTGACCTTTTTTGTGTCTTCTTATAGTTTTTGTTTTGAAATCTATTTTGTCTGATATAAGTATAGCTACTCCTGCTCTTTTTTGGTTTCTATTGACATGAAATATCTTTTTCATCCCTTTATTTTCAGTCTTTGTGTATCCTTACTATGTGTATCTTTATAGGTGAAGTGTGTTTCTTGTAGGTAAGAGATCACTGGGTCATATTTTTTGTTTTGTTTTGTTTTAGCCATTTAGCCATTGTATGTCATTTGATGGGAGAATTTACTCCACTTACATTCAATGTTATTATTGATAAGTTATAAGTTATAATAGTTGTGTGTGTGTGTGTTTCTGGTTGTTTTGTGGTCTTCTCCTCTTCCTTCTTCTTTTTTTTTTTTTTTTGAGACAGTCTTGCTCTGTCGCCCAGGCTGGAGCACAGTGGCGCGATCTCGGCTCACTGCAAACTCTGCCTCCCGGGTTCAAGTGATTCTCCTGCCTCAGCCTCCTGAGTAGCTGGAATTACAGACATGCACCACCACACCCGGCTAATTTTTGTATTTTCAAAGTAGAGACGGGGGTTTCACCATGTTGGCCAGGCTGGTCTTGAACTCCTGACCTGACGTGATCAGCCCACCTTGGCCTCCCAAAGTGCTGGCATTACAAGCATGAGCCACTGTGCCAAGCCGTCTCCTCCCTCTTTTCTTCCTTCCTATCTTTCTGTAGTGAAGATAATTTTTCTCTGGTGGTATAATTTAATTTCTTGCTTTTTATTTGTAATGTATCTGTTGCATGTTTATTGATTTGAGGTTACCATGAAACTTGCAAATTACTATAACTATTATTTTAAGCTGATAACAACATGTTTGCATAAACAAACAAGCAAAAAGAAAACAGATAAAAACTCTACACCTTAACATTGTCCCCCGACTTTTTCACTTTTTGTTGTTTCTATTTATATCTTATTGTACTACCTATGTCTTGAAAAGTTCTTGTAATTATTCTTATTCTTATTTTGAGACAAAGTCTCACTTCATTGCCCAGGCTGTAGTGCAGTGGCACAATCTACTCACTGCAGCCTCAACCTCTCAGGCCCCAGTGATCCTTCCATCTCAGCTTCCCAAGTAGCTAGGACCACAGCTGCCCACCACCCTCCTGGCTATTATTATTATTATTGTTTGTAGAGATTGGATCTCCCTATGTTGCTCAGGGTGGTCTTGGACTCCTGGGTTCAAGATCCTCCTGCCTTGGCCTCCCAAAGTGCTGGGATTACAGGCATAAGCCACCGCATGCAGCCTTGTAGTTATTTTTGTTAGGTTCATTGTTTAGTCTTTCTACTTAAGAGTAGTTTACACATTACAGCTATAGTGTTACAGTACTCCGTGTTTTCCTGTGTAGTTACTACTAGCAGTGAATATTGCACCTCCAGACGATTTCTTATTGCTCATTAACATCCTTTTCTTTCTGATTAATGTACTCCCTTTAGCATTTCTTGTAGAACAGATCTGGTGTTAATGAAATCCCTCAGCATTTGTTTGTCTAGGAAAGTCTTTATTTCTCCTTCATGTTTGAAGGATGTTTTTGCAGGATATAGTACTCCAGAGGTAAAAGACTCTTTTCTGTCAGTACTTTAAATATGTCATGCCACTCTCTCCTGGTCTGTAAGGTTTTTATTGAAAAGTCTGCTGTCCAACATGTTGGAACTCTGTTGTATGTTACTTGTTTCTTTTGTGCTTTCAGGATCCTTTCTTTTTTTTCTTTATTCTTGTTTTTGAGACGGAGTCTCACTCTGTTGCCCAGGCTGGAGTGCAGTGGCGTGATCTCGGCTCACTGCAAGCGCCGCCTCCCAGGTTCACGCCATTCTCCTGCCTCAGCCTCTGGAGTAACTGGGACTACAGGCGACCGCCACCATGTCCGGCTGATTTTTTGTATTTTTAGTAGAGACGGGGTTTCACTGTGTTAGCCAGGATGGTCTCAATCTCCTGACCTCGTGATCCACCCGCCTTGGCCTCCCAAAGTGCCAGGATTACAGGCGTGAGCCACCATGCCCAGCCCAGGATCCTTTCTTTATCCTTGATGCTTGGGAGTTTATTACATGCCTTGAGGTAGTTGTTTTTGGGTTAAATCTGCTGGGTGTTCTACAACCTTCTTGTAGTTGAGTATTGATATCTTTCTCTAGGTTTGGGAAACTCTCTGTTATTATCCATTTAAATACATTTTATTGTGTTTAACTTCTATTTTTAAGTTCAGGGGTACACGTGCAGGTTTGTTACATAGGTAAACCTGTGTCACGGGGGTTTGTTGTGGATTATTTCATCACCCAGGTATTTGGCACAGTGCTCATAAGCTATTTTTCTTGATCCTCTCCCTCCTCCCACCCTCCAATAGGCCCCAGTGTGTGGTGTTCCCCTCTATGTGCCCATGTGTTCTCATCATGTAGCTCTCACTTATAAGTGAGAGCATGTGATATTTGGTTTTCTGTTTCTGCATTAGTTTACTAAGGATAATGGCCTCCAGCTCCATCTATATCCCTGCAAAGGACATGATATTCTTTTTTATGGCTGGATGGTATTCCATGGTGTATATATACCACATTTTCTTTATCCAGTCTATCATCGATGAGCATTTAAGTTGATTCCATGTCTTGCTATTGTGAATAGTGCTGCATGAATAAATTTTCTACCCCTATCTCTTTCTCTACCTCTTCTTTAAGGCTAAAACTCTTAGACTGGCCCTTTTGAGGCTATTTCCTAGATCTTGTAAGCTTGCTTCAATCTTTTTTATTCTTTTTTCTTTTGTCTTCTATGACTGTATATTTTCAAATAGCCTGTCTTTAAGCTCACTAATTCTTCTGCTTGATCAATTCTGCTGTTAGTGTACTCTGATGCATTCTCCAGTGTGTCAATTGCATTTTTGAAATCCGGAATATTTGCTTGATTCTTTTTAATTATTTCAATCTCTTTATTACATTTATATGATGAAGTCCTTCTCTATGTTATCTCAGATTTTGTTGAGCTTCCTCAAAACAGCTATTCTGAATGCAATGTCTGAAAGATTACATATCTCTGCCTCTTTAGGATTGGTTACTGGTGTTTTATTTAGTTCATTTAATGAGGTCATATTTTCCCAGATGATCCTGATGCTTGCAGATGTTTGTCATTTTCTGGGCATTGAAGAGTTAGGTATT
Organism: Piliocolobus tephrosceles; assembly: GCF_002776525.5. NCBI lineage: Eukaryota > Metazoa > Chordata > Mammalia > Primates > Cercopithecidae > Piliocolobus > Piliocolobus tephrosceles. The sequence goes on along the minus strand of NC_045448.1, from coordinate 36,645,920 downwards.
TATTGTAGTCTTTGCAGTCCAGGCTTGTTTGTACCCATCTGTCTTTGGAACGCTTCCCAGGTATCTGAAGATATCTAAGTCTTTGGTCACTGCAGCTGTATCTACATTAGGTGACACCCCAAACCCGCTAACGCTGTGGTTCTTGCACACTTACAGAAGTAGGTCCTTTGTGGTCTTGGGTAAGATCCAGGAGAATTTCAGAGGCTCTTGTTCTGTTCCTTTACTTTTTTCCCAACATATGGAGTCTCTCTCTGTTCTGAGCTGCCTGGATCTTGAGGAGGGGTGACACAAGCACCCTGTGGCCATTACCACATGGACTGTACTGGGTCAGACCTGAAGCCAGCACAGCACTGGATCTCACCCAAGGCCCGCAGTGACCACTGCCTAGTTACCACCTACGTTCATTCATGGCCCAAGGAGTCTACAATCAGCAGGTGGCAAATCCAACTAGGCTTGTGTCCTTCTCTTTAGGGCAGCAAGTTCCCCCAGGCCCTGGGCAGGTTTGGAGATGCTGCCCAGGAGCCAGGAAATGGAGTTAGGAACCTCAGAAACCTACCTGGTACTCTATTCCACTGTGGGTGAGCTGGCACCCAACCTGCAAAAGAAAGTCCTTCCCACTCTTCCCTCCCCTTTCCTCAAGCAGAGAAAAGGTTGTGTGTGTGGCCACTGTCAGCCCAGGCCTGTGGTGACTGCTGCCTGGCTACGACCAGTATTCACTCAAGGCCCAAGGACTCTTCAGTCAGCTTGTGGTAAATGCTGCCAGTCCTGAGTCTCTCCCTTCAGGGCAGTGGTCTCCCACTCTGGTCCAGCGCACGTCCAGAAATGCCATCCAGGAACCAAGGCCTGGAATCAGGGACCCCAGGAACTGCTTGTTGCTCCACCCCAATGTGACCTAGCTGGTACCCAAGCTGCAAGACAAAGTCCCTTTACTCTTCCTTCTCCTTTCCTTAAGCAGAAGGGGTCTTTCCCCATAGTCACCACAGCTGGGAATGTGCTGGGCCACATCTTAATCCAACATGGCTTGGAGTCTCACCCAAGTCCTGCAGCAAGTACTACCACTGAGGAGATTATTTGGGCCTAATGGAGCTTTCATCAAGAGGTGATGAAGTCTTCCAAGACTGGGTCCTTCCTTTCAAGGTAGCAGGTTCTCTCCTGGCCCAGGGTGTGTTTGGAAATGTCATCCAGGTACGAGGCCCTGGAATGGGGGCCTCAGCCCTCTCCCTGGTGCCCTATAATCTTTTTATAAGCCTTTGTAATCCCTTACTGCTCAGGAGTTATGTGGCCAGAGGGCACAAGATTTGTGGCTTCCCCAGTTGCTCCTATAGATAACATCACTATTAAACTAAGACTGGTCTTTTGAGAGGTGTTTCAGACTGACTCCACCTGGACTCATGACTCAACTGGTCCTGTGGTCCCCTCACACAGAGGAAGACTCAGTACATGAGGACAGTTTTCCACACCCCTATGACTGCATCCCCAACCAATCAGCAGCACCCATTCCCTAATTCCCTGCCTACCAAATTATCCTTTAGAAACCCTAACCTCCATGTCTTCTGGGAGACCAATTTGAGTGATAACTTCAGTTCTCCTGTGTTGCCAGCTTATGTTAATTAAACTCTTTCTTTACTGCAATACCACTGTCTCACTAAACTGGTTTTGTCTGTGCAGCAGGCAAAAGAACCTGTTGGGTGATTACAAATTTGAGGACTCATCTGGGATTCACCCATCCCGGTGGCTGCCTGCAGTTCATCAGGCTCCCACTGGTACAACACATTTGCACGTGAGCTCTGGTGGCTGCTATTTCTCTTGAGCTGTGGGCCCTCTTTGGTGCTGTCCCTGTCAATGAGGCACTGCTAACCCATAGTGCCTCATTGGCAATGGGGCACTATTCCCCATTGCAATGGAGAAAATCCATTGCAATGGAGAAATCATTCCTGTAAGTCATCTTTAACCTGGTTTGATGAGTCTTCTAGGTGCAGCAAACATTCCCTTCCTTCTCTTGATCTGTTGGTCTCTCTGAAGGCACTGTAGTCCCATTACAGGGACTATTAGACTCTCCCTAAATGGCAGGAAGAGGTTTGGTTTGAGGAGATTTATCCCCACTTGGATGGAGAATAGGGGGCTGGTTTGGAAGAATACTCTTCTGATTCGGAATCTGATCTGGAATCTTGGTTTTGAAGGCCTTCTATTTGTCTGTTTACTTCACCATGTGTGTTTGTATATGTGGAGAGGACCTCTGAAAGAATTGCTGATGGAAGTCCAGCAGGCCTAATTTGGGGAACCCTTTTTATTTGGGCACATTTGGTGAGCCCTGAAGGAAACGCAATAGCTCTAACTCAGGGTCACTGTCCACTCTTCCATCTTACCCAGAGACTGCTCACTGAAACTCCCAGTCAGAGGTCATCCCAACCCACTTAGACTGGATCAAAGATGACAGGGACCAATGAGGGCACATTTGAGCCTTGCCAGGTTGGTGCTTGGGTGCTTGAGCAGGTGACTAGTATCTGTCTTTTGTTTGTGTATATTGTTCTGGCTAGAATGAGAAATGTTAATTCAGTGCCTCATGCAGCCCATTGAGCTGCATCTTGAAGAATTGAGTGGCTTTTGCTTATGGTTTCGTGAGATGAAAAAGGATGATTTTCTTTTGTAATTCAGCTTGGCCCCCACAGCTATGGCAGAGCAAGCAGAATCATGAAAATTCACTCTGCTCTTCCAGAAACTGCAGAGAAAGAAAACCCAGAAAGCTAGCAAGCTGGCAAAAGGATAAGAATTTCTTACCAGCCAGGCTTCTGGCCTCTCTCTCTGTGCAAACTGGTTGAGTGAATGGTAAAAATTGCTGTTCATTTCCTCTTCAAAGTTTTTGTTAATGGGAAAAAAGATTCGTGAGATTAGTCTTAGACTGTAACAAATCTGGTGTACTTTGTGGTATGAGTTTGTCTTTCTATATTGTTCTGTCATAAAGAGGGATACCACAGGATAGAATGCAGGCCTTTGTTCCGTATAAGCCCACAAATCATTCTACCAAAAAGACAAATGCACTCCCATGTTCATTGCAGCAGTATTCACAATAGCAAAGCTGGCCCTGCAGACTCGCCAGTTACAAACTTGGCTATGGGTCCCTGAAACAAAAACTGAACAAAGTTTCCCTTTGTCTTGTTTTATGTCCTTGAGTGCTTGAGTTTTTGACCATTCGGGGTACTCTTTCTTGGTCTCTGCCATCTAGAGGGTGGGAATTTTGGGGTTTATATGAGGCAGTTGGTCTGAAAAGACTGGGGTCTGAAAGAACTGGGAGTCTGAGAACTGCCAGCACACTCTTTGTCTTGAATGTGTCCAGCCCTTGGGTAAGTTTTGTCTTAAAAGGTCCCATTCCTAAGGGGCTTTCATCATCTTTTGCTATCTTACACCCATTTCTGAGAAGGAATTCTTAGGGATCATGGAGATGCCTCCTCTACTTCCTCTCTAAAAATACTTCTTGCTTATATGGTGAAAACCTGGAAAATTACCATCTGGGCCTTAAAAAGGTTTTAGCCAGAGGCATCACATTACAGTATTCAAACTATAACATAAGACTACAGTAACCAAAACAGCATGGTACTGGTACAAAAACAGACACATAGACCAATGGACCAGAATAGAGAACCTATAAACAAAGCCACACACTTACAGCCATCTGATCCTCAATAAAGCTGGCAAAAATAAGCAGTGAGAAAGGACTCACTGTTCAGTAAATGGTGCTGGGATAGCTGGCTAGCCATACGCAGAAGAATGAAACTGGATCCCTACATTTTATCATATACAAAAATTAATTCAAGATGGCTTAAGAACTTAAATGTAAGACCTCAAACTGTAAGAATGCTAAAAGAAAACCTAGGAAATGCCATTGGGATATTGGCTATGGGAAGGAATTTATAACTCAGACCTTAAAAGCAATTGACACAAAAATGAAAATTGACAAGTTTTCAATTTAGAGCTTAAAGAACTTCTGCACAGCAAAAGAAACCAACAGAGTAAACAGACAATTTACAGAATGGGAGAAAATATTTGCAAACTATGTATTCAACAAAGGTCTAATATCCAGAATCTATGAGGAATTTAAACAATTCAACGAACAAAAAACAAATAACCTCATTAAAAAGGGGACAAAAGACATGAATAGACCCCTCTCAAAAGAAGACATATAAAGAGCAAACAAACATATGAAAAAATGCTTGTCATCGTGAATCATCAGAGAAATGCAAATCAAAACCACAAAGAGATACCAGTCAAATCTTATACCAGTCAGAATGGCTATTACTAAAAAGTCAAAAAACAACAGATGCTGGAGAGGCTGTAGAGAAAAGGGAATGCAAATTAGTACCTGGGCGTTGAGATCATCATTCATACCCCATTCATTTCCCAGGAGGAACTATGGAAAGCAGTCTGGAGACTTCTCAAAGAACTTAAAACAGAACTACCATTTGACCCAGCAATCCTATTTCTGGGCATATATCCAAAAGGAAACAAAAAGACACATATAGTCACATAGTAGACATGTGTCTACCAAAATGACACATGTACTCACATGTTCATCACGACACTATTCACAACAGCAAAGACATGGAAGCAACCTAGGTGCCCATCCATGGTGGACTGGATAAAGAATATGTAGTACATATATACTACGGAATACTACACAGTCAGAAAAAAAGAATGAAATTATGTCCTTTGCAGCAACGTGGATGCAGCTGGAGGCCATTATCCTAAGCAAATTAATGCAGGAACAGAAAACCGAATACCACACATTCTCACTGACAAGCTGGAACTAAACATTGGGTACTCATGGATAATACAACCTGGAACCTACTAGAGAGGTGAGGGAAGGAAGGGAGAAAGGGTTGAAAAAACTATGGGGCACAATGCTCAGTACTTGAGTGATGGGATCATTCATACCCCAGACATCACATAATATAGCCAAGTAACAAATCTGCACTTGTACCCCCTGAGCCTAAAATAAAAGTTGAAAAATAAACAAAGAAATAATTAAGTGAATGAATTTTTAAAAGGCTTTTGGATTGAGCCACTGTTGGAACTAAGTACACCATTAAAAGAAAAAGGATTTTAGAGACCTTTTTAAAATCAACAATTGGGAAAAAAAAAGGTTAAATTTTTAAAAAGGTTAAATTAAAAGAAGGACCTATGAGAATGTCATGGCTGGCCTTAGAAAGTTCTCTTGAGCAGTTAAAATCCTTTGCAAGCTCAAAAATGACTGTCCTATATTCTTTCTGGAAAGTGAAAGAGTTTTCCCATGCTGTAGCTCAGGAGCTGAGGCTTAGGCCTTTCATGAGGTTCAACACCTGCTTAGGGAATGAGTCCTTTCTGGTTTGATAGTTGTGGAACTTTTGCCATTTATTGATTCTTTTGCCCTCCATGGATAGCTTTGGATTCTTGTTTTGAATTTTCTTTTATCTGAGCTACTTTTGGGATGATTCTAGATCTTGTAAAAACCGCTTGCTATCTCTTTGGAGATGCCTTGTGCGTGCGTGGTTAAGTTATAACCTTAGTTAAGGGTTAATGGTTTCACTTGGGAGAATACCTCTGGAAAAAAGCTTAAAAGCCACAGGTGTTGGCTGTTTATCCCAGCTAGAGTCTGGTAATAAGTGATTTAAAAGTATTTCCTTAAAAGTACTCTATGGTTAAATGTCAGCCTAATTAAAAGCTGATATCCAGCTGGGCACCATGGCTGACACCTGTAATCCCAGCACTTTGGGAGGCCGAGGTGGGTGGATCACCTGAGTCAGGAGTTTGAGATAATCCTGGCCAACGTGGAAACCCTGTCTCCACTGAAAATTCAAAAATTAGCCGGGCGTGGTGGCATGCTCCTGTAATCCTAGCTACTCAGGAGGCTAAGGCAGAATTGTTTGAACCTGGGAGGCAGAGGTTGTAGTGAGCCCAGATCATGCCACTGCACTCCAGCTAGGGTGACAGAGTGAGACTCTGTCTCAAAACAAAACAAAACAAAAACAAAAGCTTGGATATCACAAGCTCTACAAATTTTTTAAAGCCTTTATGCTTTTTCTCTTCTTAGATTTTGTTTTTTGGAAAAAGTTTTTTCTTCTCGGTCAACTGAATTCTGTTTTTCCAGGTACTTCTGTCTGTCCCTCCTTCCTCTTGCCACACTCGATGCCCACATGGCAGGGCCTAATGTATTTTTAGCAGCCTGGGACTCCTTGGGAAAAACAGAGCAGACACCACAGACCCCCTTGTGGGAGAAACCTGTTTACTTCATGGAACCCAAGGATTGTAAGTGGACAGATGCAAGGCTCTGCTCTCTTTGCATTGTGTTACCTGACCCTTGTGATGTTTGGGGGCATCAGAAATTACTTGGCATTATGACAGAATTTTTAGTCTTGGTATATAACAGCTAGATAGGAGATAGACTTTTAGGGATGGCTGATGGCAGTTGCTTGCAGTTAGTGGCTATCACTATAGGGTGATGGTCCTTTGTGCATTTAGAAAAGAAAAGCATGCTCTTGGGCACATAAAAGGTATGAAATGGGGAATGGGCTGATTAGAGTGGGCTCTTAGACATTGGGTTGCCCAGCAGCCAAAGGGAAATGCCCGTATTGTGAGATACAGTGTGTAAGCATTGCACTGCCTCATCCTGAAGCACTTTCCTCTTTTTGGGGACTGTTAGAAATACCCAAATTGTTAGAAACAGACAACCGGTGCCACGAGGAAAAGTCAGCACAAAAGATCTCTCAGCGGCCGGGCGCGGTGGCTCAAGCCTGTAATCCCAGCACTTTGGGAGGCCGAGGTGGGCGGATCACAAGGTCAGGAGATCGAGACCATCCTGGCTAACACGGTGAAACCCCATCTCTACTAAAAAATACAAAAAACTAGCCGGGCGACGTGGCGGGCGCCTATAGTCCCAGCTACTCGGGAGGCTGAGGCAGGAGAATGGCGTAAAACCCGGGAGGCGGAGCTTGCAGTGAGCTGAGATCCGGCCACTGCACTCCAGCCTGGGCGGCAGAGCGAGACTCCGTCTCAAAAAAAAAAAAAAAAAAAAAAAAAAAA
>NC_045448.1:36630765-36638767 GCF_002776525.5 Piliocolobus tephrosceles | reverse complement strand
GCAGATGGAAAAATGGCGAGAGCACACTTGAACAAAGGAAAAGCAGACATATTTATCTGCTATGCATTTGGGTCGTCTTTACTGCTATGTCCTGCAGCCATTGGCTGGAGCGGGACCTCACAATCTTAAACTGATACCCAATTTGCTAATAACCTGAAACTTTCCTAAATAGGTAAGTGCAAGGAAGAACAAAGAAGTTGCTTACAAAAGGTTTAAGGAAGCAATAACATTTCCAAATAAGGAAGGGACATAGGCTGTGAGCTGGAATGTGTCTGTGAGCATGTCCAACAGTTACGTAGAATAGGGCTTACCAAAGAGTTGTTAGCACAAAGCAAGGAGGCTTGAAGAAAGTTAGCCTTTAAGAGAAACTGTTATTTCTAACACTTACAATTTATTCTTTAACAAGAAGGGGAAGTTTGAAGAGGAAACATTTTACTTTCTACAGGGACTCAGAATTTGGTGTGAAAATGGGATCCCCCTGATTTTGCGGGAATCTGTTGTGCCTCCCAGCTGTGCCTGTGTATTAGGCCCTAGATACTGCATGCTCTCTTGGCCTTGTTCCTTAAAAGGCTCTACCTTAACGCCAGTAATCGACTTAAGAAACTTATATCTTTAAGGAAATCTCCCTGTGTAAGGGTGTCTGCTTCTCCTAGCCATCCTAACTGAACTTTTACTCATACCATTCCTCTTTGGTTTGAGTAAAATATGAATCCTCTATCTTATTTTACCTAAGACTTGTCCCTTTAGAAATGCAAATTTAGAGCTGCCTAGCCAACAATTGTTTAGGGCAACAGGTAAACAGGTAATCAAAAGACTGATGGTCTAAAGTGGGAAAGAAAAACTTAAAAACTGGCAAATGAAGGAACTTATAACTCCACCAAATCTGCTTCTCTCTGTCTGTGTATTTATGTGTGTCATGTGTGTGATGTTTCACTACCAAAATATATAAAGGAGCTCTAATTGGCTTAAACCAAATATTTTGTCAGAAAAATGGAAAATTTGAATGTCTTTTAGTTCACATAACTTTAATAATCTTTGGTAAATGAAGACAATGTTTTAAGATAATTGGTCAAATAAAAATGTCTTCAGAATTTAGGCACTTCGTCTGAATTAGGCAGGTCAGATACTGCCTTTGCTAGATGTTTTAAGGTCATAAACTACTTCTGTGACATTTTTTGATAATTGTTGGACTTGTCTGTTTTCCAGCCATTAGATTTTAGGTAAGGCCTGGGGCATGTGGAGTTAGCCATGTCCCCTGGCCGTGCTAGGAAGAGTCAGACATTGTTGGCAGCTCTATCCTTGTCCTGAGCTCTTTATCTGATACATGGTTAAAATTTCTTACTTACCAGGTTTTTCACTAAAAATAAACATTGCTAAGAGTTAACATTGTAACATATGTAATTGAGAAGTTCACAAAAAGAGTCAAACTCTGTAAAATATTTGCAGAGATTTATTTGGAGCCAAATATGAGTGACCAATGGCCTGTGACACAGCCCTCAGGAGATCCTGAGAACACGTGCCCAAGGTGGTCAGGGTACAGCTTGGTTTTTATACATTTTAGCAAGATATGAGACACCAGTCAATACATGTAAGAGGTACACTGGTTCAGCCCAGAAATGTGGGACAACTGGAAGTGAGGGCTTTCAGATCATAGGTAGATTAAAATTTTCTGATTGGTGGCTGGGCGTGGTGGCTCGCGCCTGTAATCCCAGCACTTTGGGAGGCCGAAGCGGGCTGATCACGAGGTCAGGAGATCAAGACCATCCTGGCTAATACAGTGAAACCCCATCTCTACTAAAAATATGAAAAAAAAATTAGCTAGGTGTGGTGGCAGGAGCCTGTAGTCCCAGCTGCTCGGGAAGCTGAGACAGGAGGATGGTGTGAACCTGGGAGGTGGAGCTTGCAGTGAGCCGAGATGGCACCACTGCACTCCAGCCTGGGAGACAGCAAGACACCGTCTCAAAAAAAAAAAAAAAAAAAAAAAAAAAAAAAAAAAAAAAAATTCTGATTGGCAATTGGTTGAAAGAGTTATTATCAATAGAAGGGAATGTCTGGGTTATGATAAAGAGTTGTGGAGACCAAGGTTTTATCATGCAGATGAAGCCTCCAGGTAGCAGTCTTCAGAGAGAATAGATTGTAAATGGTTCTTATCAAACTTGAAGAGTCTCTTCTATAAGTAAGTCCAAAAGAGAGGATGGCATAACGAGGCATGTTCCAGCTCCCCCTTTCCATCATGGCCTCAAACTAGTTTTTCAGGCTAACTTTGTTTTTTTGTTTTTTTTTTTTTTTTTTTTTTTTTTTTTTTTGAGGCAGAGTCTCACTCTGTCGACCGGGATGGAGTACTGTGGCCGGATCTCAGCTCACTGCAAGCTCCGCCTCCCGGGTTCACGCCATTCTCCTGCCTCAGCCTCCTGAGTAGCTGGGACTACAGGCGCCCGCCACCTCGCCCGGCTAGTTTTTGTATTTTTTAGTAGAGACGGGGTTTCACCGTGTTAGCCAGGATGGTCTCGATCTCCTGACCTCGTGATCCGCCCGTCTCGGCCTCCCAAAGTGCTGGGATTACAGGCTTGAGCCACCGCGCCCGGCCGTCAGGCTAACTTTGAAATGACCTTGGCAGAGAGAAAGGGTGCATTCAGATGGTTGTGGGCCTTAGAATATTTTTTGGTTTTACAGAGACTATCAAAAAAACAGTTTTACATGCAAAGTATATAAGGAAAGTTAAACGTGTTTTTGGTAAAAGATTATAAAAAGGAATGGGAATATGGTTTTTGTTAAAGGTGAAGTAATTTTGTCTAATGTAGAGGTTTTTAAAGATTATCTTAAGTTAAAAGAAGGATAGGACAAAACCAGAGGTTTAAGCAAGTTGTAGAAGATTTGTGAAAGACTGATCTTATAAAAGAAGTTCTGTGGCTGTAAGCACGTTGGCCAAAATGTAAAGGGAGCTATTTAGTTTTTCTATAAATTAAACATTAAGATAAAAAGCACACTAATATAGGGTCAGAATCTGGGCCCATGTGTCAGAATAACACATGAAACATTGATCTGCTCTTTAATAGAAAATTGTAAAGAGTTATAAAAGGTTTATGGAAATCTTACCTTATGTCCAAATGGTTAAAATGATTAAGATTGAATAGATTTGTTTATAAGGTTTTATCAAAAATTGGACTGGCCTGGGCAACATAAGGAGATCTTGTCTTTACAAAAAAATGTAAAAACTTAGCAGGCCTTGGTGGCATTCACCTGTAATGCCACCAAGCTACTTGGGAGACTGAGGTGAGAGGATCATTTAAGCCCAGGAGTTAGAGGTTCCAGTGAGCTATGATTATGCCACTGTACTCCAGCCTGGGTCACAGAGTGAGATGCTGTCTCAAAAAAAAAATGGGGGCCGGGGTGCTTAACACTAATAATACATGAATGAAAAGGTAAAATTTGGTTTTCTCTTTTGAACACAATTTTTGTGTAATATTAAGATGATGAAAGATTTTATTTATTTATTTTTATTTTTGCCTTTTGAGTACGCTGCAGGTAAAAAGGAGAGAAAAGAGGGGAAAGAGAAGAGACAGGTTCAGGTTCAGTTGACCTCATGCTGTCTTTATTGGGTCTTGTTGTTTGGAAATCCGTCTCCTCTATCAAAGAGGAAAGGTTTTTTGCCTTTTTGAAATTTTTGAGTTATCACTTCAGCTAAATAACCTGTGATTCTGTTTTGTGATATCAAGTGTTTTAAACCTTTGGTATTTGACAAACCTTCCAAAATCAAAATCTCAAGTTCTAAATTCAACCCTTTTGGCCTCATTAACCTTTTAGGTATTAGGCCCCCTGAAGTCCAAAAGACACATTTGCCTTATTTGGTATGTGCAAATCACACAAAAAGCATTGTTAAGTATGAAATAGTATTTGACTTTCTTTGGGTTATATTTGTATGAATGTGTTATTTGTGTGTGTTCCAGAATTGTAGTGAGACTCCTGTAATTCTAATATGACTTTGTGTATTTTATCAACAATAATTATGATTATGTTAACTCATTGTATGCCACAAAAATAAATTTACTTGTCAATTGTGTTTTTAACCATGATTGTTCTAAGATGCTTGTCATCCACAATTGTTGCCTTACTTTGATCCTTCTCAAAAGGTGGTTTTATAATCAGCTATAGGAGTCTGTTGCGTGCTCTTGAATGCAGGTTCTTGATAACTTTAGAAACTGTACCATTGGAATAGAGAAGAAAACTTTCAGGATTCTCATGGAGAGCTGATGTTTCCATAAGGATTGCTGACCCAGTATCAAGTAGAACAGGAGATAATGACATGGACTGAATGAACAGAATCCTGGAATAATCTTCTTATGACTTTTTGCTTAAAACATTGCTGATTTTTTTGTTTTGTTTTTCAGAGTCAAGAAAACTTCTTTTCTTTTGAGTTATTTACAACTTTTATCAATTGAGCAAAATGTAAAACATATTTATTTCTCTCTGCCTAATTTCTCTAGAATTTGGAGTATTGTGAGTATTCTTAACTTACAGCAATATAGTTATTTACATAAGTACAATAAAAATCTGTTCTGTTAACAAGGCACAATTCGAGACGCTGGTTATTTTACCAAGGCTTCGACTAGAATGACATGTTTTCAGACTACTTTTAGGAATGAATGTTGAGTTATAGAGCTGATAAAAGGCCCTTGGGGGAACTGGCCTCATGTCTGGTTCTGAACAGGGTTCCTAGCCTGTGGTAAGTAAAGAATGTCATTTTCTGACAGGCCCAGGAACCCCAAGTTATTTTGGAATGTTGAGAAGAGAGGAGGCCGGGTGCGGTGGCTCACGCCTGTAATCCTAGTACTTTGTAGGGCCAAAGCAGGTGGATCACAAGGTCAGGAGTTTGAGACCAGCCTGGCTAATATAGTGAAACCCCGTCTCTACCAAAAATACAAAAATTAGCTGGGCGTGGTGGTGCGTGCCTGTGGTCCCAGCTGCTTGGGAGGTTGAGGCAGAGGAGTCGCTTGAATCCGGGAGGCGGAGGTTGCAGTGAGCCTAGATTGCACCATTGCACTCCAGCCTGGGTGACAGAGCAAGACTCCGTCTCAAAAAACAAAAAGAGAAGAGAGGAATTCACCCAACACACACAGATATTTGCAGGTACAGATAAATCCTTGACTGAGCCCAAGAGGCTTTTAAAAAATCTACTCTGATATTCCTTATATTAAAATAAAATTCAGCAAAGCCAATTTTTTGACAAAGAGCCTATATGGCAAATAATTATTCTTGTGCACTTTATGCAAATAATTAGGCAAAGTATAATAAGACTGAAACTTATTTTGCAAATAAATTGATACTGCTCTGATTTGTCTTTGGTAGAAATGAAAAACTGAAGAGAGAAAAATTATGCTTTAGAAAGATGATAGCATACCTCTTATTAGATTTCAGCCTTGTCTATTATTTTTGAGTCTCTGTTGACCTAATGTCCGATTGGTTCTTGGATCATTCACCTGGATCCCACAAAGCTTCAGATTAGTTCTATGGGAACTTCTGAAACTAGAACTTTCACTCTTATGTTTGAGCTCATCATTTGTCTTATAGTCTGCTGTTCTCTTATTGAAGCTTATTGAAGCCTTGAACTCCTGAGCTCAAGTGCTCTTCCCACCTCAACCTTCAACGTAGCTGGGACTACAGGTGCATGCCACCATGCCTTATTAGGTTTTTAAAAAAATTTTTGTAGAGACAGGGTCTCGCTTTGTTGCCCAGGCTGATCTCAAACTCCTGGGCTAAAGTGATTCTCTCCTCTCAGCTTCCTAAACTGCTAGGATTACAGGCATGAGCCACCATATCTTGACCCTTGTTTACTATTGAGACTGAAGTTTTAAAATGTTTATTAGCCATTTGTTCTTTCATAAATTGATTATTCATGATCCTCATTATTTTAGAACTATCTCTATTTTTCACTGATTTATAAAATGTCTTTATACATTAAGGATTTTCATCTTTTGTCTCTTATTTGTGTTTCAAATATAATTCCAGTGTATTATTACATTTTTTTTTTTTTTTTTTTGAGATGGAGTCTCGCTCTGTTGCCTAGGCTAGAGTGCAGTGGCCTGATCTTGGCTCACTGCAAGCTCCGCCTCCCGGGTTCACGCCATTCTCCTGTCTCAGCCTCCCGAGTAGCTGGGACTACAGGTGCCCACCACCAAGCCCGGCTAATTTTTTGTATTTTTCGTAGGGGCAGGATTTCACTGTGTTAGCCAGGATGGTCTCAATCTCCTGACCTTGTGATCCACCCGCCTTGGCCTCCCAAAGTGCTAGGATTACAGGTATGAGCCACCGTGCCCAGCCACTATTATTACATTTTTAAACTTTTTTAACTTTTATGTTCAGGGGTACAAGTACAGCTTTGTTATGCAGGTAAACTGTATGTCACGGGATTTAGTGTACAGATTATTTCATCATCTAGGTAATAAGCAAAGTACCCGATTTTTTATCTGATCCTCTGCCTCCTTCCATAAACATTTTTAACACTAAATCAGTTCTACTAATCATTTACTATATAAATCAGTTCTGCTAATCATTTAGTATATAATTTCTGTTTTGAGATTTGATTGTAAAACCTAATTAAGGTTTAAAAGTTTCCTCCATAAAATTATAGTTTTAACCTAGAACTATGTAGGATTTAACAGATAATGAAATTAGAGATACATGGCTTCTTAAAATGTTTTTGTTATTTCTTCTATTTATATCTTTTCTTGTCTGGAGAACAAAGGGCTGTCAAAGGGGCAAAGAGGATGGTACAGAATTACCTCACTTTAGTGAAGTAAGATGCTTCCCATGGAATCAGGGCAGCTCTCTTGGCCAATGAGCCCTGCACGCAATTCTAGTGAAAAGGGGTCCCCGAAGCTGCTCTGCCGTGGGTGTAGTTGTGCCATGAGAGGTAACAACTAGAAGCTCAGACCTCCACTAACAGCAGTCTGACTTTCCTTCTTTGTCAGTGTAGCCATCTCTCTTACCTCTGTGTTCTAGACCTGCTGTCTCAAAAATTGGTTTTTGATTAGTATACAGATGCTTATCTGGGCACTACCTCACATTTCACACTTGATCTTAGCCAAAAGGCCGAGAAGCGATACTACCTCACATTTCAAGTTATGCTTGACATTTTTAGCTAATGTCTTTTTCTGCCTTTTTTTTTTAGGTGGTTTAAGGAGATGCAATTATGTATCGGATGAATGTGTATCTAGAATGTATGAAATTTTAAATGTTATAAATATATAAAATGTTATACATTCTAGATACATATCACCAGAGGACTGGAGGATGAGTCATTTTTTCAGTTGTGTTGCTTTTCTTCGCTTTATTTTTATTCGTATTTATTTATTGTTATTTATTTTATTTAAGAAATTGCATTTTCATCTCCAAAACAGAAGATCATTGATCCATCTTTTCTGTTAGTTTGGATACAGAAGCTTTCACTCGGAGTGGGGAGCAGTAGTTGGGCTGAAGAAAAATCTTGGAGCAAACAGCAGAATGCTTTGTGTACCATGAATAGCGTATTTGCCTCCTATTCCTTTCCTGCAGGGTTTTCTTCTTTCATTATGAAAAACATAATTTTTCTATAGTCTGTTCCACTTCATTTCCCTCCTGGAGACTATTCTATGTGCTCAGGAAGCAAAGAGGATGCTGGAGAGGGTGTCCATGGTTTTACACTTTCCAGCGGCAAATACTGCCGCTTCCTCAGCTCTGTCCCTCCAGTCCAGGGACTGGCAATTTTTTTTCTGTAACAGACCAGATAATAAATCTTTTAGAATTTGTGGGGAGTACAGTCTCTGTCTCATCTACTGAATTCTGCTGTTGTCGTGGGCAGTAGTCACAGGCACGGTGTAAACTAATGAGCGTGTTCCAATACGTCTTTATTTGCAAAACCCATAAAAGCTGTAGATCCTACTCTAGGCTCAGTGCTGCAGGAGGGGGTAATCTGGCAAGCGTGGTTTGTAAACCCTTCCATTTTTGTGACTTACTTTTGTGTAAG
>NC_045448.1:36396665-36630755 GCF_002776525.5 Piliocolobus tephrosceles | reverse complement strand
AAAAAACAAAACCACAGTGATGAATAGAACAGAATAGACAAGGCCCATCCCATGCCTTCCTGGAGCTTATAGTCTAATGAATAGTCTAATGATGGAGAAAGGCAATAAACAAGGAAAAGAATGAATAGATGATGGAATTTTAGTAGTAAATAAAGGCCATGAAGAAAACCAAAGGCTGGGTGAGGCGGTAGATAGTGATGCTGTTGGGAAGCTGTTTTGGAGAGTGTCGCTACACCACTGCTTCTCATTGACAAGGGAGGCTGCCTAGTCCCTTTCCAATTCTTGGTTTGGAGGGGAGGTTAGAGGAGTGGACCTCTTTGAGAAATGCAATTCAAGAGAATGGCGGGCTTTATATTTCCTCTGGCCTTTTTTGCAGCATCTGGAGGAGCAGAGGATGGGGGTTAGAGAAGGGCAGTGTCCATTTTTCACTGTGGTGACTTACATGTATTTCTTTGTACTGACCATGCTGTTTTGGGTGACGCTTCTTTATATTCAGTGTTCTTCTTCTGGAATCAAATTCCTTACCTCCTTCTTCTGTCCACTTGGGGGATTTTTTTTTCCCACTCATCCTTCAAAATCATGGCCAAGCACTGTCTTCCTTTCTTAGAACTTTCCTTGATGACTCTGTCTCTGATGCAGAATTGACTACTCTCTCTTTTAAAGGGGGTTAGTATTATTCCTCTTTAGTATTTCTATTATCACTGTCGTATCATACTGCAATTTTTTGTTTTCACGCCTATCTCTGTTTTGTGTCC
The DNA here is from genome assembly GCF_002776525.5 of Piliocolobus tephrosceles. Classification (NCBI taxonomy): domain Eukaryota; kingdom Metazoa; phylum Chordata; class Mammalia; order Primates; family Cercopithecidae; genus Piliocolobus; species Piliocolobus tephrosceles. Next base: position 36,630,000 of record NC_045448.1, on the reverse strand, counting down.
CTAAGGATAAGAAAGTTAACTTTACTTTCTTGGTATTCTTAGATCCAACCTTAGGTACCTAATAAATTTCTGCTGAATGAATGAGTGAACGAAAGATAAACTTGCAAATGTGTATTTCTATCTTGGACCTTTCTGCCAGGTGTCAAACCCATGGACCATGAATCGAATATTGACTAACAGCTTTGGGTTAAGAGCTGTGTTTGAATCTTGGTCCTGCCAATGTATACAGATGGCTTTGAATTTTGGAGAGATTAAATGAAATTATGTATAAGATTAGCAAACATAGCAAACACCATGAGTAAATGCTAATTATTATATATGTCCAACTGCCTACTAGACAATTCCCTTTGGGTATCTTGTAGGAGTCTGAAATTTATACTGTTAAACCAAAGTTACCATTTTCCTAAAATTGAATTATGTTCCTTTGGTTAGCAAAATTAGTTTATCCACTCACTGAAACCGATAGAATTTCGAAGTCAAAGAATATACAGTTTTAAACGGCTTTAAATGACCAGCTTTTCAAATTATTCTGTAGAAATGTGGTCCAGTAAGAGCATAAGAATGGCCATTTTCCCACACCTCCCACCAACGGTGGATATTATGAGCTTTTTAATATACACCGATTGCATAGGCAAACAATGGGTTTGATCTGTTGACCATTTGTATTCTTTTATGAGTTGCCTATTATGTTTATATGCCTATTATGAGATGCTTTCATATTTATTTGTGAGGGTACACATACTTTTGATATTGAAGCACCACATTGTGTTGTAATCATTGGCTTAAACTTCTCTTCTAACAGAGTGCAAGCTCTTTAAAGGCTCATTCACACTGCTTTCCCAGCATCTCACCTCATTTCTTGTTCTTTGCACATCACTTAATGCGTGTTTGTTGAATTGAAACTTCAGTGTACAGGAGATTGAATCCCGGAGGATTTAGATTTGTAGTATTTGAATTATTACTGTTCTATTGGGGATTTTTATTGGGGGAGCCAGGCTTCTGTTATATCAAACATTCACAGGTCATTGAGTTTCAGTAGCAGTTCTCATGAATACAAGAATAGGTTGAACAACACCAGGTTATGTTGTAATTTAGTAGTTGCTATTCATCTAGTGTTATCTGAAGTTGTCTGGGCATTATGGCCTACCTGCTTAGCATCATAACTTAGTAAACTTATATGTATGAAAATGGAATACTTACTCTCTGAGCATCTAGTAACAAATCTTTGACTTGGCTGTCACATGTAAGGTTGCTTATGCTAAGTCTTGTTGAGAAGATAGAAATCGATAGTCTTTTCTGTTTGCCGTAATCACATTGAACTTTCAAGAGAATTTCTAGTGTGTTACACTCACCACCGTCAAAAATGCATGACTGCTTCAGTCAACCCTGAAAAAGTTATATACTGATAACTTTTGGGATATTAGCAATCAGTGACTAATGGTAGCAGAGAAAAGAAAAAACTGTAAAAAGAATCACATTACCCTAATTTATTGCTTTTGGGGGTTAGGGAGAGAATTGCTTAAGAATAGGGGAGAACTAGGGCTTAGATGATACACACTCTTTCTTGTATATATTTTCTTTCGCAGATACATTGCTTCGTTTTTGTGACTCAGCTCATGTTATAATATGACTGATAGCCTTTATTTAGGGCTTCTGTTTAAAACAACATGGACCTGGCTTTTTCCCCCCTTCTTTTTAATTTGGAATTTTTTAACAGCACATTTGCTCAGATGATCTAGACCAGGGATTGTCAAAGCAGACTACTGCCCAAGGGCTAAATCAGCCCTTCACCTGTTTTATGAATACCATTTTACTGGAACACAGCTATGTTCATTCATTTATCTGTCATCTGTAGCAGCTTTGGTGCTATATGGACGGAGTTGAGTGGTTGCCATAGAGACTGTGTGGCTTACAAAGCCTAAAATAATTAATGCCTGGCTCTTTACAGAAAAAGTTTGCCAATCTCTGATTTAGACTTAGTAAAATTAAAAAGTAGAGAAAAAAAGTTATGAACTCCAGTTAAGTGAGTTTGCATAGCTAAAAAGAGTACTGTAATGTGTCTGAAATTTGTATTTAAAAGGTTGCCTTGTTTTATCATGAGATTATGATGAGTTGTTCCTTTTCTCAGAGCCACTTCAGCAGCAGCCTGAGCTTTGCCCCCAGATAGTGACATCTTGGCCAGCCAGTCTCCAAGCTCTGTGTGGTGGCTTCTTGCCTAACAGCAGACCTCTGTGCTGTGTGTCTGAATCCCGGTAGCTAGGTGAAGAGAGCGAGCAGGTAGACCAGTGTTCTCTAGATGTGGAGACAAACAAAAGGAATAAAAATATTGGCAGTCCCTTGGAGATCCTGTATTACACACAGTGATAAAATGTGATTTTAAAAGAAGGTTAGAGGAGAAGTGCAAAAGGCACTGAGTTTTTTTCTCCCTTTATCTTTTTTTTTTTTTTTTTTGAGATGGAGTCTCACTTAGCCACTCAGGCTGGAGTGCAGTGGCGCGATCTCGGCTCACTGCAACCTCTGCCTCCTGGGTTCCAGCGATTCTCCTGCCTCAGCCTCCCGAGTAGCTGGGATTACACACACAGGTCACCCTGCCCGGCTAATTTGTGTGTGTGTGTGTGTGTGTGTGTTTTGGTAGAGATGGGGTTTCACCATGTTGGCCAGGCTTGCCTCGAACTCCTGATTTCAGGTGATCCACCTGCCTTAGCCTTCCAAAGTGCTGGGATTATAGGAGTGAGTGACAGTGTCCAGCCTTTTTCCCCTTTATCTAAGCAGTGGTGCTTGAGATACTAAATTCTACTTGATATACATTTTTTTTTTTTTTTGAGACAGGGTCTCACTCTGTCGCCCAGGCTGGAGTGCAGTTGTGCCATCTGGGCCCACTGCAGCCTCTACCTCCCGGGTTCAAGTGATTCTCCTACCTCAGCCTCCCGAGTAGCTGGGATTACAGGCGCCTGCCACCACACCTGGCTAATTTTTGTATTTTAGTAGAGATGGGATTTCACCCAGTTGGCCAGGATGGTCTTGAACTACTGGCCTCACGCGATCCACCCACCTTGGCCTCCCAAAGTGCTGGGATTACAGGCGTGAGCCACCGTGCCTGGCTCCGATAGACATTCTTGAATGTAAATATTGACATATTTTAACAATAATTTGTTGGTGATATTTGATAGTATCTTGCTGCATTTTCTTTAGTGCAAAGCATTTACTAAAAATTACTGTTAGCATGATGGAAGGTCATTGTAGGGTGGAGAGAAACTTGAATATATAATGATTATTTTAATAATTCAAACCTATGAATTATGAATTTAGATGTGGAACACATCTGTTTTATGAAAAATAATATTACCTAGAGAAATATATGTCATCATCAGTTTTTGATATATTTTTTTTTTTTTTTTTTTTTTGAGACGGAGTCTTGCTCTGTCGCCCGAGCTGGAGTACAGTGGCCAGATCTCAGCTCACTGCAAGCTCCGCCTCCTGGGTTTACGCCATTCTCCTGCCTCAGCCTCCGGAGTAGCTGGGACTACAGGCGCCCGCCACCTCGCCCGGCTAGTTTTTTGTATTTTTAGTAGAGACGGGGTTTCACCGTGTTAGCCAGGATGGTCTCGATCTCCTGACCTCGTGATCCGCCCGTCTCGGCCTCCCAAAGTGCTGGGATTACAGGCTTGAGCCACCGCGCCCGGCCCAGTTTTTGATATATTTTTATCATCTACTCTTTGTTTTCTGCAATGGTTTTTGGTGGTAGGCTGGTAATGATGAACTTTCATGACCAAGCAGTTAATGTAGTAAAAATCAGGAGTCCATTCTTGACTTCTTTATGTCTTAGAGAGGTCATTGTTAATATAAACAAGTTCACATAAAAGCTGTAATATGCCAGGAAATTGTGTTCTTCTTGTATACAGTCTTGTGTGCCACATAGTGATATTTCAGTCAGTCATGGACTGTGTATAGATAGATGATGAAGTCAGGATTCTAATGCTGTATTTTTGCTGTACTTTTTCTATGGTTATCTACATTTAGATACACAAATACTTACCATTGTGTTACTGTTGTATGTATTATTCAGTATAGTAACAGGCTGTGTAGGTTTGTAGCCTAGGATCCATCGGCTGTACCATGTAGCCTAGGTATGGAGTAGGCTATACAATTATGTAGGTTTGTGTAAGGACACTCTGTGATGGTCTGTACAGCGACAAAGTTGCCTGACTCATTTCTTAGAATGTATCCTCGTTTTTAAGCAGCACATGACTGTACTTAGAGTATTTATTTATTTATTTTTATTTATTTATTTTTATTTTTTTTTGAGATGGAGTCTCGCTCTGTCACCCAGGCTGGAGTGCAGTGGCCGGATCTCAGCTCACTGCAAGCTCTGCCTCCCGGGTTTATGCCATTCTCCTGCCTCAGCCTCCTGAGTAGCTGGGACTACAGGCGCCCGCCACCTCTCCCGGCTAGTTTTTTGTATTTTTTAGTAGAGACGGGGTTTCACCGTGTTAGCCAGGATGGTCTCGATCTCCTGACCTCGTGATCCGCCCGTCTCGGCCTCCCAAAGTGCTGGGATTACAGGCTTGAGCCACCGCGCCCGGCCACTTAGAGTATTTATAAGTTTCAGGAAGGAATTTCTAAAATTGCCAAGATCAATTATTATATTCTAGTTTTAGTGGCTTTGAAAATATTTGGCAAAAAATAATTTAGTTTCCACATTAAGTTACATAAAAAATTTTAAAAAATCTTCAAATATAAAAATTAATTTATTTAATGTTAATTTTGAAGATCTTTGTATTAAATTTTTTCCTGCCATAAAAATAAACTTATATAATAGGTGTTTAATATTGAAGATTTTCAAGTGTGTATCTGCTTAGATATAATGTATATTTCTAATTTACTTAGATCTGTTTTTTTAAAAAAATATTTTTGGTAGAATTTGCTTTTATAACTGCTTTATAATTCACATTAAAATTATTTGAAGTGTTAAAACAAGATATTACTTTTACACCTTAATTAATATCTTAACTATTTGAATATTTGTACTCTAAATTTTTTACACTTGTTTCCTCATGTTTTGATTATTTTATTAAAAATTAAACCTACTATTTTATAAATTAATGTTTGAAAATCATATTCAAGCTATTGAAAATGACGTGATTTATAAGGAACAATAATTATGTTTTAATTTTGCTTTCGTTTGAACCTCCTGAGTATAAAGACTATTAATGAAGTAAGAGTAGAGTAACAGTCAGAAATAGATGAAAAGCATTCCTTGATTGCTTTTTCAAACCTTTTTTCTGACATTGAGCTTTGATATTGAGATTTTGAAATGATTTCCTGGCCAGTTAGAAATCTGTACCAGTTGGTGTCAGGTGAGGCTGAGAAACAAGTTTGGTAGCAGGAATAGTGTAAATTTCCTGGGCCCTTTGTTTGTCTTGCTTTCCCTGTCTTGGATGATGCTTTCTGTGAAGTTGGTTGAACTGGTGAATATGCTGTGTGTAGAATAAGCTGATATGTTTAGGATACCAGAGAAGAACTAACAAACTACAGCACTGTATCTGATTCTTGTTCACTTTTATGTAGCATGGTGTTCTCCAGCTCTTTTCTTTTTATTATTCAGAAAGACCGAATTATTTGTTAACTTGTTTTCTGTTTCAACTTTTTTGCTGAGTCTATACTTAGTCATAGATAGTAATGTCTCTTCTGTATGTTGTTTTCAGTCCTATCAGCTAGGAACTATAATCAGGGATTTATTCTTTCTCAGCTGCAATTTTATTTATATTAGAAGAACTTGAAATGCTGTTTTTGCTGTTCTGGAGAAAAGTAGAAAGGTGTGTTATTTCTCTTTGGGAGTTGTGTCTAAAATATTATTGTAGCCTTTTTATTTTCAGGAATTACAGCCAATACTTTTTTGAATATTGATATTTGCTGAGCACTTTGCTAGGTACTTGCATGGATTATTTCATGTAACCTTCACAACAACCCTGTGAAGAAGGTATTATTGTTATTATTTCCATTTCATAAATGAGTAAACAAAAGCCTCACAGGGACCTTGGCTCACAGAACCAGCATGCATTGGAATGAGGTTGTGGAGTTACTTAGAGGTGGATGGAAGGACCCTTGGCTTGAATTTTCCTTTTCTGAGCTTTGCAAGGATGTTGTAAATGGGCCTTGGGGATCTTGGCCCCTTTCTTTGTCTTTCAGATTTTGGTGAATTTTTCTAAATCTATATCCTATTTACACATTGTTGCTCCTGGTTTTGTCTGAGAAAAGTTTCCAGATAAGGACCGATTTTGAGACTTTCAATACATACTTATGCCAGGGAAGGAAATAACCATGAGGCAGTGGTGAGTATTCTCAGCATAAATACTGGTGTTGAAGCTATGTATTGAATACCCTCTTCCTCCGTCCTTGCCACATTACTTTGGCATTTGTCAGTAGTGAGGGCAACAATAAAGTAAATACTGTAATGCTTAATCATTTTCCTGCTCACAAATAGGCTCCTATCAAAAATTCCATTCAGAGAGGGGCATTTTATAGCACTATTAACTCCTTCCTACAGAGGTAGTGGGAAATGGATGAATCAGTTACAAAGTAACTTTAGATTCAGAATTTTCACCAGCTCTTCACTTTGAGTTTGAACACTTGGATTCTTTATTTCAAACTTGGAAATGGTAGATTAAATGGAGGGAGGATTGGGTTTTCTGATATACCGAATTATTGCAGTTATTTAAATTAAACTGTAACAAATCGTTTTTTCTTTTAAACAATTATTTACTTATTTATTTATTTAGTAACAAATCTTTAGTGTCCTTCATTTCATTCAGCATTCATAACCCTGAGACTTAGCTCTGTTGGTGCCTTGATTATGTCTGTGGTACTTGAACCTTGAGAAATGTTAACAAAGAAATGCTTCCCTCTTTTCTCCCCTCCCACTCTCTCTCCCTCCTCCCCTACCCCTTCTGTCTCTCCTTCTCCTTGTCCTCCTACTTATAAAATTTAAGCGTAGAGAAAATCTTCCCTCTGGCCCAGTTAAGCACCATAAGCACCTAATAATACCGCATCTGCTCTCAAGGTTGTAAATGTAGTGCTTCTAAATGAGGTGACGCTTACAAAAAAGTAAATTTAACCTGCCTCAGAGGTTTTATCTTTTTAAAATTCATTTTGCCTTCCAAAAGCGTGTATTATTTTTTGGAATTTACAGGGCGGCTATAAAACAGAATGCACAGTATGCTCTACACAGTTCGTTTCCTGTTTCTTCCTGGTTTCACTGCCCTGGTCTCTCTTTTCCTTTATCCTTCTAGTTCACTGATCTTCTACTTGCTGCTATTTGAGTATCCTAGCTAGGGGTTTGAGATTTCTTTCTTTTTTTTTTTTGAAACGGAGTCTCGCTCTGTTGCCTGGGCTGGAGGGCAATGGTGCGATCTCGGCTCACTGCAACCTCCACCTCCCGGGTTCCAGTGATTCTCCTGCCTCAGCCTCTCGAGTAGCTGGGATTACAGGCACCCGCCACCACGTCCAGCTAATTTTTGTATTTTTAGTAGAGACAAAGTTTCACCAGGTTGGCCAGGCTGGTCTCAAACTCCTGACGTCAGGTGATCCACCCACCTCGGCCTCCCAAAGTGCTGGGATTACAGGCATGAGCCTCTGTGCCTGGCAGGGGTTTGAGATTTCTTAGTCACTCCATTGTTTTATGTTTTACAAACCACGCCAACAATATTATTTCATTAATCTCATGTTGCTTTCCTAGACTAGATTCTTCAGTGGACTTTTCCAAAACTCCATTATTCACTCTTCTGAAAAATAACTTTATGTTCTGTCATGTCATCTTTATTCTGTTCACATTGAACTTATTTTGGGCTTTGTTTTTTTTTCTTTCTCTCCTGCAAGAAGTCAAGACTTTACCTCATGATATGGTGAAAAGATCACAGACTCTAAGGCTCTTGGGTTCTGGTATTAGGAGTGTCACAACTTCAGCTTACGTGACGTTTATAAATGCCTGCTATGGCTCAGGCACTATGCAAGCTGCGGGGATGGAGAAATGCATAAGACCTGTGTCTCCCTTCAGAATGTAGTCATTTCCTCATACGAAAATGAAGCCCTTGGACTCTGAATGTATCATCTGGCTGTGCAGTTCTGCCATTCTGGAGCACTCATTTATTTAGTCCCATAGAGTGCGTGTGTGTGTGTGTGCGTGCGCACGCATGTGTGTGTCTATGCATATGTGTATGTTTTTAATTTGCTTTCTTAATAATGGATCTTTTTGGTTGAATTAATTCATAGACTCATAGGATTTACAAATAAGAAGACGTTTAAAGTTAATATTATTTAATCCTCTGTTTTACAGGTGAGGAAACAGGCCTTAGCAGTAAAGTGACTGCCTTCCTGTCACACAATTAGTGGCAAAGCTGGGAAGGTACCCAGATCTTTGATTTCTAATTCAGCACTTTTCTGCCCAAGCTGACTAATTTTCTGATTCTAAGACTTTTGCCTGAGATGTGATTCCTGGTTTCATACAGAAATCTGGAAGTATCCCACTGGTATTGATAAGAACTGCTGTCGCGTTTAGCAGGTTAGGTCACTGACTATCAGTCAGATGCCTCCTACATATTGAAGTCTGGTTTTTGCTTTTTGGAGCATATGAAAGAAGTATCTGACATTTTTTTTTCTGTCCTTAAGGATTTTGAGAACTGAGTTGAATTTATGAAAAATTAACCTAACCAGAATTTTTGTTTTTCTTTATTGTTTCTCTTTAAATCTTGTGCCCTCTAACTCCCCATTAAAAATACCTTGATTACTTTTCTTATACTACTATTAGGCAAATATTAATTGATCCACAGTTGTGTCCCCAGCATGAGTGTTCAGGATGTCGAATCAATTTCAGTTTTCCAGGAATGTGCTGTCCATGGGGTGCAGTTTGAGATGATGAACCATCCAGTGTGATTTAGTGCGGTGATTCTCAACCAGGCCAGTTTTGCCCCCCACGGGACATGAGTCAATGTCGGAAAACATTTGTTGTTGTCACAACTGGGGGCAGGATGGGGAAGGATGGGGGTGGTACTGCTGGCATCCTGGTGAACAGAGACTGGAGGTGCTAGGAGAGATCCCACCCCACTGCACTGACCCCCGTGACAAGAATGATCTGACCAGAAATGTCAGTAGTGTCAACACGGAGAAACCTGGGTACAGGGTGTGATAATTGCTATATTCAAAACAACTACCACGTTTTTAGTGTTTTCTGAGCCTAGCTGTGTTCTGTAGTCGAGGTGGACATATATTACTATTGCCCCTAGCTAGGTTTATGGGTCTGGGAAGGCTGAATTGCACCCTGATGTCAGTTAGGAAAGTTAAGCCAGCCGTTGCAACACATTGGCACACAATAGGGGAGAGAAGACAGGGTTTCTGCAATAAAATCTTACAAAAAGGAGGTGAGAATGGACAGATCCATAGATACTGTGTTCCATCCCGTTGAATGAGAATTGCAAGACTCCTGCACGCTAGCTGTGGTGTGAACTCCCGAGTTGGCCAGGTTGGCTGCTTTTGGTTTTGTTCTCTGAGAAGATCTCTCTTGTCCAATGTCCTTTGTGGTTCATCTGGGATGGGTGTATAAGTCATATTTCAGCTCAGATGTCGTCTCCTCAGAGAGCTTTTCTCTGACGTCTGAGTAGAAAGTAGGCATCCAGTTTTTAATCGCCTTCTTGGAGCTAGGGATAGGGCGTGTGTTATCTGCAGCGTTCAGTTCATTTACGTGTTGTACTTTTTGTGCCTCCGTTATGCTGGAATATAGTAAGGTCAGGAGGGTGGGAGGGGCCTTGGCTGATGTGTTCAGTCTGAATCTCTAATACCTGGAATAGTATCTGGCTCAGGATGTTTTTTGAAAGAATGAGGAAATGAATGAGAGGAGAATAAAATGCTGAAGGAGGAACTTGTTTTTAAATTTTGTCTGTGTTTTGGTGGGGAAGAGGACATTGAATTCAGTTTTGGATATGAGTTTTAGAAACATTGATATTAAATATAGACAGGAACGTAGGCTTGTCAATAGGCCATTAAACATACAATAGGCACAGATGTCCAGCTGGCTATTAAACATGCAAAGTGAAGCTCAGGGAAATTACAGTAAAGGTCACTAACATGTACTGAGCTTTGCCATGTGCCAGTCTCTGTTCTTAGCATTTTACTGATCTTAGTAAAGTGGAGCTATCAATTTATGGAAGCAGAAGCTGAAGCTATTGAGTGGTCATGTCCAGAGGGGGTGCTTGAGAATTAAATAGGGACAGAATCCAGAGGCACAGCAGCATCTGAGAGGTGAATCAAGAAAGACGCGCAAGATCCTGGGGAACGCTGGTGTTTAAGGGATGCGTGAAGAAAGTGGTGACTCTTTGAAGAAGCAGCTAGAGAGCAGGAGGGTTGGGGTGAGGGAAATCTGGGAGAGTGTGGTGTCTCTGAATCCAAGGAGGGAGGAGGGATTCCTGGATGTCTCAGAGGTCTCAAAAGTGGCCGTGGTCTTCTGGATCAAATAAATGATGTTGGGAAGAGTTGTTTCAGGAAACCCTCGGGAAAGGAAATAGGTTGAGGGTTTGAGAATTTCAGGTTGCTGTCAGGAAGGAGCTAGTAGAGAGGGAGAGTTTGGAAATGCAGTGGAGGGAGAACATTGGTGCTGCCTGACTTCTGGGGAGGTGGGAGTTGATGGCAACTGAAGTGTGTTTGATGGAGGCACGTTCTCAGACATAGATTTTAGTTTTTTTTTTTTTCCCTGTAGAACCTTCTGATTTCCTTTTTCTGTAATTTTCCAACGGATCAAGAGGCTATTGAACTGTACAGGCTGCACGTTGCTTCCCTGGTTCATTGTCAGTGAAAGAGCTGGGGACAGTAGGGCCTTGTCAGCTACAGCCACTGACTCAGCAGCCATCAGCAGCAAGGACAGAGGTTCTGCTGCGTTCTTGCTTCACCTTATTTCACTGGCATCAGCTGTTAGTTTTGTTTTTCCAGGTTACCTTGACTTCCCATGGTTGCGTTTTCACTGATTTCCCCTAAGCCTAGAATTCTGGTGGCACAAAAGCCATCTTTCACAAGTAGTCAGGCTATCAGTAGTTGAGATGGCTCAGTAATGTCTGCAACCAAACATTTAATAAAGAAAACCTAAATTACATCTGCATCTTATAAAATTGAAACTGCATCAACTTTTGTTTTTTCTAGTGACAGGTATGGGCTTTCTGGTTGGGAACATAAAGCTGGTGTTTTTGGAATGTGCTTTCCAAATATAAAATGTGCCTTAGTTTCCTGATATGTGGATTCTGAAACTTTTTATCTTGCTTTAGATTTTATGAATTTGTGTCTAGTTTTAACATGCCCATAGATAATGGAGCCAGGTAACATAGACTAAGTACTTAAAAACAAGTGCTTTTCTCTTTGTCACATTTGAAAGAAAATATATTTTATGGAAATAATTAAAAAACTGACTTGGTTATTTGAAAATGGTTTCTCATAATTGTCATTATATACTCTGAAGCCTAAGATGTTATCTCGTTTGATAATCTGTTTTAAAAAGTTTACAAAAATAGTTATCTGTAGGTTTTTGTCTTATAACTAGCCTCCTCCATCAAAGTTAATAGTTATGCTTTCAGTGAAGTCGAGAGTAGTCAGCAGAGTATCCTGACTAGATATTTGATTCTTGCTGAAGCACAACTGCCTTGCACATCTGGGAAAGGCTGGATAGGGAAGAGGGATGGTTTAGGAGGAGAGGCATATTTGTACAGTGTCCTATAAGGTGGTAAAATTTGGAACTCAGATTTTCAGTAACTCCATAGAGTTACATGACTGATACAGAAGCACATAGCTCCCTCAATGATTCAGTCTGTTGGCATTTCTTAGCTTTTTGTCATCAAGACTTCTTTACACTCTTAAAATTTATGGAGGACCCCAAGAGGCTTAATATTTGCTGTATTACAGATTAAAAGTGATAAAAATGAAAAATATAAATTCATGAAAAATACCAGAAATAAATTCATTTTAAAGAGCATATATTTATGAAAAATAATATTTTACAACATCATGAAAAAATATCATTGCTGTGTATTATTGTCAATCTCATTAACATCTGGCTTGATGAAAGACAGCTAGATTCACAAATGTGCTTCTGCATGCAGTCTGTCATTTGGAATATTTCACTGTAAGTCATGAGAGAATGAGAGTAAAAAAGACAACTCATATTTTAGTAGTATTAAGAAAACATTTTTGAACTCATGAACTCCTGAGAGGATTTCAGGGACCTCTTGGCAGGAGTTGAGTGGGGCGGGGGGAGGGGGGGGCCCTGGACTACACTTTGAGAACCACTGGACGAAACTATATATATTTCTTGATGACCATTTCCTTGGTTTCCTTTCTTCTGCCCCTTGGGGCCTGGTAAAATATTCTTTATGGTGACTCCTCAAATGTGTTTACTGATTTAAATTTCCTCTATAAAATTCCAGGGAAAGGAACCATCCAGTGAATCAGGCCTTCACTTCCTTTTCACGATGCCTTTCCCCTTAATTAGTCATGCTGTAAGAATCCATCTCAGTCCTTTGACTCAGCCGCCATAGAGGTGCCACCAGACTCTTTTTACTATGCCTGATGACATTGTAGACTGGTTACAAATCAAGATAAGTTGTTCAGGAAAAAAATACTCCCTTTTCAGTACAAAGAATTCTAGGAAGTCTTGGAGGTTGCTGGGAGAAAGAAACTAGAATTGTTTCCTAGAAACGGAGTGGAAAAGTCTTTGGAGAAGTTTTTGGGGGCCTCGCTGGCACATGGGATCCACTCTGCTCTCCAGGAAGCGTATGCCATCTTCTAGTTCACATTTCTGCACCAAGGCAGTGGCAGGTGGCCCGAAGAGTGAGTGGGAAGCAATAATCAGCTCTCCAAGTAACAGCATTTTCATTTGCTAAATGTTATGTTAATGTTCTCCAAACTGATGGTAGAATTATACAAACTTAGGCTGAAAATATGCATACTGTTCATATTAAGTTTTCAGACTTCTGATAAAATGTAGGTAAATAATATCAAAAAGTATCTTAAAAATTACACAGCAAATTTTGTATAGAACAAATACGTGTACAACTGACAACATTTACATTGGAACAATTTTATTAGCTACATCAGAAAAATGCCTGCATGAATATAGTAGCATAAAAACAGTTGCTTTTGCATTTACCTTGCAAAGAAATGGAAGCAGCAACATTTTAAAAAGAGCATGAGTTTGTGTGCTTTATCTGGATGAGTAGTGGCATTTTCTAACTGCTTGCCTCTCGGGCACGTAAGTCATCGTGGTACATTCTTACTAATAGACTTTGAACTTCTCTCTCTGTCCTTTTCTTCTGGGCCATACATTGCCGCCTTTAGCGCTTCAGCATGGAAGGGATCTCAAATGTCATTCAGAATGGCCTCCGCCACACCTTTGGAAATTCAGGTGGAGAGAAACAGGTGCTCGGTTATCCTTATTTTCCTCATTCTCTGCTTTTTCATTTCCTGTGTAAGTGAAGATCCTGAAAGCTGGTAGTTTTACTAATTTACTAAGACCATTGCTTAAAGAGAGAAATAAAAGTTTATTATAAAAGTTCATTATGTTTATAGTCTTGATAATGAACAGAATTTCCCTTTGAGGAAAAAGCATTTTTCGAATTGGACAGTAGATTAAATGCATTCTTAATACATGTTTTAGAGCTCCATTTCTCACTCTTAGTTTTAAACAAATAGACATTAACATTTTAACATATTGTATTGCATGTGTAGAAAATCTGCTTGTGAAAATAACTAAACTAAAATATGTGACTCTAATTCTAAAAGTCTAAGAAGCAAGATGTCATTTTTGGGGGAGGAAGGCCAGAGGTTGGTACGTTTGAGACTAGAGTTCTAGGTCAAAAATATGTATAGAGTATATCTTACCTCCTTTAAATGAAATTAATGTGTTTTTAAGATGTATTGCATAGTCAGCCAACTCAAGTTGTCTGCCAAACGAGGCATGAGACATTATTTATACAAGATTATACATTGTATATATTTATACTAGATTATACATAGATACATAATCAAGTATCTAGCAGTTTGCTTTTGATTCACATTTTTGTATACTGATTGAAGGAATATCACCAACATGGGAAACTTTCACATGAATGGGTATGCTTCAAATTACCTTTCGCTATATGAAATTTTCACCTTAAAAGAGAAAGCTCTTTAAGTTAGCTCTTCTGTGCAGTCTAAGAAGGTGTACAAAATGTAGCTTGTAGGAAGTTTAGCAAAAGAATGCCTAGATCAAATGCCTGGAGTTTTTACTGAAGGTAGTTATGTGTTTCTCAAAAGGGGGGATCATTCCTATTAAAGAGGGAAGGTTCACACGGACATCTGCAGCTCATCAGTGAGCTCCATGAAGGGCTGTTTGAATTCTGGTTTTCATTCCGGTGCCTCTCACCTCTCTCAGCCTCACAAGAAGGCAAGGAATCTTCCAAACTCCACTGAGTGGAGCAGGGAGGTCTGAAAACGCAGCCAGGTAGCCAGAGAGCGGGCCAGGGTGCAACCTCCTGCTGCCTCTCCAGGTTGCCTAACACGTGCAGAGTGAAGCCAGGAGGACATCATTTCTGGCCTTTTGTTGTTGTTCTTTACAAAGAAACATTCGATTATAACAATTGGGCATCACCTGCAAGAAGTCTACATCAAAAAGATGGTGGAACACCTAAGTGTCTCAAAGATTGAACTATGCAGTTTTACCAGTTTTCTGGACTTAGGGATCCAGTTATTGTAAAGCAGCTTTCTTTATCCTGTTTTTCAGTTATGGGCAGGATAAGATCACTCAATGAGGATTAGAGCTGAGATTTAGGGCACGAGGTTAAATCATGGGTGGAGCTAAAGAGATTCCAGGTGAAAACCACTGGCTTTCTATATGAGCACATGTGAAATGCATGGAACTGTTTTTTTGGTGGGATGGTAAGAATAGGAGAATCTGGACAATCATTTATGGATTATGCTTTCATGGGATTAGTTATAAGACATGGCGCTGTTACTTGTGAGCCTTTACAAGTAGTGAACTAGGAAGTTTGTCTCAATTTCAGACATGAATTTTCATTATTCATTTCCCCTTAGGCCATTCTCTACTTTCACTTTTCTCCTTTAATACCTAAAAACGTTTATAATGACTTACCCAATAATTTAAAATAATAGTAATAACGCCTTTCTAAAACGATTTAAGTGTGTCTTTGTTAGCTTCTGCAAGAAGCTAGTGTGTGTTTTTCAAAGTTGTCATGTTATATATGTGGACCATTTGTTCAACCAGAATAAAAATGGTCTGAAACAGAATTATTTTGCTGTTGGAAATTACTTTATTGTGCAGAACTATTAAAACTATGTTTTTAGTTTAAATTGCTATTTTTAAAATGCGTTGAAAAATATGCAAGGAGAATGTGAGATAATACTTTAAAAATGAACAAATTGAGTAAATCATCCTCAGACTTAGTCCTATGAAATTTTCAATAACTGAAATGCAAAAAAGTGGTTGTTTCTGTTGACACTAGGTTTGTGTGAAGCAAATAGAGATGGGCAAAAAAAAAAAAAAAAAAATGAGCTCCATCTGAGATAGTAAGATACCTTTATTCCCATACAATAACCTGTGTTTTCATTACCAAAGTAGCTTATGTTTTTATGTTATGAAATAGACCTTCTAGTAACAGTATCAAATTTTTTGGAGATAAGGTAATTCTGATTTAAGTGACTTTTTTTTTTTTTTTTTTTTAACTTGGCAGTATTTGACTACAGTCATTCCTTATGAGAAGAAAAACGGACCACCATCTGTTGAAGATCTTCAAATATTAACAAAAAGTGAGCAAAGACAAAATGAAACTATTACCTGATTTACTTTTGCTGATCAGTAAACACCTGACTTTAATTGGCTGATTTTGTTGTTAGTGTTTTGTCAATTTAGGATATAAATGATGCATATAATTGTTTATTTTTATAAGAATGAAGCCAGCGATGGCTGTGACATTGAATACAACAGTAACTCTAGTGCTGATTTGTAGTTTTTCTGTTTTTCTGACCTTGTGAAATATTTATGAGCTAAACTTTTGGGGAAGAGCATGATCTGAATCTGCATCATCTCTTATGTGTTTAAGAACATATCCATTTATCATAAATAAAATTCTTCATGGATCTTATATATCTATGACTGTCAGTAACTGAATAGGAAGGATTTAGGGCAAACAATTTTATTTCTTATGAATGTAGAACCTGAGGGAGTAATTATAGGTAGAACATAAATTGACAGTGATGTTTTAAGAACATGCGTTCAAGGCCGGGCGCGGTGACTCACGCCTGTAATCCCAGCACTTTGGGAGGCTGAGGCGGGTGGATCACGAGGTCAGGAGATCGAGACCATCCTGGCTAATGCGGTGAAACCCCGTCTCTACTAAAAATACAAAAAATTAGCTGGGTGTGGTGGCGGGTGCCTGTAGTCCCAGCTGCTGGGGAGGCTGAGGCAGGAGAATGGTGTGAACCCGGGAGGCAGAGCTTGCAGTGAGCTGAGATCGCTCACCACTGCACTCCAGCCTGGGCAACACAGCGAGACTCTATCTCAGAAAAAAAAAAGAACATGCATTCATTCAGTAAGTATTTGGTGAAAGCCTACTGTGTACCAGGCCATGATCTGGGCACTTGGGATACTTCAGTGAACAAAGCAGACAAAAATAATCCACCTTCAAGGGGCTTGCATTAAAAAAAATTGTTAGATTTAAATATATATGATACTGAGTATCTCTTATGATAGCCACAAATGAGCACTGAATTCTGGTTCTATCCCTGTTATTTTCAGGGATATCCTTGGAAGTTACTTACTCTCTTTTGCTCACATTGAAACAGTAGCATAAAAAATATTTGTTCTATTTACTTCCCAGTAAATAGATTAATGTATGGATGCTTTCGGCTAAGTTACTATCAATTAGCCTTGTGTCACTGCCGTTAAAATGAAGGGCAATCATTGAATTTTGCTGATCTGTTAGGTCTTTGTGATGGTAAATATTTGTGATACTTGCTAATTAGGGGGGAACCAAATGAAAGAGCATCACATGGATGAGTACTGATGACGATACTTATTTTGGAAATTCAAGATATGGAGGAATGGACAAGGAAAACCTAAGAGTAGAAGCAAGTGTCATATTTCTTAGCTCCCTGCCTGCTAACTTGGAGCTTTTATTCTTTCCTTTGGTGAATAATTCTTTAAAAAGTTTTATATTTAAATATGGATAAATCAAGTGATGCCAGCCAGTCTGAAATAAAAAATCAAGAGATAACTGGGTAGCCAGCCCTCTTATTTTCAGGAAGAACTTACGAAGTTATGCGTGTCGAAGATCACACAGGGGGATGGTTAATTACAGAGCTGGGTCTCTTAATCACAGGAAATTATACTTTTAACGATGCTGGTTTTTGGTATGTGATTTTATATAGAAGTTAGAAAAAAATTTAAACATGATTGGAAGCAGAAATACTGAACATGGTAGCCCTCTAAAGAAGGGAACATAAATAAATATTGCTCATAAGCCAGGACTTACTGGCAGACCTCAGCTTCAGATCAAGAACAAATACTTCGTTGGTCAAACTAAAGTCATCATCTAATTCCAGCATCGAGATATCTTTATAGGTTGACACAGTTTGGAATCTTTGGACATATTTGGGTCCAAAGCTCCTTTTCTTTCCAAAAGAAGAGCCCTGTGGAGAGACAGTCACAGTGTTTATGCATATATAGTCTTCCTCCTAAAAGCTATTAAGGGATTCTGGGTGTAATAATCATAGTAATAGACATTTTAATAATATTAGTAGTGTTAGTTACAGTTGATACATAGCATGTACTGTGTGCCAGGCACTATGATATGACCTTTGTATCTGAATTAGTAGCTTAGTCCTCATTCACAAACCTTTGAGATGAAATCTATTATTCTCATTTCATAGAGGGAGAGCTCGGTACAAAAGTGGTTAAGTAGCTTGCTCAACATCACACAACTAGGAAGTGGCAGAGCCAGGGTTGAAACCCAGGAAGGCTGATTTGACACTTAACACTATTTTGCCTTGTTGTATCGGTGGGGAAAAACAGTGAAATATTTTTACCAGGATGCTCGGGAGAAAATTTGAGTTGGCAAACTCTGTTAAAGTATAATATTTGTGAGTTTATCTCGACCTGAATGATCTAGCTTAAAAAAGAAAAATATTATACTAGGTGGCTGTTTTTTCTATTTTAGTTTTTACTTAGAAGATAAAATTGTCAAATTAGGATGAGGTTAATTCTCCCAGGTTCCTCCCCTAGTGCAGAGGAGGTGACAGCCAGGCAGATGCCAGGTGCTGCTTCATGGAAGTCTGTTCTTTGTTTGGGTCTTTTCTTTGAAAATTTCAAGGAGTCTGACAGATATGCTTGTTGGAGGGTATAGCTAACTTTCCATTTCTCTGAGAGTTTCTCTGGTTTGCTTGATCTACAGCACTGAGGTCCTCTTGTTGCACCGAGTTCATTGAGGTGCACATTACCATAACCCACTTTCCAGTATTATTATAGAGCGAGGCTCCTTGTAAATAACCCAGTTCCTCTTTTTCGCCTGCACTGTTTGGAAATTTTAAAACAGGGAAGTAACTCTCAGGTAAGCGGGATATTCTTACCTAAAATAAATTCTTGTAAACTTACTCCACTAAAATAAATTATTGGGCCTTTATTGTTGTGTTCCTTTATCAGGAAAATCACCTATAATTTGCATAAGTCAGTTATATCCTATAATTAAGGAAGATGAAGGCCACAATGATTGAAATTAAATTATATATATATATATTTTTTTTTGACACGGAGTCTGATTCTGTCTCCCAGGCTGGAGTGCAGTGGCCGGATCTCAGCTCACTGCAAGCTCCGCCTCCCGGGTTTACACCATTCTCCTGCCTCAGCCTCCGGAGTAGCTGGGACTACAGGCGCCCACCACCTCGCCCGGCTAGTTTTTTGTGTTTTTAGTAGAGACGGGGTTTCACCGTGTTAGCCAGGATGGTCTCGATCTCCTGACCTCGTGATCCGCCCGTCTCGGCCTCCCAAAGTGCTGGGATTACAGGCTTGAGCCACCGCGCCCGGCCGAAATTAAATAATATTTTTGATCTGAATTTTTAATCGTTGTCTTTTTCCCCCTTTTCTGTTTTGCAGTTCTTCGTGCCATGAAGGAGGACAGTGAAAAAGTTCCGAGCTTGTTAACTGATTATATTCTGAAAGGTGAGTTTTATAATGGTATAGGTGCGATGGCTGGGAGGTTTGGATTAGTCAGTAAATACATCATCTTGCTAATACATTAGATAGTAACTTCCCAATGCACAACTTTCATTAATCTTGTTATGCAGGGTGAGGATTAGATACATGACTGACTTCTGTCAACATTATATATTACGGTTTTATAAAATTTAACTTTTATTTATTGGAGGTTTTGGGCTGGAAATAATCTCCACAGCTAAACTATAAACATCGAGGGAGGTAGTAGAAGAAAATTAGTGAGATGGCGCCATAATCATGTGGGTATCAGATGTTGGCAGGTTGGCACTGGGAAGTTTGAGAAGGGTGGTCTCTGTCATCTTGAGGACAGTGGAAAGGAGGAGGACAGATCATTAGTGAGGATGGATGAAGGAAGTCACATCTGTGAACAGTGCCAAAGGGAATACGAAAGGGACTGATATAAGGTACAGGGAGGGAAGTGGGGAAATAAAAAGAATGGACTTTCTAAGTGAAAAACCAGCCACAAATCTTAAAAGGCAAGATGAGGCTCACATAGGATGGGAATATTGATGAGGCAAAAGAAGAGTGAGAGGTTGAGTTACTTTGCTGAGGAAAGAGCAAAATTTGGATGATAAAGAAGGGACGGAAGAACTCTAGAAGCAAAATTAATACTTTTCAATGAAATATTTTTTAAAGTAGCAGGTATTCAGAGACCAGATTTTGAAAGCATCACAAAATGCATCTTGTAGTGTCTGATCAGATTTTGAGAGCAATCCTCTTTTAGTAACAGTCTTCTTTGGGTTCTTTCTCTTCTCCATTCAAGTTAGCTGAGCACAAGGAAGAGGAAGATTTCTGAGACATTAGAAATCTCATATGGACTTTTCTTAAACCATAGTGTCTTGAAAGGGGAACCTCAGTAGTATACTCAGGGTGCTCAAAGTGAATCACACGTTTCACTTTTAAGAGTCTTGATGCTGTAAGAGCTAAGAAGCATGCGCTAGCCATTAGTGGGTTAACACTGGGGTAGAACAGACTTGAGTTGACATCGTTTTTAAAAATAAGCTAGTTTTCTGATGGAGGATTTTCTCCCTATTAAATTCTGATTTTTTTTTTTTTTTTTTTTTAATACCTGACATCTTTGTTTGCTTTTGTGTTGTGCTAGCATTGGTATGAAAGCTGGATTGTTCTGAGGTTTGTTCTTCTAGATGTGAAACAGGAATGAGATGAACATAAAGAACATGTCTTAAATTTTAATTATAGTGGGTCCCTGTGGCTCTGTGAGGGCCAGAGATAGAATGAGCTTCTGAAGCATTCTCTAGCTATGTTAGCATTTAACTGCATGGAAGGATGTTATGACCCAAAGAACAGAGTCCTCTGGGGGACAATGATTTTTAATTCTTTACTCTGAAAACCTAGGACTGTAATTGTGAACGTACCTATACCGCATGCCTTAGGGAAGCAGCACCCATCTAATTCTGCTCCTCGTGCTCGGGCCGCTGGCTTCTGTCTGTAAGCCCAGTTCTATCTATACTGTACCTGCTTCTGATGAGCTGTCTGTGTGCATGTGTTGTGGTTTCGTCTTGGCTTTGTATTGTGAGGACTGGGTGGAAAAGAAGCGAGGATTCAGACTACAGCAGAGACTGTAGTCAGAGAAAGCGAAGACGGGAGTGGAATGCGGAGATGGATTTAAGTGTGTGGGAAGGTGGTGAAGTGGGGTCATTGAAAATGCTCTTTTCCACCCATCCTGAAAGTTCACAGCTGGTTAACTGTTCCTCCCCCTTGGGGACCAGTAATAGGACACTTTGCCTGGGAGGGGGATATTGCTCAAGGGGATAATACTCCTTCCCCATTTTTGGCTAGATTTGTTGTTGTTTTAACAGATGAGTGTGGCTTGGCTGCCTAAATACACCATCTTAGTTTTAATGCAAATGTCAGAAGTGAAAGAAGGTAGAAAAGTGGTCTCATTTGGCCTGAGAAAGGGAGTAGGGTGGGCACTGTCTGTGCTAATTGAGCTTCTCCTTCTCACACCTGCTTAATGACCCCACTGCAGCCTGCCGCCACTGCCGCCTTGACGGTAGGACCCAAGGCTCATTCTGAAGTCATGTACCCATGGCTGCTGCCGTGCTGATCCTAGTTAGGAATAAAAATGTGTGCAGAAACTTGCACCCTTCTTTGACTTCCCTAGGGAGCCTGTTTGCTGTGTCACAAGCCTCATAGTATAGGGCAAATGTTAGGGGCTTCTTTCTCCAAGTGGCACCCTAAAGAGACATGGCCTTTTGGTATCTCATTTCTGGGAAATTCTGTGTTGAGAACTCATCTTTGTTGGGTTTAGCCTCTTAAAACCTTTACAAAATTGCTACTGTCGATCTTTGCATTAACATTTAGTTCTCATTAGTTTTTTAAATGTACATGTAAAATGTATGTTTTGTGTAAATGTATACCAAATATACATTTTTACCTAAAAGTTCTCTTTTCCTTCTAGTTCTGTGTCCTACATAGACCAGCAACTTTATCTACGGTGGGCTCCGAGCTAGATTTCCTACAGCGTTATTCTGAAAGCTGGCTACCATTGCCTTCTTGCTATTGGAAACTCAGCACATTTGAACTTGGGTATGATTTAGTATTGACAGATCTTGACTTCACTAATTCTTTATATTATAGAACCAACGGAAATATGGGCACTATTTTGAATTCTAGAGATGGTATTTGTTAAATCTACTAATAATTATGAACTGTTCTCTTAGTAGAGTAAGAGAGTAATATTAATTGTGCATGTGCAGTTATATTTCTCATTAACTGACAGTATGCCCATTTGTTTTTATGGCTTTCTAATCTAAAGTGCACTGATGAACTAGATTAAAGCCTTGGGAGAGTTATACTATAAATTCAGTGATGGCAAGAACCAACACTGATTTTTGTGAGAATTGTCAGTATAAATATTACCTACCAGTATTGTTCAGAGATTGAAACATAATAAACTTGGGCTGCTCTTGAAGAAGCAAAACCAGAATATGCATTACTTTGGCTTAATACTTAGTGAACATTGGAAACTGTTGGTGATGATGGATTTTGTAGCTTGCTGCTTGTTTAACCATTGGTCAAATTTTAACCATTAAATTGCCATTCACTTTTAGAATCTTGTACTGTTTAACTTTTGATTTTCAAATGTTCTGCTTCAGGTGTCTGTGAAGAATTTGTACTTTAAAAGTTCGTATCCTCTGAGGTGCTTGACAAAGTGTACACTGCAGAATTGCCCATTCTTATTATGGTGTCATATTTTATTCATGCCTGTGTGTTTTTCTTAAGTGTGAATTCTAGGTACAGCTACTTATGGATTCATCAATATCATGAGGACTTTTGCTGGTTCCAATCAAATCAATGGCATTTAATAAATTTTTTAAGAAGTAAAAATATGTTTGAGAGCCTTGTATTTGGGATTTTGTGTTGTATTTTTTTTTCCTTACAGTACGAGATTCTTTCCCTTAATTCCACATAGAGCCCATCGCTACAGTGTGTGAGCAGATGAAACCCTGATTAGTCCCAGAATGCTACGAAGGAGAAGAGGAGGACTTTTTTCAGAGTATGCTGAGCTGCTGTGGAGTGACAGAAGTCCTGCTCTTTTTCTGGGGCTGTGAGACATTTCAAACAAACAGCCGTGCAGCCCCCTCCCATAGACGACATGAATGAAGTAAGAGTCTAAATGGGACCTGCTATAGGAAGCTTTCACAATTCTGCCTGTGAGCAAACAGGGCTATCCCTATTCCTCACTCCACTCAGCAACTGAGATGCTGTGACTGCAAAGGGCAGGGGCTCGGTTTGAAGTTGAATGCCTGCTTGGCATTTTAGCCGTCATCTCTAGGTGTATGAGAAACTTGAGATGGTTTCCTTATTTTATTAACGTTCTTATGTGGAACTTACTGGCCCTTTCCCCAGATACACACATACCCAGTAATATTAATAATTTAATTTGATGTGAATTTGTAAAAATGATGCCTTGTACTGAAGAAATGTAGCTTTAAAGGGTATATGATGTAGTAGAAAGTCCTTAGGGGATATATTTTTTTTTAAAGGAGATTCAACAGTGGTCTGTTTATAGCTCATTCTTAAATTGATGCTTCTAAAATGTATGAAAACATACCTATTTTTTCCTAGCAGCTCAAAGTCTCTTTGTAGTCAGGCTTCCCCTGATTTTGCTTGGTAAAGTCTTTCTTCTTCAGCATTGAACTACTGTAGGGTTTCCCACCACAATCCTCCTGTGCGTAGCAAGTTAAATTTGATACTGGTTATGAGCACGTTTCTGACAGCAGGTCGGTTTCTTGTCTCCCTAAAAACAGCACCGCTATGCTGTGTGCTCTGGGAGACACTCATCTTTTCGCAAGGATTCCTTGGGAAAGACCCGCCTAACGCCAAAGGCCCGGGGACTTCTTGTGACACCAGAGGTTCACTGGACCTTAATAACCTTAAAAGGACAATTTGTCTTTCGGATCCCAGAGATGGAATCTTTTTGGAAGTTACACTGTGTGATTTCAACTCACAATGTTTATTTCCTGCCAAGAATCAGGTTGCAGATAATTCTCTTACAGCTTTGTGTGTTTTGAAGAAAACAAAAGCAAACTGTAGAGCTATGGTGCACTCCAAGTGCCATATATCTGTTTTATTCTTCAGGAAATTAGATTTGTTTTTCTTTTACAAGAGCACAACAGGAACCAAAGTAAAAGAGTAATAGATACAGCACTCAGGATAAATCATATCTTTAAAATAATAATAAAAAAATTTACACCTTGTCCTACATCCTGTTAGTATTTTCATAATATGGCCATGATTGAAAAAACAAAAAGCAAGCATCTACAATTTTTTTTGATAAAGACTTTTTATGCCAGGAATGGATTAATTATCAACAAAATTCATACTAATCAGGCTGATGTCAATCTATTTTGGTAACATATCATTAACAAATTTATTTTGGAAAAAGATAAAAATATTGCCCCTTGATAATAAATCTTTTTTTCCTTTGATGCAAACAGCTAGAACACCTTTTTCTTTTTCTTTTTGATATTCTAAGACAAAAAAATGGTTAATCTTCAGATTAATAAATTAGGTCATTATAATAATAAATTAATTTTTTTTTAAAGTTCAGCAACCTCTGTCCAAGTATTTACAACAATACTTGAAAGTTCCTTTACAAAACAGAACACATTTTCTTTTCACATTAAGCATACTGGGTATCTGTGTCTTTCACAACAAGCATTTTTAAAAGAAAACTCAATGCACAAATGGGTTAATTAGTATAAAAGTGCTAAGGGCTGTTTGAAAAGTTAACACTATAGTATACAGTCAGTTATATTTGAGGCATACTACAACAAACTTCCAGCTTATTGTGGACAATATTCCAGTAGTTGTTTCAAACCATTGTTTGAAAAAAAAAAAAAAAAAAATCCAGGAGCTGATTAGTGATGCAGATAAGAACTGCCATCAATGTCTCTGGCCAGTGAGCAAATTGAAAACCAACTGAAAGCAAATCCAAATGAGGAAGATTTTAATAAAGGAATACCCTTCTCCATAGCAGGTGCAATGCTGACTGCTCAAGGCGTGCGTGCACACACACACACACACACATACATACTCACACGCATCTTTCCAATTAAACTGCAGGTAGAAGGAGATTTTGTGTTATTCAAAAAAATTTGTAAGTGATCAAAGCATTGATATGGAATGCCTGTTTATCTGCCTTTGTTCTGGTTAAAATCTCAAAAATACATTCAACAGGAAAACATAAATTGTATGTGTATAAATATATATGTATATATATATTATATACACATGCACACAAATACTTTTGTTTTTTGAAGCATAGTTACATAAATACTCCTATAATTGCTAAAGTTTAAAGAGGCATCATTTTTTTTGAGCTTCAACAAAGGTGCTTGAATAATATACAATTAAAATGAAGTAGTTTCTATTTTGTAGAATCAGTATATAATAAGGAAAAAGAATCCCCCAAACAGTCTTTTTAAAAAAAGTTTCTTCTTAAGCTAGAGCTTCAACAAAAACTATGAACAACCAACAATATAACAGAACAAAGCAACAACAAACAGTGAAATATAGCCCCTGGAAATGCCTGGTGTTCGCCACCCTCTCCCTCCTTCCTGCCACGTTGTTGTAAGAAAAGCTCCAGTGCTCACATCAAGAAATGACTTAGATCTTGTTCATGTGCTGACTCTGCTAGGAACTGGCTGATTGGCTTGGAAGAAAATAAAAGCAGCAAAAAGTATTAACTGTATATATCCTTAATAACCCGCTTTAGAGAAATGTTGCTATCGCATTTCTCTGGCTTCCTCACTGCCTACTGCAGTTGTGACTGTATAGAAAAGAAACTTGTGGCTTTAGACCTGGGATGGCTGTCAAAAGGTTCTGATGTGCTCGTCTGGTAGTTCTAAGGTGGTTATGGCAGCTGGGTCGCAAGGCCTTTTTTGTTTCCTGCTCATTCAGGCCTGAGCTTTGCAGCAACCAGTGCAGTCTTCAGAGCAATAGGAAAAAAATATCCTCTGGGCCACTGAACTGCTTTTACGTTACCAGGTTTCTCCCCGAGCCAAGCTGACCAATTTTTCTTCCCGACACCACCCTCCCACCCATTTCCCCATCGAAACTCACTGTCCCCAACCCAAATATCTCTACAGCTATCTTACAGGCAAATATATCTTAGCAACTTTAAAAACTTTGGTTCTAAGAAAACACTTGGTCAGTTATCTTGAGGAAAAGTGGGAATGCTTGTTCTGCACATTGCTGTAGACAGAGCCCATCCCAGTAAGGTCTTAGCGCTGTACATCAAGTCACAATCCAATACAATCCACTAAGCAAGTGCACAAATTCTAGTTTACTTTTTAGAGCAGATTGAGTCATCTTCTGTCTTTTGAAACCGCAACTGAGTGGCCTTTCTTCACACTGTCTGGTAGAAATTGTCTGCCTGTAGATGGTTCTGTTTTTGCATGCTGTAGAAGCCACTGAATCTTGCATCTGGTTCTGCAATTCTTAGCATTCTCTGGGAACTGTCCACCTGGACTCTGGTTCCTTTCTTGCAGTCCACAGATACTAGCTGATTATTTAAAGAAGAAGGCTATTTAATGAGAGGAGGAATAAAACCACAAAGAATTAGCTGCTTTACATTATTGCAAATGAACAGAAATTTAGTACCTAACTCAGGTGAGATAATAGTTTCACAATTCACTGACAGACTGTATGCAGAGTATCACATTCTGTTCTAGTACCAACTATACTTTTATGAAGGACACTGACAAACTGTATTTAAAGGTGAAATGTCAAAAAACTATGTCAAATAGGAAGATAAAAGAACTGAAAAAAAAAAAAAAAAAAGACTGGTGAAATGATTTCAAATCCTTGAAGTGCAGACCTGTGTTTAAAGGGGGTTGAATGAGTGGAAGGTAGGCAGATTTTAAAAACAAAGGGATGATTTCTAATCACTCAGACCTTAGAACACCATCATGGGCTGGGCCAGCCCGTGTGTTTCTAGTCATTCCATACACTTTATGAGTGGGTCTGTTTCCCAGCTTTGGACATTGGCAACTGTATCCTGACCCAGTATAGAGGCTGTGCCCGATGCACATTTATTCAAAGGAAAATCGGAGGCAGGATAACCGCAGGACAGAATTTTTACTTGGAAGGGTTAACCAGATGGTAAATTATATTTCATAATTGTTCAGGCTGTTTCCAATTCTTAAGGTTGTATGATTAAAATAAACCAACTCAAGGCAAAAGGCAGAATCAGAGTTGGAAGGGATTATGATTTATTTCCCTTAATACAGGTTTTTCTTATCTTTCAAAATAGGCAGATTTAGAGGCCCTTTACATTTGTACTGAAAACAAATATATATATTTTCTCCCGCAATATGAAATCTGCCTCTCCCTACCTTGTCTACTATTACTTTCCACCACCTCTTCATCTTTTGTGACCTTTCCACTTGGTGCTTGCCTTTGATGCATTGACCTGTCCTTTTGCCTTCTGTATACCCTCATGATCTTCCAGCCCTCTCCTGAGTATTATCCCCCTCCCTTTGTGACTTCTTTTCCCTCCCAATTCTAAGTTGACTGATGACTGATAAATGCCAGGTGATCAAGTTTAATGTCTAATATAAAGAATGATTTAGGAATAAATCCAGAGGTATTTGTTCATTTGAAAACTTTAGAGTACCTCCAGAAAATTGGATCCATGTAAGGTCAGGATTCATTAACCAATGGATAAAATTCACCTTGTGATAAGTCCAACCCTGGGCAAGTACTATATGTTTGATTCATACTATAGCCTGGTATGGATTTGAGGCTATGAATAGCAAAGTAAAAATTTCACTGGTTAAGACACAAGGCTTCAAGCAATTTCAATATAAGTGTAAGTTTTCCTAGATTCATCATTCAAGAGATTTTTTTTCCAGACACTACCTTAGTTGGTGTTCGATACCAGCAAAGCAGTGGTATCCACTGTTTCTTCTGATTGATGAACAGGAATGCTATTATAATAGACAGGCATATAATTATGGGAACCACAACTGAGGCAATGGAGTCCAGTGAAGAATCTTCACTTGGGTGCAGTCTGTTCTCTCTGTAATCTACCTGGAGGTGACCCATATCTAGGAAAAGAAAAATTATAAGCATTTATTACCTAAACTGGAATTGTTCAGGATTATTTTAATGACATTGCAAATAGAGATTGGCAACTTGGTTTTATTGCTTCTCAGTTTTTTCAGGCTAAAAATGTGATTAAAATCTAATTTTGATCCAAAGAGCTCTTAGTAGAGGGCAGAGCGCTTAGGGATGAATGTTAAAAAAAAAAAAAAAATCGGCCGGGCGCGGTGGCTCAAGCCTGTAATCCCAGCACTTTGGGAGGCCGAGACGGGCGGATCACGAGGTCAGGAGTTCGAGACCATCCTGGCTAACACGGTGAAACCCCGTCTCTACTAAAAAATACAAAAAGCTAGCCGGGCGAGGTGGCGGGCGCCTGTAGTCCCAGCTACTCGGGAGGCTGAGGCAGGAGAATGGCGTAAACCCGGGAGGCGGAGCTTGCAGTGAGCTGAGATCCGGCCACTGCACTCCAGCCCGGGCGACAGAGCGAGACTCCGTCTCAAAAAAAAAAAAAAAAATCAAAGTGACAATCTTAATAATTGGATAAGATGATGCCGGCTCTAGCTAATCAAGAAAATAAGAAGGTGCTTAGGTAGATTTTGAAAAAGTGAAGTAGACCATTAAAATATTTTGATTACTATTAACGTATATGGTCTTCTCAGATTTTGAAGGAGAAACATTAGCTGATCTCCTTGCTTACTGGCAAACGGGACTAGAACAAAGTATATTCTCCTACCTACTAGTGTAATAACTAAGACTAATTAGATCAAAACTAATCAGAATCAGGAGGTTGGTCTTTTGGTTGATACTCTGGTTCACTGAACTCTAAGCAATATTGTCTTACTTTTCATAAACTTGTTGAAAATCTTGCTTAGGCATATTAGTTTTTCTGCCTTAATGAATTATATTGCATACGTGACTACATTTAGTTTTGTACTTATGAATGACGACCTTTATGTTCTTTTATTTATTTATTTATTTATTTATTTAATTTTTTTTGAGACGGAGTCTTGCTCTGTTTCCGGGGCTGGAGTGCAGTGGCCAGATCTCAGCTCACTGCAAGCTCCGCCTCCCGGGTTTACACCATTCTCCTGCCTCAGCCTCCGGAGTAGCTGGGACTACAGGCGCCCGCCACCTTGCCCGGCTAGTTTTTTGTATTTTTTTTTTTTTTTAGTAGAGACGGGGTTTCACCGTGTTAGCCAGGATGGTCTCGATCTCCTGACCTCGTGATCCGCCCGTCTCGGCCTCCCAAAGTGCTGGGATTACAGGCTTGAGCCACCGCGCCCGGCCTTATGTTCTTTTAAAGTATCTTACAATGTATGTTGCAGACAGAAATAAGGTTAAATATATACCAGTAGGGGGCACTCCCTAAAGTTTCCTTATTTTTATTCTATTTTGAAATCACTGTAGTCAGGTTTTCTAAATGCATTAACAATCAGTTTAGTGAAAGACACATGACACACAATGCCGAAAGGAGTTACTCTCAAATTGTTCTGGAAATTCAGCTCATGAAGTGACAGAGCTTTGTGGTATGTAAGACTGTGGTTTAAAACTCAGATTTTAAATGATACATGCTTCTGTGTGTGTTCTGGAGGGGTGGTGGGAGCAGGGAGGAATGGGAGGTAGAAAACATTCCTAATCATTTTAGCCGGTGCAGATGGCAGTAAAGCTTTATAGAAACATATTTATCAGCATCAAGAAAAATGTCAAAGATAAGAGTGACATTTTATTGATGAATTCAGATTTTAAATACACAACGAATAAAACAATGAATTTTACTTTCCCATATTCCAAATGAAATAGAAAGAAGTTTTAGGAATATGTGTCACACAAGAAGAATGAGATATAAATTAAGGAAGGTCTCGGTGAAAGAAAAATGAAGCCGCAAGTGAGGTCTGTTTACAAAATTCAGTCTTTCGGTGCCGTTTCTGTTCTAAAACCAAGCCCTAAAAGTTAGCTTTGAGCTTTGTAGCAGCCAAAGCCAAAAATGGAAACAACTATCAGTCTTTGATAGGATTCACAGTGTCTTCTAGGTTAAAACAAATCAGTTGCCTAGGAGAAGTATACACTTTCTTGCTATTGAAGCATGAGAAAATTTCTCTTCAGGGGCTGTATAACATAGATACTATGCAATGCACAGTCTTCAACATACTATAAGTATGGCTATACTTATGACCGAAGTCTAGCCTCTAGAACAGGGCCTCGCATACAGCAGGCACTAATATTTATTGACTGAGTGAATGTAAGCATAATGCTAAAGCACATTCAGTCAGAACAATTTTACAGAGAGCGAAAAACACTAGGCCCAGGAAATTGGCTTTCTGGTCATCTGGCTTGATCCAAGCATAACGTTTAGAATATCTAGAGTCACAGACAAGTAATCTCTCAAGCAATGAATATTGCTTCTTCCAAAAGAAATATAAAAATTATATAGCAATGATTTGGAAAATATGGTTGGAGTAGACAGGAGGCAGTACTGAGTCACGGCCAAGAGCTAGTTTATATTACTGATCAAGAAGAGGTCTACTTTTATATAAAGAGAAGGAAATATTAACAGCTATTGGGAGACAAAATAACATCTTTATTACACACAAACTGAAAGGATAGAGCAAGAAAAAAGGCATGGAGTAAACCTGGTGACTGGAAAAATCAACACAGGTAATAAATTTAACTCGCATGAAGTGAAAACTGCCCAGAAGTAGACGGTAACCTAATGTACAAATGCTCAGTGCAGAATCTACAAGAGACAGTGACTAATTCCTGATTACTCTCCTTATAAAGTTTATATATACATACATTTGAGAGATGGCTTAGAAGTTCCAGATACGAAGCTCTTATGACTAGGAACATATTTATTTCCATCATTACAAAGTCTCTGAGCAAGGAGGGCCAGGAAGGAGGCATTTAATCCAGTTACCTGCTGACTTATTTTATCAATGTGTGGTGTAAATATGTTTCAGCCAAGCAGGTCTGCCCGGGAACAGTTATCTGAATTTACTTCAGCAAGTCATTTAAAAAGTTACTCACAGGAAATTTTAAAAATTAGAAAAAAGCCAAAATAGACCACATAGAAAACTGGCAGATCTCAGCTGCCTTCAATGCTTACCTCTAGGGAGATGGACGATATCATTTTCGCTAGGCGTGGGCCACAGGGGAACCTCCAGGTCAACCTCTCCTCGATGGTTTGTCTTCTCAATGGGTATATTGGTTGGTTCTGGGGCATACATTTCTAAAAGAAGGGAACATTTTTCATAAGAGATGATGAAGCTGCTGTATTGTTGGCTTTTGTATTCTCAATCCAAATGGTGCACTCAATTCAAGCCCACATTTCCTGGGACGTGAAAGATGCAGTTTCTGCCATTTACATCATTCATGCTAGAGAATCACAAGCTTTGCAGTGAGAAGGAACGCGTCTTGTAACATTTAAAAGACAAAAGAATTCTCTACTCCACCAGGGTCAAAAAACTGCTTTTTCACGTTCAAATGGTGTTGGTTTTATAACTTTATGGAAACTGAAGGGGACTAGCTGAAGTGGAATTATTTCTTTTTTTTTTTTTTTTCTTGAGAGGGAGTCTTACTCTGTTGCCCAGGCTGAAGTGCAGTGGCGCGATCTCGGCTCACTGCAAGCTCCGCCTCCCGGGTTCACGCCATTCTCCTGCCTCAGTCTCTCGAGTAGCTGGGACTACAAGTGCC
Source organism: Piliocolobus tephrosceles (assembly GCF_002776525.5). Classification (NCBI taxonomy): domain Eukaryota; kingdom Metazoa; phylum Chordata; class Mammalia; order Primates; family Cercopithecidae; genus Piliocolobus; species Piliocolobus tephrosceles. Next base: position 36,598,445 of record NC_045448.1, on the reverse strand, counting down.
CGCCACCACGCCCAGCTAATTTTTTGTATTTTTAGTAGAGACGGGGTTTCACCACGTTAGCCAGGATGGTCTCAATTTCCTGACCTCGTGATCCGCCCGCCTCGGCCTCCGAACGTGCTGGGAACTATAGGCGTGAGCCACCGCGCCCGGGGGAAATTATTTCTTTCACTTTCCAGCAGCTAATAAATGTTGGTGTTTAATAGCTGCTGCTCTTTAATATAGGGGTGTTGAATAACTTACACAAAATATGTTAGCAAAACTTGAAAAAGTTAACGCACTGTCCACTTCTTATGGACTTCTTGGCCATGTCCTCTCCTCTCTCTTCCCCTACATGGGAACAGACTGTAGGGAGACCTCATGAGTGTAAGTCTCAGATGTCCATTATGTTACCACTAGAACCATTTAGATTAGAAACTGATCTTCGGTAAATATATTTACATTTTCCAGTTTGATCAGATAGGTATTATACTACAACATAAAACAAACAGAAGAATATTATTTATCTCAAATATCAGGTCTTTTTTCAAAAAAAAAAAAAAATCAGAGCTTTTCTCAGCTCCTACAAATATTTCTTTATATTTATACTTTATCCAGCTGATGACAACTAGCCCCACATTTTAAAGCAATTCATTCTTAAGAACCTGTTTTCAAAATGTGACAATAAAAGTTTGTGTCATGCACATATTTCCTGTCGGCCAGATCCTGCCATGTTATTCACTGATTTTTACAAAGCAATTACTCAACACGTAGGATCCTAAATACTCACCATTGCCTAATTTAGACCAACATAAAATATACAGTATATAAATTAAAACAGGATTAATCATCCCCTCTGCTAGAGTGATTGTTTTCAAAGTTACCAGGCTTTTGAGAAGTAAACCTTAAGATGACTTTGAGAGAAGAGGCAAGTGACAGAGAAGAGAGTACTTGCTAAGGTTCCCCCATGAGTTAACTAAGTACCCAGCCATGGAAAGAAACCCAGGGAGGTTAAGTTAAATCGCTCCAACGCATTTAGTAAGTGGTAGAGCTGGGATTCAAATGCAGTTCTGTGATTCCAAAGCCCAAGTTTTCTTGCTGCCTCCAAGAATAGTCTTCTGCTTTCTTAGTTATATTATAAAGCCTTTAGACATAAAAAGAACTGGGAACAATTATAGTTTCCACAGGTTCAGTGCATCCCTGCAAACTCGGGAATTAAAAATAGAAGTTACTGAAAGTATTACCATTTGCAGGCGCAGGGGCCTAAGCACAAACCACTGACTCTCAAATTTTTAAAAATCATATCAGAATTACCCAAAGAGCTTAGAAAATGTGCTGACTCTCCCAGGTCCTGATTCAGTAGGTTTGGACTAGGTGACTCTGGGAGGTGTGTGTAGGGGGATGGTATTTAATCCATCCACTGAAAAGCTCTCATATGTGGTATGAATTTCCTGGGTGAATATGGGCAGAAAAGCCACGTCGCCATTTACTTGACACCTTTCAATGTCACACACCCTTCTGTCCCTCCCCTGCCTAGTCCAGGGCTTCACACTGAGCCTTCCTATGACAACAGGGGCCGAACTGCCACTGGTTTCTGAGGCCTCAGTGTAAAGGGCGAACTTGACACTGATTCCACCAAATCTGTGAATGTCAATGGCTAAGTAGTCAAAGCTTCTGCAGAGGCCCCAGAGCTGGGACTGACTGAGTTCCACCTCAGGCTTTTTCCTGAGTGAGAGCAGTAGAGAAGTAACTTTGGAATTATTTTGCCTTGACCCTGCATATGGATAGATTTCAGGTGAAACTCCACCAAGCTGAGGCATGACAGTGAGTCTTCTTCCCACAGGGGCTTTACTTGGAAACAGCAGGGAAAGTTAGAAGGCTCTATGGTGAAGGAGGATGTCTCCTTCAGTGATTAATTGTATTACCATTTGTTCAACAGATATTTCCTGAGCACTTCCTACATGGCAGGCATTGGTTTTGGGCATACAGTTTTGAGTGAGACCAATCCTGGCCCCCATGGGTCTCTCCTGATGAGTGATGCCTGACAGCTACTTCTTACTTCCAGCAGCTCATAAGCTGTCCTGTGTATTAGCTCACTCCACCACTCAGTTCAGCTCTGATTAAAATCCACCCACACCTCCTTCTTTATCACAAAACACTCACAGCTCCAGTTCACAGTCCTCAAGTCCAAGGGAAGAGAGTCATTTCCCTTTAATTTGAACATAAAAGGGAAGCTGCCTCCGAGCAGTTTTGCCAAAAAGAACAATTCTTTAGTTAAAAAACTGCTTGTTGAAACAAAAAGAAGTGGGAATGCTATTTGCTTCCACGCCTAGACCCAGGCCTTCTTCCATGGCTAAAGACCGCCTTCAACCCAAGACTCTAAAATAGAACCCTTCTGGTATTTACTACAAGAGCTCTTTATAGCTGTTGGCATAGCAGATGGACAGTGCCAGGGCGACTTACAAAAAGCTACATCCAGCCCTGCCACAAAGATCATGGGCACATGGTCACAATCACGCCTGTGCTCACACTTGATCTCAGCTTTGGAGGAACTCAAGATAATTTACTGGGGATATATTTTACTTTCGGAGGCATCTGGTCATCTGTTAAGAGCTGCCTTCCTTAAAAATGTCCTCTTCTGGAATATGGGGCGAGGTGGCTGGTGCTCACAAGCTGAGGTCCACATTTTTTTGGGAGATGGAACCTGAGGTCAATTTAGGAACAGGGGTCTCATCCTCTGATAACCAGCTGCATGACTTTGGATAACACTCTTAACTTTCCTGAGCCTCAGTTTCTTCTGTAAAATGAGACAGGTGCTAATCACCTAATAGCTCATAGGTTCTGTACGCATATCCAAATATGGTGAAGGTGGACAGTGTTTTGTAAAGAAAGAGGATATTCAGAATGTCTAAAGGACAAAGCAAGGTTCTTGCTGGACAGACTGGGAAGTGCTCCCTCCCACACCATCATTTCTGAGATGGTATAATCCTCACAGCATTTCTGGGAGGTGGCATGTGCTATCCAGATGAGAAATGGAAGCCTGAAACTTTGGTGATGAGTCTTGACTAAGATCACACAATGAACCAATGCAAGAATGGGACAGGAATCCAGCCTTCCTGGCAGCCCATACTGGATCAAACAGAAGGTGGCACAAGCTCAACTGATTGCAATATTGCTTAAAGATGGAAAAATGTTTCATCAGGAATACAGCAGATGCAGAAAGGAGAGTTAATCAACAGAAATTAAATTTCAACTCAACAGTAAATCTTAACTGAGAAGTCACTGGAGAAATCTCTAATGATGAACAAGGATGTCAGCAGTATCTGTACTCTCTCTTATGAAACTCACAAACCAACGAGAATGAATCTACCTCTATTTCTACCACCACTACTTGAATTTGGGTCCTTATTATCACACCTAGGACATTTGCAGTGCATGTTACAGCTGTCCTGGCCTCTGGTCTCTCTCTGCTTTAGTCATTCCTGCACACCACCCCATTACACAAAGGTTACCCCAAAACACTTTTGTGATCATGTCATTCAGCTGCTCAAAAATAAACCTTCCCATTCCCTATGAAGAACAAAATCTACACTCTTCATTTGATAATTAAGGCCTGAAAAATCCTGGCCAAGCTAGTGTTTCTGTCTTTACCTACTGCTACTAGAACTCACTGCTCTAGTGGCATTGGCCTTGACCTTAGAGGCACCGGCCTTGACTTTTCCCATCTCAGGTCTTGGTCAGGTTATCCTCTTCACTCCAATGAAGACAGCACATCTGTCCTTTAAAATCTAGCTCACGTCCTTTCTCTGTGAAACCCTCCAAGGACACTCAACTTCATAGTCCATCTTAGTCATGAACTTTGCATGGTCTGCATGAGAGTTGCATGACCATAACTCCCAATGGGAGAGGTGAATCCAATTCACCTCTCCCATTCTGTTTTGAAACCACTCTGATTAGACTTTGCCTCCACCACTGTACTTCTGTGATGTTCATTACAGCAGTGCTAAATGCACAGGTCAGTTCCCACATCGCATCTTACTTGGCTAACAGCAGCGCTTGATTCGGCTGTTTACTCTTTCCTACCAGAAACCCTTTCTCTACCTGGCTTCCATGTCACTGACCCTCTTGGCTTCCTCCTTTAATCCTGGTGCTCCTTCTCTATTTATTTTGCTAGGCCCTCTGCACCTGCTCAGTCTCCAAAAGTTAGAAGGTCTCAGGGCTCAGTCCTGCGCTCTCTTTTCTTTTCTATTTATTCTTACTCTTGGGTCATCTCATCTAGTCTCAAGGCTTAAAAACCTTGAGACTAGAAACCAACTATGGTTGACAACTTTCAAATTTGTAGATCTACTTTCAATCTCTTTCCTGAACCCCAGATTAGATATTGTCTATTCATTATCTCCACTTTGATGCTGAGTATTTCAAGCTAAAAATGCCCCAAACCAAAATGTCGTAGTCATCCTTGGCTCCTCTCCCACTCACTCCCCACATATATTCAAATCCTACTGATGCGACTGATATGGCATAGTCAGAACCTGCCCACTTCTCCCCACCTCCACGGCTACCACCCTGTTCAAGTCACTGTCATCTCTCACTTGGATTCTTAAAAAAGCCTCAAAGTTGATCTCTCTGCTTTCACTCTTGACCTCCATGTCCCACAGTCTATGTTCAACCTAGCACCAGAGAAATCCCATTCAAAGGTAAGTCAGATGCTGTCGCTCCCTGCTCCAAACCTTCCAAGGTTTCATCTCACTCAATACAATCCTGCACTCATCTGTGAGAGCCTTTATGTCTGGCCGTGGCTGCCTCTCTGCCCCACTTCTTACCTCCTCCTTGCTCACTGAGTTACCTCCACACAGCTCCTCCTGAACATGCACCTTGAACATGCACAGCATGTTCCCACTCCAGGGCCCTGGCCCTGGCTACACCCAAAGGTTCTGCCTCTTCCCCATGAGAACTGCAATTCTGGGTCTCTTCATTAAATCTCATCTTGTTGGTAAGGTACTCCCTGACCATTCTACATAATACAAAACAACCTGCCTGCCCCACTTCTCCCCAGCCTCTTTGTCTTGCTATGCCTTTCTCCAGAGCCTGATCCCCATCTTGGTGGCTGCCTAGTTACTGTTTACCTGTTTGCTGCCTGGTTTCTCCCTACTACAATGTAAGCTACGTGTGCACTACTATTTGGTCACTGCTGTGTCCTCAGTGCCTAGAACAGTGCTTGGCACATAAAAGGCATTAAATGACTCTTCGTGAAATAAATAAGGTCAAGTTTCATCATTTATATCATTAAAAGCATATTACTGGGGAAACTGGTATGAAACTTGTGAAACATAGGCGAATATATACTAGATAAAATAATTCCAGTGGAAAACCACATATTTTTTCTTATTCTCATTTAAAACACTTAAGACTTTCCTTTTTTTCCATACACACACCAAGTGTGTATGGAAAACTATAAAGAGAACCCAACTGAAGGCTCTGAAAAATGGTTCCACCCCCTTACCTGGCAGAACATCCTATCCTTTTTAGGAGATAAATGAACATTTTTAGAAATGCTCAATTGGGGATAGTTTGCACAACGCCTAAACAAAAGGCCAACATGTGCAGAGCTCACTTAAAACTCTTTGGGTTTAACAACTGCCCTCTCTTACAACTGCATAGTACAGATGCACTTCTGAATTGGCATGCTTCCCAGCTCCCTGTATGGAACAGAACAAGGTTCTCTAATATAATGCTGCGAGGAAACACGAGAATCGAGGTAAGACAGAAAAGCTCTTGACTCGCTCAGGACCTCAATGAAGTCTTAGAGTGAGCCCTCACTTGGGTCTGTGTGGTCTATACTATCTGGGAAATCTGTGTGTCTAGGGGTTCAGTCCCCATGGAGAGGGCTCAGGCCTTACACTTCTGGGATTAGACGGAGGGGAAAGAGGAATAGTTTTGGCAGGAGGTGCAGACATGGAAACTAAGAGAAGGGCTAGGGGAGGCTCTGGGCAGCTGAGAAGGACTGAGGTTTGAAACTATGAGATGGATAATGCAGCAGACATGAAGAGTGGGGCGTGGGGAAAGATGCAGGTGCAGGGATTCAAAACAGCCAGCTGGGATATGCTCAGGGGTTGTGTTATGTGTGGAAAGAGATGGGAGGTTCAGCTGAGGGCTTGGGAGAGGGCTGCATGGATAATATGGGTACTGGCTGGAACTGATGAACTGAAAAAAGAATGAACCAGAACTACATTCTTTAAATGCAGGTCTTCCGCTTTGGTTCTAATATATTTTCACAGTGTAATGGCTCTTAAGCATCTTCCCTTCTGGGTCCCATCTTGGACCACCTTCTCTAGGCTAGTCCAACACTGCACTAAAACTGTGCTACTCTGATAGGGCAGGTGTCATTAATGGGTTTGGTTATACTAAAGTTTAGAGAATGCAAATGAGAAGAAAAGAACCAGAGCAATTCTGGCATGGAACCAAAATCTGCCCCTCATCTGGATGGTCATGGTTTTCCAAGTTACCCATAGGGTCTTTGGGTGGGAAGCGCTAACTGGGCCTGACACGCTACTTGGGCCATGTGAACTAATGAAAGAGGAAGCAGGTCGAGCTCTGCTTTGATTTCATCTTAAATCAACATTACAGCTTGACAAATGGAAGGATGGTGGCTTAGATACCTGGACACATTGGGCAGCAACTTCCTTCCACGTTGATGGGCTCAACACAGGGCAGAGGGGGGCAGCTGACGGTCGAGCAGAGGGTCTGGCCCTGCAGGCAGTAGCAGTGGGTGCAGCTGTCAAGGTCCCACCGCTCCTCGTCGGCATAGGCCTTCCCACTGAAGTGGCACACCACCTTCTTTGGAATTGTGTCTTCTAGTGAAAAGAACAGCACATGGTGGAGTCGCTGATGTGACAACGCACACGATCTTATTACACGTGAGAGGTCAAGGGAATAGCTTTGTATAATCACAGTATGCCTTGGGATTTCTGGAATTCGGTGAAACTTCTGTTTCCCTAGTCTTTCATTTTTCTTAGGAGGACCCTCAGGGCTCTCATCTTGTGGCCACTGAGGCCAGCACAGGGTGGTCACTACAACAACCGACAGGGAATGGTACCCGTTAGATAAGTGTCCTTAGACTGTCATCTAGAAAGAGATAAAGAGATTGATAAAAAGTCCAGCTGAGTTTATTTACAGAGATGGATTCAAGAAGTTCCTGTTTTGTAAACAATACAGGGGAATGGTAAGGAGTGATAATGGCAACATCACAGGGAACTAGCAGGTTTCCTCTGCCACCCTTGAGTGGGAGTCGGCACCGAGACAACCACTGCCTTCGTTTTCCAGGGATGCCACGTAGATTACTCTCATCACAAGGGCATTTCTACTTTAAAAACAGATTCATTTCACTGCAATCCGTTTTTTCCCCCAGAAAACTGTTGTTTTTGAGAAAAAAAAAGAGCTATTTGTCTACACAGTATATACAGGGATTTATAGTTTAAATATTCTGCTCCTTCTTCCCATTGTCCCTTGTCACACTCATTTCCTCCCTCTTCCAACCTTCTCCTTGAAGGTTCCTTTCTCTGGGACTCACCGCCTTTTTCTGTTGGACCTGAACTTACTGACTCCCTAGTGGCCACATTTCACACACAGAAATTTCCCTCTAGCACACAATAATTGGTTCAGAGTGAGGCCCCAAGAACCAGCAGATCCAGCAGCAAAGCAGAGATGGGGCAAATTGAAACCCGGTGGTGGGGCTGTGAGTGCGAGACTGATAACTAGATAACACCTACTGATCCAGGGACATTTTATGTTCAGATTCTAAAAGCAGCGCCACTCACCATTCGTCACTTAAGCAAGAAAAACTACAAAGGCATCTAGAAGGAAAGTTCCTTAGGAAGGCAGTCATCCCCAGGGCCCAGGGTTCTTCCTGGAAAGCATCTGGGAAGCTCTTGAAGGGTCAGAGTTCATTGAATAGACACAAGAAACAGAACCCAGTACATCTCAGGGCACAATGAGAAGCCCATAATGGCATCAGGAGCCCCATTTTCTCTGAGCCGCCCCAAGCTTTGCAGCAAGTGCTCTAAGGCAGCTGGAAGTGGCTGTCTCTGAAGACCCAGTCTGTGCTTCCGACTGAGCTTTTCCAGAGGAAGGTCACAGAGAGAAATGCGCACAGATCTGTGGTCTCTACGTTTCCTTCTTACCAATTACAATTGTCCCTTGGTACCATTGGGAGACTGGTTCTAGGACCCCCATGAATACCAAAATCCAAAGACGCTCATGTCCCAAGTCCCTTATACAAAATAGGGTAGCATTTGTATATACCTACTCACATCCCCCCACATACTTTAGGCCATCTCTACTCAAGCATATGCACCTTTATAAATGGCACTAATAATGGCCTAATATTGTAAAATTTTTACTCCATAGATATAAATCTCAATCCACTGGCGAGTTAGAAGCAAGCCCAAAGAAGAAACTGAGATCAAGTGTTAAGTGCCTCATCTCTTATGTTCTCAACAACTTCTATCATTTTTCTCATTACTGCTGGCTACAGTTCAACAAGGGACATTAAGTCAAGTAATCATGGAAAGTTCTAGTAGTAATTAGAGATCAATCTTTCAGTACCTATTAAAAAATGCACTTCCCGATGTTTGTAGAGGCTGCACAGAAATCTTCTGGCACACTAATTATTAGGCTAAAAACTCATTTGGAGACTTTCAAAAGAAACTCATGACAGAAGTTCTTGATAATATGGAATCCTTAAAGGAGGCGACTTCACTAAGGTATCCAAAATGCACATGTCAAATTGGCTGAACAAAATCATCCAATGAGCCTAATTTAAGTAGCACTGTGACCTCCAGCCAACACACTGCACTGAGGACATTAGTTTTGGCCATCAAATTTAGAGTCTATTTTGCTGAGAATTCTTTATGAAAGGAAGCAATGTTTCATTAAGCAGTATCACTGCTTATATTTTATATGAACCTTGGTCCATACAATGCAGTATCACTGAATAAAATTTGAGTAACAGTATTACTGTACAAAGAAATCAGACGGGAGGTGAAACTTCTCATCCTATCTTGTCCATAACTCTTCTGACTCAAGGTCAAGCAGTGGTCTATACTGTCTATATTATTATTTTTTTCCTTCCTTCCTTGCTTCCTTCTTTCCTTCCTCCCTCCCTCCCTCCTTCTCTTCTCCCTCCCTTCCTCCTCCCTCCCTCCTTCCTTTTCTCCTTTTTTCCTTCCTTCTCCGTCCTTCCTTTCCCCTCCACCCTTCCTTCCTTTTCTCCTTCCTTCCCCACTCTCATCTCCTTCCCCGTTTCTCCCTTCCTTCCCCCTCCCTCCTTCCTTCCTTCCCCCTCCCTCCTTCCCTCCCTCCTTCCCTCCCTCCTTCCCTCCCTCCTTCCTTTCCCCTCTCTCCTTCCCCCTCCCTCACCTATCCACATTCCTTCCTTCTCCCTCCATCCTTCCTTCTCTTCTTTTCACCCTCCCTCCCTCCCTTCCTTCCCTCGTTCCCTCTCTCCTTCATTCCTTCTTTCCTTCCTTCCCTTCCTCTCTCCACATACATGAGAATAATGATGGGAAGAACTTAGACTGAGCCTGGACCTAAAGCACCTGGACATGACGTGTGGTGTTTTCCGAATGATACTGACCTATGTAGAATAATTTCAACTGATGTATCAAAACCACAGAAGAAATATCAAAGATCAAATGCTGAGCTACAGGGTAATACAGGGTTTATGTAAATACTCATTCAGTAGCTGTATGAGATCACTGTCTTAAAGAATATTTATAAAATGATATATGAGAAAGAACAATCACTCTGAATGCCTTGGAGGCAATAGGAAAACCAGTAACTTTTTTCTTTTTCTCAAGAGACAGGGTCTCACTCTGTTGCCCAGGCTGGAGTGTAGTGGTGCAATCACAGCTCTTTGAACTTCTGGGCTCAAGTGATCCTCCTGCTTTAGCCTCCTGAGTAGTTAGGACTACTGGTATGCACCACTATGCCTGGATAATTTTTAGGTTTTTTTTTTTTTTTTTTTTTTTTTGTGGAGATGGGAGTCTCACTGTGTTGCCCAGGCTGGTCTTGAACTCCTGGCCTCAAGCCATCCACCTGCCTTAGTCTCCCAAAGTGCTGAAATTACAGGCACGAGCCACCATACCTTGCTCAGTATCCTCATTTCTTTTCCTAGATACACTGTCTCCTTCAATGACACGTAGGGACCCATTTGCGAAAACGCCATTGGGAAGTTTTGGAAGCTACCGGGTTTAAAGCGAGACGTGGTGGCTATTCCATGCAATTCAAGGTTCTATAAATTAAATTAAGAGTCACTGTAGTCTTTTGGGGGAAACAGCATAATCTAATTGAGACTACATATAAATGTATTTTAAGCACTCAGCCTGAAGAGGGAAGTAGAAATAAAGACTGGGAATATCCAACTAAAAATAACCAAAACAGTTTATGTTTGGCTATCAGCGTTGTGCCATTTAACTCTAAAGGTTACATTTATTACTCCAACTGGTTTGCTTATTCTGACAATTAAGTTTTGTTCTTTGATACCTAATACTAATCGTAACTTCCACTTACTGAATGCACGCTACGTCCCAGGCCCTGTGCTAAGCACGTTACCTATGTCAATGCCATTTTATCTCCATTGACCAGTGGGACAGGGTATTGTTTCAATTCCACAGGAAAATGAGGCACAAGATTACGTCACTTGTACAAGATGCACAGCTAGGAAGCGGCAGGGCGAGCAGGGGAAGCACAGCGGGTCTGGCTCCACAGTCCACCAGCACCTCTGTCTGTCATGTGCCAAGCCAGATAACCCGTGGAAAGGCCACTTGCCCGGACAAGGATCAATCACAGTGCCACACAAACAAGCTGTTACTGCTCACTGACTCTTGAAAATGGGGACTCGAATTTATCTTTGTCTTCAAAGATATCAAGTGCTACCAAGGAATGGAGATAATGAAGTGGGTTATTTAGCTAATTCAGGATTCCTGGTCCTCCTCAGGAAATCTCTGTTTAACACTTCTCTCTCTCCTCACAATCTCTCCCTCCCACTCTCTCAAAGAGGATTACAGGAGAATGTTCCAAGGAAAACATGAGGTACGACACTAACATAATAAAGTTTATTTTTAAAACAAACAAATCAGGGGTTATATATCCAAATAAACATGACCCCCTTCTAAGCAGCCCTGGTCGGCTGTAAACGTATTCCAGTGGTGCTGCCGCTGCTGCACACAGCTGTGGAATTCTCCTCTTGCCATGGCATCCAGGGCCCCTTTTGAAACGTGCAAAGAAGACGGTTACTATTTCACAGTCACACCTTGGTTTAGATCAGCTTTGCTACTTATTTTCCTTAGCTCTGGCCTCTATCTTATCTGTCAGATTCAGCTTGAAATGACTTTTGGCCTCTTTCAGAAACGAAGTCGCTGTAAGGGAATAAAGATTTACTTCTGCCATCAACTACGTCAGGGACCTAGAACCCTTCGCCGGCTGCAGCGGGTCCTTCATGGGGTTGCTTACCTCATGGGATGCTCAGACAAACATCCTTTCTTTTGGGACTCAAATATGAGCAACATTATCTTGCATCACATATGATTACAATAGAAATATGCAATGTCTTTCAGCGGTAGAGTCTGGAAAATTCAGTGTGGGTTCCCTGCTGCCTATTTTCCCTCAATTCTGGTTGGTATCACAAGAGGAGGAAGAAGCGGCACGGCCTTGAAATGTTAATTCCTTTCCAGTTAACTTCTTCAACTGTTTAAAACTTCATTATTTTACCTCTTCTCAAGATAAGAAAAGAAGCCTTAACAGGCTGTTAAAGCTGGACTTTGTTTTACTCTTGAGCTGTTTTAATTATGCCATAAAACTAATTAACAGCTACGGAAAATCCAGAACTGTGTTATTTTCTTCCTCTACAAAGATCCAATTTAGTGTTCCAGGAGTCACCGGGGTGGGGGCACAGCCCTTGCTCTGAAACTGACCATGATGTGGGATATACATGAGCCTCTGGAAAAAAAAAAAAAAAAAGCATCTCCAGATTCTTCCCCCTCCCCCTTTCCTCTGTGGAAGGATATACAAACCAAAATGGACTCTAACCTATGTCATAGCTGGATTTCTTGATTTCTGCCTAGGAGGCAACTTCTTACATAGATACTTCAATTTCTAAATCTGGTGGTCATGAAGTCAGAGTCTTGGTGTGGGAGTAACTTCCTGGGAGGAAGTCAGGCTGCTTTAGAAATTGCATCAGTTCTTTCAAATCTCCTGGTACTATTTAGAGTCCTGAAAAGTAATTTACTCTGGGATCCTGGTGGCCAAGAAGCTAAATGCAGCTCTTAATCTCAGAATAAGTCTCACCGCAAAACAAGCCAACACAGTACTATAACGGGGGCATTTGTTCTTTCCACACATTGAGATCAAGACCCTCTGAGTGTCACCCTAAGTGTTGGGGATGCTGATGTGAACAAGGCATTCAAGGCCTTGGTCCTCAGGAGATGCTCCTGCACCCACAGGGTCTTGTCAGCTTTGTGGGAGTCCATATCCAAATGGATGAGCCCAGGGTCTGGAAAAGACGCACAGACAGCTGGTCCTGCTAAGGGATTTCAGTTTGGGTTCTTAAGTTTGAGGTTTGAGGTTTGAGGGATTTACAGAAAACTTTAGTGAAGTCATTTAGGCAGGCATACAAAGGGGCCATGTATACTATGGGTAACGTAAGATTTAGAAAAGGGAGTGGTAGAAAAGGCAGCCAAGTACTACCAATGACATAGCTGACCTGGGCAAGAATAGGGGAAGTACTTCTAAAATGTTAGTTTATACCTGTAACAATGCATTACAGCCCTCTCTAAGCCACAAAGGAATAAAATACCACTTCCATTTCACTTTCTAACAAGACCCTGAAATCCCTGGCTTGTCATGGTGCTTTTCACTTCTGTATTGTCAGTCACATGCTGGGCACCAACTCCACACTTGGAGAATAAATGGAATGTGAACACCTCCTGTTTGAGAAACTGGTTTCATTTGTTTTTTTAAAAAACATAAAGAAGAGACTTAGAACACATGAAAATTGTAATGATGCAGGAATCTGCGAAAATAATGTACAGGCCACTAAGAACTCCTAGACAGAAGATGATGACTGATTTTCAATACGCTGACTCACCAGGCCTTTACAGACTGTAAAAGAATGAAAAGATGGAACTCAACTGAAGTCTTGCTAAAAACAGATGCAGGGGGCCTAGACAATTTCAATGCGGCAGAGATCTAATACATAGTAATTCTGTCAGGAAATGATTAACGAATTCTGATTAAAAATGCAACAAATGCTTACTGATTTAATTAAATCTTTGAGTATTTACTTTGTAACTTTTAGCTTCCAATAAAAAAATCTGATCTTAATCCATCTTTGTTTAAAAAAAAAAAAAATAAGGTAAATGCTGTCATGTCGGCTGACTCCTACCTCTCCATACTGCCTCAACCTTAATTGCTGTGAAAGCAGATTTGGCCACAGTTTTAAGGCTTTTCTTAGAATTACATTTTTGTTTTATTTTATTTCATTTATTTCTTAGGACAGGAAGTGCAAGTGTATTTATAAAGGTTAAAAGAGCCTATCAGATTTCTTCAACAGACTAGAAAGAAAGAGGTGATTGCTCAGGCTTCTAAGTCCTAGTTCTACAAAAAGCAATCTCACCAAATTAGTAAACACAGTCACTTTTGGCTGAGAACCAGTGCATGCAAAGAGGACACAAGTTTTCAGTAATAGAGCTTACCCCTTGTGTTAGCATTTGTTATGGGTTGATTACGCACTTCATGGATAGTAGTTGAAGGAAACATTTTATTTTCAACTTTAAATGTGGTCTCATGTCATAGTAGGGCCAACAGTCCAAGATGCGTCTAAGGTACATGGACATTATTCACAGAAATCATTTTGGAAATGTAAAAATGTCATTTTAATAGGCAGGCAGAAACAACTAAAGATCAAGGTGGCCCAAATACGGAGGAAGAAATACAACTTCTTTTAGGACGTAAAAGAAGCAATCTATGTAAAAGTTGGGGTATACCATCTTGTTAAGAAAACCTTAATGTAGAAGCCATTGGACCTTCCGGATTGGCCAGTTTCTGCACCTACGGAAGATATTTAATCTGGTCACAGTCCAAGCCCTGTTAAGAAGACTCTGCCAGCAGCCTCCAGAGGGAGGGCCCTCTGTGATAGGGGTCTTCCCCCATATCCTTGACCACTACAGGGTACAAAATCAGGTTTGGCCTCCTGGACCGAAATAAGAGAAAGGCAGAAGCTGTTGGATCTCTCTGGAAATAGCAGTGCAGCCTCTCTTCCGTGTAGCAGAGCTCTTTAAATTAAGAATGTGGGGCTGGAGCACCTAAAGACTACGCGGCTTAGGGGTTTTCCCTAAGTTAACCAGAACAACTTGAATTTCTGTTTACACAGCCGGAGGCCTGGAAAGGATACTGAAGTGAGAAGAGGAAGCTGCTTACGGAAGAAGCAAGATCAGTTGCTTCCCAGGGCATAGGGTAAGACCCAAACAAACCGAAATCAAACATTGCTTATTTTTGTTGTGATAACTTTAGACCAGTTCCAAAGTTAGCGTGGTGCATGACAACCAGAATGTTTTCATTCTTACACTCTCTAAACAATACACAGACAATCATCCTGTTTCCCCTTCTTTGAAATCACACCTCTCATCTTTCGTTTCAATCTTTTTAGCACTAACTGTGACAACCTGGGCCTCCGTGTAGGGCACAGCAACTGATAGCTCTGAAGAACGTGCAGGAGGTATACGTCTCCTCCCTATGAGGGTGCGCCCTGCTGATAAATGCCACGTACTCTGTTCCCAGGAATCACAGTGGATCATGCACAGTAAATTCAGACTCTTCAAATGGGACTAGCCTCTCAATATAAACAAAAATAAATGAGCCCTATTTTCTCTCTTCTGATAACGTCTAGAGGTATGAAAGAACAGTGCGGTTTGTGGGCAAGGCACTGTCACAACACAGCTGAGCTACAGAAAGCACACTGTTTCTACCTGGGTTACAATGGAGTGACCAAAGGGGCATGGGCTTTTTAAGATGAGAGTAGGCAGGATGAGGTACGCTGCCAAAGCATTGTCTAAGATATTCTTGGCCTTCAAAAGCTCATCCCTGAGATGTTGTATCCAGGCATTTCTCTTGTAGAAAGCCAGCTGCTACATTTAACAGTGAGATACTAGAATTGATTTGATAACGTTACTCAGATCAGCTGCAATCCGTGTTACAAGAGCAGCAATTCTACTGAATCTATCTACACTTAAATTGTGTTTACTGTTTAGAAAGTATTTTTGCACATGTACATTATGTCATTTAATTTTCTTGGCACTTTTGTGAAGCTCAGGACAATATTATTACTGCCATCTTATAGATGAGGAAACTGAACTAGGGTTACATCAGATCACCAAGACATAAAGCTAGAATGTGACAAAGCTGTGATTATTAATGCTCTGGTTCCAAGGGAAGTTCTCTTTCCAATGTGCAGAAGCTTTTAATTTTAAGAAAATACACTGGAGAAGCAGCAGTGAAAAATGTTCTAATGAAGGTGGGCAGTATCGTATCATTATGGTTTCAAAATGCGTAACATTAACTTTCATGGGTTGTATAGCTTAAAGATGCCTGAATTAAATATTTACTATATTTGACTCTTGGGCTGAATTAAATACACAATGATCAACAGATGTTCCAAAGAGATGTTATATATCTCTTAAGATACCAGTTTAGCAGAGTTACGTTTAAATAAACAGAATATAAGAAAAAGGAATAATGTATAATAGATTGACTTGATATAAGGTATAGACATTTCCCTACTAAGGTTAAAGATTATTTAATCATTTGCTAGTTGAAGATCACTATGGAGAAGATTACTATGCAGTGACAGTATCACAGCCAATTGAGAAGAAATACAGTTACAACACGAGCTAGGCCAGCTCCATGTGAAAGTCCCACTTCAAATATTAGTAAATACATAAATATAAGAATAGCCAACTTCTAATCATATAGAGGTATTAATACAACCTGTTAGAAATTTATCATGTACCATCTACCTATAATAGAACTCATTTTCACAGATCCTCTTATGACACTTAAAAACACTTCAATGATACTAGATGATTAGAAGGCATGTAATCAGAACATTTCAACTTAGTTCACATGGAAGTTATGAGCCACATATGTACTTGTATTTATTTTATGTAACGTACAAACAAGTAAATATATATTTATATTATATATAATAAACACAAACTATCCCAAATTTCTGAAGTGAGAAAGATACACTGACTCAATAATTTCTAGCCAACAAATGACTTTAAAAATCTGACCTTGAAATATCTTCTAAAATACACAGTTACAAACAAATACTTGCCAAGTCATAATTTTCAAAACAATGTTCTACCTACTAACACTTAAGACTTGGCCAACACATGAGCTATTTATTCAACATCAGTCCTGATCACCTAGAGTGGGTTAACTGGGGGACATACCTGAGCATCTTGACTTCCAAAGCCAACAGGTATGATGCAGCAGTGAAGTGGGCTTGAAAATCCTGGAAATTAACTTAAGATAGACTTTATGATCAAAGTCGTACTCTTCTTTCTTTGTAATATCTGACCAGGAATGACTGACCTCTGGACACAGGGAGGTTCTACTGAAAGACTCATGGCTCCCCCCTCCAGAAGCTGCCAGAGTCTGGTACTCAGTATGGGCAGAAGTATCACCAACACGAACATCAGAGCAAGGGTGATGTGGTCAGGGCTCATATGGGGATATGAGTATTCCCACAGGCACATGAATGGTGTGGTGTAAGGGCAGCTAATATACTTGTCTGCTATCCTCCTTGAAGTCATGAAATAAAGACTTCATTGAAGCACTGAAATAATTTTTGCTCTGGCAAGGTCTGAGAAAGGCATGTAACATGTAATCAGTGAAATGGCCATGGGATGCTTTAGAAACCAGTACGCTCTTGCATGGCTAAGCATGTCATAACAGAGGCATCTGCTGTTTACAAGGAACCACATATCAAATCTCTTTTCACCCATTAGAATTCCCTCAGACCTTTTATCTCCACCTGATTCATACTTGTCAACTTTTGATTCCTGTTCTTCATCCTTTGAGCCTTCATTATAGTCAGCTTATGAGAATAAAATCTAAGTTTGAATGTATTTACATAGAAAGCCAAAGTACAAAACAATTAGGGAATCAGAAGATGTTCCATTAAAATGAATGGGTAATTACTACTTAGTTTCTTTCTAGCAGAAGAATGAATTCCCTAAATGATGGGTATTATAAGAAACTAGACAAAGCTGTTCACTTTTCAGAATTAATCATCAATCCTATTAATTATGTCTATATTACATATCCTATTAAATTAGCACACATAATATGAGGCCTTCACACATCAAAAGAGAAGCATTATCATTGCACATTAGTGAATTGATAATTTAACAAAAGGAACACAAATACTTGTAGTCAGAAAACTACTTTTGGTAGAATCACCACTTTTCATTTTTCTTACAGTAGGAACAAAGGATACTTCACATGCAAACTTTTTTTTTTGATCACTAATAAAAGAGGTCCCTTAATTGTGAGTTTGAGGTTTTTAGAGATCTGTATTTGACTAATTAGGGAGAAAATTCATCCATGGAAGAGCCCTACAGCCAAGGTGAGGTCAGCACTGTAGGCTGGGGTGAGATAGTCTGTACATTCTAACAGCGAGGTACACAAGATGCTGAGAATAGACGATAATCTGGGTTAAAACTGAGAAAGCCTAAAACAGGAAACAATGTAAGCACTGGTCTTTGGTGCCCACTGGACAAACAACTGGGTGCTTTAAGACATGCCGCCTGACCGTGTTTCCATGTTTTCCTTTGCTCAGTGATCTCTGGATGGTGATAAAGGCTCTGCCAATGAAGCACAGCTGGCAATTGCCTTTGGGTGGCTTGTGCTGTCCAGGGCTGGCACCCTTATATAGGGACGAAGCTGACTGGAGGTCAGGACCTCTTAGTTGATAAGAGAACAAGCCCAAATGCAAACTGGAGAGTCAGACAGGACATCCCTATATCATAGTCGTGAACTTGACTTCGTAGGTTTAGACACAGCAGGGCTAGAAGAGAAAGGATGAACGCCTATCTAACAAGGCTACTTGCAAAGTAAACATGATGCAGACAGAAGACAGCTTAATGACTATTTCAATAACACAACACCACATATAAATTATTAAGATGAACGAGTGAATAAGGCACACGGTTACAGTTCATTAAACGTTAAGTCTCCCCAGCATGGTCCCCTGAAGGTAAGTCATAGGTTTATACGATAAAATTACACATGCATCAGTTTGGGAGAGGGAGGGGAGTTGTGGAGAGAGATAGATCAGAATCAAAATGTCCACTATACCACTATGAGCTCATATGAACTACAATTTAGCAAAAGTGCTGCAGTCCAACTTAAAATCAAAATCACAAATTTGAGCGAAACTGGTCCTTTTTTCCCTACACCAATGAAGAATGTATAATCTAAATGATGCAGGAATTGGAATAGAAAGTAGGAAGGCAAAAAATAAAAAATAAAAAGGAAGACTAAAGAATAGCATGATTTGAAAGTTTCTATTCATAATTTTGAACTTTCTCTTCATAAATTTGAATTTAAATTGGTTTTGTGAGAGATGATTATCTATCATATGAAAACAAATTTACTAGTTGAATAATTTACTAATTATGAATTTACCAATTAAGTAGCAAAACACAACAATAAATTTACACAAAACAATCTGAGAACTTTCAACACGTGAGAGGATCTGCTGTTAGGTATTTCCTCTGAAGGTAATCTGGAATTCTCAGACCTCCAGGTCCCTGGTTTCCCAAGTATGACACAAGTATCCCTGGTTGACTTGTGAACCATTTCCTTTAGTATTGAAGTTTTACTGCACTTGTACCTCTGAACTTAAAAAGTTAAAAGAAAAAAGTTTTGATATATAACTATGGGGAAATTGGCTATATTTTCCCCTTACCCAGCCTTAAATAGTAGCCTAGTTGTAGCTTTCATTTAGATCTCACCAAAGGTAGTGCCATTTTGTTGCGTGAATTTTGATCAGCTCTTTGAAAAGTAAGTAGCACTAAATTGGATATATGCCTTGATATATTTTTGGCTCTACTTAGAAGCTAGAAAGCTTATGGGCAGTACAGAGAAGCTGGTGTTAAAATGCAGGGCTACCACATATCCAATTTGCTTGGGACACTCCTGATCTATGACTATTGTCCCATCAGAATTATTAACAGCCCCCTTTTCACTCTCAAAAGCATCATGGTTTGAAGAATAAATTATATGGATGGTAACACTATTAAAAGAGGGTCTAGCGTTTAAAACAGACACTTTTATTACTTTTTGGCCATCTAGCTTTTAAAACAGAACTTTTATTACTCTTTGACCATTACAGTAAGAAAATCTGTGTACAATTCCTAAGAACAGCTATTTCCATCTCATATACCAACAAGCAGAGTAAAAGACTCAGAGTGGCCCTGTCTAGTGGCCAGAGGTTCCAAGACAAGGACAGGGAGATGTCCTCATGAGCTTGAGTTACGGCCGCCATTCCTCAGCTTACCTATGGGAAATGCCACAAAACTCTGTAGCCAGATCTCCTTTATTCCCCATCTATCACTCCAGATATATGCAATGACTTGTGTTTAGAAAACATGCAAAATCTCCAACAATAAATGTACAATATGTGTGATTAGTACAGACTGTAAAATTTTTTATTTGCTACTCTGATTATAGGTTCACTATCTGATTGAGACATGTCACCGTCTTTCATTTGACTTTGAGCTTTACTGGATACAAAAGCATTAAAAGAGAGTGAAAGCCTAGGGAACAGGGGCTGTCCTTGATAGAACTGCCAGCTGTCTCACCTTCTGGGCCTCAGAACAGCATCTGGCTTATGTCCATAGGACTAGTTTTGGCCCAAATGTTAGGTGCTAATATACATAGACTCTCTGCTCACAAAGATGCATCACCACCACGGGTCACAAGAAGGAGAGGGCTCTCGAGTTACTCAGGCCTCACTCTGTGTGCCTAGCCATTGACAGGGACAACTGGGAGATTAAATTAGTATGTCATATTTAGTTGGTCTCAAGGCAGCAGCAAGCTTTATAAACTAAGTGGACTCTAATATGAGACATGGTGTTTCTATCTGGAAAAAACCACCACTGTCCTCGTCTCTACTAAAATATAAAAATTAGCTAGGCGAGGTGGCAGGCACCTGTAATCCCAGCTACTAGGGAGGCTGAGACAGGGGAATTGCTTGAACCTAGGAGGTGGAGGTTGCAGCAAGCTGAGATTGAGCCACTGCACTCCAGCCTGGGTGACAGAGTGAGACTCTGTCTATAAAAAAACAAAACACTGTAAAAAATAGGCTGGAGAAAGAGTTCTGAAATTGAAAACCCTGAACTGGCAAAGGAGCCTGACAGAACACGACAGTGCTATAACATCATGACATTCTCAGAGAACATTTCTTTATTCTTCTTCTTCTTTTTTTTCTTTGAGATGGAGTCTTGCTCTGTCACCAGGCTGGAGTGCAGTGGCGCAGTCTTGGCTCACTGTAACCTCTGCCTCCCGTGTTCAAGTGATTCTCCTGCCTCAGCCTCCAGAGTAGCTGGGATTACAGGTGTGTGCCACCACACCCAGCTAATTTTTGTATTTTTGGTAGAGATGGGGCTTCACCATTTTGGCCAGGCTGGTCTTGAACTCCTGACCTCAAGTGATCCACCCACCTTGGCCTCCCAAAGTGCTGGGATAACAGGCATGAGCCACTGCACCTGGCCTCATTTCTTTATTCTTAAGGCACCTCCTCTTGGGAGTACATCTTCCATACCTCTCTTCTGCTCAATGTTGCCACACTGGGTCTGTGTGACATGTCAAGCAGGAAAAAAAACAGTGGAAAGATGTTTTTTTCTTGGTCTTACCTATGCAGTAGGGACAACACTGGCCTTTTCTCAAGACAGGTCTTTCGCAGGATACGGAAGGGCAGGACTCAGAGAAACAGCTAATTACGCTATCGATGCAAATGCAGCTGGTACAAACGTCAGGCTTCCAGGACTCAGCTGCCAGGAATATATCCCCTTCATCATTTTTGCAGTAATTAGGTACGCTGTTATTACGGGATAAGGAAGGCCGAAAAGGTTGATCTGGAAAAATGAACATATAGGTCAGCAAAGATGCTGCTGTTGGCCAGCAACTATGCAACATAGTGTGTTTCAAAGCACACCCAGTCATGATGGCTTTGGGTGCCTCCTTGAATAAACGACACAGTAACAAATCAGAAACGCTGATTCAGGAAGGGTCTTAAATTTTTAAACAAAATAACAAAGATCAAAAAAGAGGTGTCACAGTTATTCTGTTAGTTGCTTATACAACATCCACTCTTTCTTCATTAGCTTAATGCAATCCTGATTTTCTTTGGGGTAGTCCCAGGACTTCGATTACAATGCATGTAAGTAAATGGGACAATCTGTTCCCTGCTTTCCTAGGCTCCCTTGAAATGGGGGTGGCCCCATCATCTAGCTGTAGCTAATGGGACGTAATGGCTAACGAGGGGATTTCTGGGAAAGCTTTCACTTTCTTCAAAGAAGGGTAGATATGTTCTGCCATCATCCTTCCACATTCTTCCTGCCTTGATAGGAGTGTGTTGATCACGGCTGTGACACCCCTATCAGAAGAGAAAGGCCTTGACCCCAATGAGGCACTGAATCAATGCTGATAAACATCTGCCTCCAAATGTCTTGTCATATATGTAAAATAAACCTCTATTTATTTAAAAATTGTAGCTGGGTTTTTTCTTACTTGCGGCCACATGCAGTTTTGACCAATCAATATTCAGACAAATTTTCATTGTACCAGACTACCAAAACCCACCTATGTGCAACATTCCAATGCTCAGGAATTCACATTAATGGCTGAAAGATAAGAAATCTCAATCACTCATAAGGATGCAACCACAGAGAAATCATGTGCAAATCATCTGTTTCTTTGCTATTTAAAGACTGAGACCTAAAAGTCCCCAGATCTATTTACAACTTGCAACAGAAAATGTCACCAGAAAATCTAGATATCACTTTGGGCATTGGTTTCCACTAAAATCAATGAAAACTGTAACTTCAGGCAGCAATATGACTGAGATATCAGAAACGAAAATGTAAGTGGGTGTGGTTTCTAGTTTAGAAATGTCATAATTCCACTGGTAAGAGAGCACCTCCAATCAACTTCACCACTCGAGAGTCTAGACACAGCCACGACAGCCCTACCTAGCAAATCTCTAAGAGGGCCACATTTTCTCAATGCATCCACAATCAAAAGAGTTGTCATCTGTTCTTCCCAGAACCAACTTCATCAACTCTTATTTTTAGCCAAGAACCAGAAACAACTGAGACACGTAGTTAGCACATGATCCAGAAGCTCTACATGCCACTTTTTCCTTCTGTCCACCTCATGAATATACCCTACAGCCAGTAAGTAGGATGTGACCAGAAGGGCCTTTTTGAGGACCAAGGCAGTTACTTCATTGTGGACCTTCTCCGAGAGACAGAGAAGCCAGCATAATGGGATCGGCCCATATCCTCTCCTTTAAACTGGGTAACTGTATCTCCTATGACTAGTCCCGAAGGCAGCAGGCATAAGTTGAAGAACAGCCATTCGTTCCATGGCTCCATATGTACTCCAGGTCCGATTTCAGATACGATTCCACAGATCCCATCCACATAGGTTAGAGATGGCAAGATCGATGACTTTCTCAATGACCTTTCTGTGGTTATCTATGTCTAGGGATAATTTCTTCTTCAAGAGACTGACCAGCCAACTTCTGCTTTGGCTAGAAATAAGGACAACACCCTCTTGTTCACAATAGGCCCTGCAAGCATTTCCAACCTTGTGTCTAAAAACTGAAAAGAGGAAGCAGGAACAGCAGTGAGGAAGCTATGGAATGACAGTGAAGTGAAGAGCCTGGAATCTGCAGGGCTCTCACCGAGGCCTGGAAAGAAGCCAGAGGGCATCCGCACATGCTGGCAGTGATGGCGTGAGGGCTGGAGCCGAGGTGGTCTGCAGGCTTCCTTCCACCGGGCAGCAGGTTCCTGAGCCAACCCTGACCGACACTGTGTTTTGGAATCTTACTCATAGCATCTCCCTTCTTTGGGCCTCTTTTCTCATTTTTCCTGCTCTAGACCCCCTTCTTTACACTTCTGTTTCCAAATGTTTATTCCTTTATTTGATGTTTACCAGTGTTTTCACTGGTGTTCCTTTATTCTTTTTATTTTCTACCTCCCTCTCTCTTCTCTGCCATGCTTTTTTCCAACCCTAAAAAGAAAGGAGCCGGGCGTGGTGGCTCACTCCTGTAATCCCAGCACTTTGGGAGGCTGAGGTGGGCGGATCACCTGAGGTCAGGAGTTCGAGACCAGCCTGAGAAACATAGAGAAACCCCATCTCTACTAAAAATACAAAATTAGCCAGGCATGGTGGTGCATGCCTATAATCCCAGCTACCTGGGAGGCTGAGGCAGGAGAATCACTTGAACCCAGCCGGGTGGAGGTTGCAGTGAGCCAAGATTGCACTGTTGCACTTCAGTCTAGGTAACAAGAGTGAAACTCCATCTCAAAAATAAATAAATAAATTAAAAATAAAGGAAAGAAAATTTTAAACATTATGGAAAGAAACAAGTGCTATTTTACCCTTTCCCTTTTGTATGCTGGTGAAATAAGCTTCACTTGCAGTGATGTGCAATCTTTCCTCATTTCCTTACCAGACCTTGCTTTAAACCAGGCCAGAGAAAAGGGAAAGCTGAAGAGAGGAAATGACAGGGCATCCCACAGATGGAAGCAGCATGAGGGATACGACCCTTCGTAAGCTGTTATCACACTGTGGAGCTATGCCTTTTGGGCCATTTTAGAATGCAAGTGTCCTAAGATTAGAGATGGTATTTTTCTATATGTGTAATATGCCGCTTATCAGTGCCACTGTTGAGAATTACTGTGATGGGAAGAAACTGATAATTTGAGTTTTAAAGCTTTTTATTTTTTTGTATCTCAATACAAATGTGAATGAGAAAGTCCAGAAACATCCATTAGTTATAGGTAAAGAAAAAAATCCAGGCCTAAGTTAAAGAATGAGAAGTCAAAGCCAGGCATGTGAGGGGTTGCCTGTTCTTTGGAAAGATGGAAAGGGATGCAGGAATACCACTGCCTTGCTTGGCTAGAACCCCTGGGCCTCTGCACATGCCACCCACATTAGCATACTCAAGAGGTTCCATCTCCATGTAGCTCTCCTTCTCTGTATGGGTTGAAACTCTGAGTTCAGTAAGGTGTCCCATCAATGAATTTGGGCCAGTGGTCCTGGAGGCATTTCCTCCCCCAGTGCCACTCCCTTAGTCAACCCCTAAGTTCATCACTCAGATCCTAACACAAACAGCACTAGGGGTACTTGCTGCTTTAGTTTCCGGATTGCCTATGTTCTTGAATCTTCCCTCTCAAGGCACACCTCTTACTTTATCATTATTGACTTAATGTGGAATATTGGATTGCTTGGCTCTTCTTTTGGCGATTGCTCCAGGACAGGAGTCATGTCTGTTTTCATTAATCTTGGAATCCCCATAGCTCAATTCAGGCATTCTATAAATATTTGTAAATTCAATAGATAAATGGATATAAATCCATTATCACCAAGGAAAAGACCACTCTAAGGGGTTTCTACCAAGGGGATGTAAGTAAAGTCATTGCTATATATTAACAAAAAACATATAGTAAGGTTTGAATCTGAGTAAATTGTGACGACAACATAGTCGGAAATGATAGGTCATGCATATCCTAAAAATGTAACACATATGAACTATTTCTTATACTAGAAAAGATGTAGTGCTAATTAAGCTTCTCAGATTAACAATTCTGTAGTAAAACGATAATACTTGGGCTGCCGTGCATGATGACAACAGCCAGTAATGTGGCTATCCCTATAAGTTCATCTGATTAATTCCAAAAACACCATCAACATAAACCTATAAAAAATTTAGACACTGATGATGCTGCACATAATAATGAAACAACAGATTCTGGCAAGCTGACTAGATAATCCAATGTAAAAAAAAGTAATAAAATACAAGGGCTTATGTTTTGCTGAGCAGAAATGCTCTACGAATATGTTTAGAAAGTAAATGGTTATTAAGTTGAAATATGGGAAGAATAAGCAACAAGAAAACTAGTAGTTCTGTCAACTTGGTAATTTTATATTTAAATATCTTTTGAAAAAGTCGCATCTACTGTTAATTAAAAGTACTACTAAAGTTATATAAAACCAGTAACTTATGATTAACATCTTGACAAATTTCCTTCTAGTAAGTTTCATGGCCATACATTTACCTGCTAAGGTCAGATTATCTGAGAAATAAAAAGTAGAAAATAATAGCACTCCTTATACATGTGCAGTGCTACTTACTTAATGCTTTTTGGTATTAACTTACTAATCATCCCAAGTTTGAGGGTGTGGCATTATGCATATTTCAAGGTCTCTTCACCACCCTTATATTTTTCAAAGAATTTTATTTACATTATTTATCAATAACTATTCTTCACATTTGTTACACAAAGATGACTTTTCACATTAACAAAATCGTTTGGTTAATTTGGTGCGGTGAAACTCTCTACTTAGGTATATTCCTTGAGTTTGAGATGTAGGGTTAAGGAAATAAATGGCAAGATAAACAGTCTCCTTTTTTGTTTCACAGTTATCTCAGGTATGAGGCACATTGACTGCATAAATAGGTGGCTGATAAAGAGAATACATGCAGGAAGCAGGCTGATGCTGATAGCTGTTCCTGAGGTGATACCGGGTGTGGCACACTCCTACATGGGGGTCCCCCTGACCTGTGGGTCCCACAGAATGACAACACCCAGAGCCGCATCCTTCCCCACCAAGCATATACGAGGCATGATGCTGCTTACCTGTACACTGTGGGCAGCAGGAATCCTGGGTGCGTGAGGGGTTCTGGCAGAGCAGCGGTGGGCACACCTCTGTCTCACACAGCACCCGTCCGCTGTGACAGGTGCACTGAGTACAGGAGTCAATGTTCCACGTTTCTCCTTCCACAAAGTATTCTCCTCCAGGGGCGTGGCAAATGGAGGGAGTGCTCAGCTCTGGCTTCTGCACCACGAAGTCATCTGGGGAATGACACAAAATCAGAACACAAGACATTATTCATCTGCAATCTTTCCAACTCCTGAAAGCCTGGTGCTGTTTGCTTTAAGGGATAAAAAAGATGAACTCTGAAGAGCATCTCACTCTATTCTTATCAAGAGAATAGTGAAGAAAATATTCCATGCATGGAAACAGAAGACAATGGCAAAAGAGCTAATATTAGCATGTGAGGTTCAAGTGGTTTGAGTCCGTCAACAGTAATAAGATAATTCAATAAGATCATTAAATTACAGCGGGGGGCACTCCCACTCTAGAGATGAGAACAGGGGCCTCTTCTGGCATTTCTGTGAATGTGTAGGACTGTCTCGAATTCAGATCTGTCATTTACGGAATACTTGCTATGGTTCAGTTATTTCCATGCTAAGCACTTTACATGTGTTATTTCATTTATTCCTTACAGTCACCGTATTTTACGCACGAGGAAACTGAGAGCTCAGGGAGAGACAAGGGAAACTGCAACCCAAGTCTATGGTTGTTTGGATCATGGATATGTCTCCGGATTAAATAAAACTTCCAAATGATCGATGCCCTATCAGCTTTATTATTTCTGGGATCCTGAGTACTTTTATGCTTGGAAATACATCCTGCTGTCAAGCAGGCCACACCCCAATCTAAACCAGCAGCCAGCAAACTGAGCAGGAATGCTCCTGTAGAATCAACAGTCTGAAAACCCTCACCTGAGACTAAACATGTGTTTGGCAAGAACATCATCAAGAGATGTAAATGCTGGAAGGCTGGTGATAACTATCATTTCCTGCACCAGAGGAGAGGTAGTTTTGGTCTCTCGGAGAGATGACACTGATAGAGAGGGAATTTAATGTTGAAAATGTCTGAAGAGGGGCTGGGAGTTGCCCTGTAGTTTTTCTGGGGAAATGAGAAGTATGAAGACATTAACCATAGTCACGTAATCCAAATACAACAAGCACTTCCAGAAGGTGTTGACAGTGTTGAATCCCGCCAAGAAATAGTCTGGAGACATCATGGCTAGCTCATGCTTGGAGCTCGGTGGAAGTCACGCCCCATTACGGGCTCATATATGCAGAGATGCTCAGAGCTGAAATCTCCTTAAGAGAGAATTGGGGCTATGACTTTCCAAGTGGTGGTTAGCATGAGAGTCAACAATACTAATGAAATTAAGTGATGTGGGCTGATTTCCAGTTAAGGGGGTAAAAACTTCTAATACAGCTTCGTCTCAAGGGAATTACTAAAAAGGCTGGAACTTAGACCCAGGGACATATCACAGAAAACTGATATTCATCAATCCATGCTTACATTCACAAGCAACTGTAACCAACTTTCCAGTATAAGAACAACAGAGAGGAAGATGACTACAATGAAAACTGTGCTGAACAATATGGTAAATGTGCATTTGTGGTTTACAGAGAAACAAAAGTCCCAAAAAGTATCAATAAATGAATATAGCAAAAGCCTCCCTTATTGCTTTCAAAAAGGGCTTAGAGAGGACTGACAATTACTGCCTTGTTAAATGCTGACATGTACGGAAGTGGTCAGAGGAAATCTGATGTGTGTGTTTGTAGGTATGCTTTCTTGCTCACCTTTTTGCCATACGATGTGCCTCAAGGCAAAACACAAGACGGGCCAGAGACATGGAGACAAAAGATAACTCAAAGGTAGAGAGTATGGAAGACAGAAAATCTCAGAGATCGTATCATTTAGTAAATATTCATTAGAAGAGTTCAGGAGATGCTCCTGTATTCCAAGGAGAAAAACAGCTGATCTTGGAATGAAGAGGGGAGAAAAATATTCTTTAAAGCAGGAGTCCGTGAATGCAACAGCTCTGGAGTCTCTACTCAGGAGGAGCCTTATATGGCAACATGCTAAAGGTTTGTGGAAAAAATTTACCTCTACACATCCATATATATAAATGTGTTTTCATACACGTATATCCAGATGTTGACACACCCACAATAAGGTATTAACAACAACTTCACGTGTGCTTACATAAGAACTTTCTATGACTCCGTAATAGAGAAAGATCTTTCTGGTTCTACTCATTTTCAGTTCTTAGGTCAATTGTCTATTCTTAATGTCTTTGCATTTCTACCAATCTGTTAGAATTCTTCATTGAGGACGTTTAGCGAAGACCCAGGTACAAATCCCTCCTCTATGCATTCACATCTATAATTAAAGCAGGGGTCTTCATGCAAACACATGACTTTTCCCTCCCCAAAGAGTCAATACAAAGTTCTATCATATTAAAGTCCTCATTTACCTTCTTATGCAGGGGACTCTAGAACTTTTTCACATTTAACTAGCAAAATATGGGAAAAATGGAAAGAGTTCTGATATGGAATACCTCTAACTGAACTACAGGGAAGCAAAACAAAATAAAGAGAGTCATCTCTTCTGCATTGTAATCTGGTTTTCTACAAGGTATGGGAGCTGCCTGTCACTCTGATACTGTAGCTATTGAGCTGTGCAGAATCTCAGAGCTGAAAGGGACTTAAGTGTCCCTCTCCCTGACTCCCCGACCATGGCGAACAAGGTCAACTTCCCTCCTAGGCTAGTCTTGTTGCAAAAGGACCAGGCTTCAGGCTCCCAGCTACACCTTTTGCACAGGTGGACTCATGCACAGTGAGATACAGGACCAGGACTGACCAGAGGAGAAACAATCATACTCCAAAACCTGACAGTAGACTTAACTCTGAAAGAAATCTGATACAGGATTTGAGAGACTTCATTTTGCCCAGGCCTTTCGGCAGACATACTATTTACTCTGGGTAAGAGAGTCCATCTTTCTGTGTCTGTTTTCCAAATGAGAAACTGCCTCAGTGTGTTTTTCCCTAACTCAAAGTGGCCTGCACAGAGAGGGAAATAATAGATATAAGACTGTGTTGAGCTCTTTGGATAAAAGGTACTAGATGAGGTTTGTGGTTATAATTACTGTTATTGACAATCATAATTCAGACCCCCCTGAATTACAAATCTGTTCTGGTTTTCCAGTAACTTATCTTGATTACCATGATCATGATTTTAAGTGTTTTGGATGTGTGTTAACTCTAAATCTCTTCATTTGGCAAGAGTGCCACATGTCTACTAATTTAAAAAAGAACAATAGCCACAGACTTCAATAAGTTTCTCCCTCTCAAATGTTACTTTATATGTGATAAGGTTTTATGGGATAAAACTAGCACCAATCCCCTCAAATTAATGAGGACATTCAGACTTAGTATGCTATGAATAAAACGGAGAGCTGGAATGTAAGTACATCAGCCCACAAACATTTACAAAAATGTAGTCCAAAGACCTTATATAACTGAGTCAATCATTCAAAAAGGAGACTTGTTTCTAGAATGTCAGAATTTTCTCTGGTCTTTGGTTCTTCACTGATAGTGCCCGGACCATTCTGTGGTGGTTGTTGACAAAAGCCACGCAGTGCGGAAAAGTGTTCCAGGGGTCGTCTCCTCCAACCTCCCCAGAGTTACAAATGTGTCTAGGCCCCTGCAAGGCAGAAGTCATTTGCTTATGGAGCACACAGATGGCAGCCAGCTTTTACCTGCACATGATGGGCAGCACTGTCCAGGGTGAATGGTGGGGTTGCCACAGGCAGGCACCGGGCAGGTGATCAGGGCACACATTTCCCGTCCATTGAGACAGTAGCATTCCCGGCACCCATCATGCCAGCTCTCCTCATTTTTATGATGATGACCATCCACGGTGAGACAAGTGCCCAACAGGATGGGTGGCCCAGCTGAAGCAGAGACCTCTGGACAGACAGAAGGCAGCCTGGTAAAGAAGTGGCTACTGCATAAGAGAAACAGCCTGCAGAGTCTGTACATGGACTGGACCCCGGCCACCAACAGTTATGTCTACACAGGATAGTTTGTGACATGGGATATGTTCATGAAAAGAATTTAAGTCAATACGCTCTCAATTTTGAAAAAAGAGGAAAAAACCTGCAAATAGTTTCTCTCCAATTGGTAGGATGATCGCTGATTTTTTATTCCTTCTACTCTACTTTCTCATATCTTATAACAATAAGCAAGCACTGACTTTATAACAAATGTTACACATATGTTGAATGTATCCAGAATAATTGCTCTAAAAGCTTCAACCAATGGGGACATCCTGGGCCCCTTGCAAATAACAGTTTTGTTCAGCAGAACAATTAAAACAGTGACTAGATTTTTGTTTACTCCAACCCCTTAGAAACACCATTAAGGTGGTAACTGTCCAGTTCTGAAAAATCGTAAAACAAAGTTTAGGAATCTTTTATAGTTTAATCTGTGGTTCATGCTGACAAGTACAACATACAGGGACAGGCAGCGGGGGTGAAGCTGGGGTAAGGGCAGAAACGGCGGTCAGGGCGCATGCTCAGTGGTTTCAGGAATCTCCCTGGAGAAGCCTCAAGCAGCAGGGATACCTGGGCTCTGTGCTTATTCACAGCTGCGGGCTGGCATGTGCTTATTCAGCCAAAGGCTAAATTCTCAAGGAAAACTGTTATCTGGAAATACAGGAGCTAACTTTTGAGCTATACCCACCCTCTAGAACTTTGAATTGAGGATATTTACTGTTGCAATTTTATGGATCTTACTCCTGAACAGAGAGAGGCTCTATAGAGGTTGAGATAATTGTGCTTTAGGCTAAAGTTACTGATACGAGTAAAAAGAGCTAGGAAGTGATTAAGTTAGTCAATGTGCTTGTCCATCATATGCTTACTTTACATTCTATTCTAAGCTTTTACTTCATAAAAATGAAAGGAAAGTGGAGTCCTGTGGGACGGTCCCACAGAGACTGACATTTGTGTCAGAAGAGGCAGCAATCACTGAAACCATTTCATTTACAGGGTGTCCTTCTGTTCTTTGTTTCGGCGCCCCAGCTGCTTTGAGGGGGAAGGGCCATGTGTACACACTTACCTCTGCACTTGCAGATAAGACAGCCGTGACTGTCCTGCTGGAAACCCAAGGGGCAGATCTTACTGCATGACAGCTCTGGACATTTCTTACAGCGGCAGATGTCACAGCCATGCTTATTCTTCCTGGGTAATTAAAATTTTGTCAGAAGTCAGAAAATCAAAAAGTCTCAAATGATGCCCAAGCACTCAGACCAAGGGTCAATAAAGTGATATTGCTATTAAACAGAATGACTTGACTTTTGCTCTCAGACTCCTGGGGTATGGGTAATTAGCACCCTGTGGCCATGACCCCCACTCACTCATGACCAAGGCTGAGAGTTGCCTAAGCACTTGTGCGCTTCTAGGATGTGGCTCTCAGAATCCCAATGACAGGACTGTTGATTTAATTTGGGAGAGTGGTACACCACAGTAAAAAGATGAATGTGAAACTCCATGAACAGGAAAGTGAAGGAGATTTTGTTGGTTTATCTGTTTATTCATTTGTTCATCCATCCATCCACCCACCCACCCACCCACCCACCTACCTACTGATCCATCCATCCATCTATCCCTCCCCCTCCCTCCTTTCTGGAAGTATCTGCGGCATGCATAAAGTAATCTTTAGTCAGAAGGTTACATAAAAGGGGCACCAACTGCTGCCTTCATCTTGACACTCCCACGTGGTGTCTGGCCAGGAATTCTCTTTTGGTGTGTGTCCTTAAAACATGTGTTCTAGCCAGTATAATATTCAGTTGTCCAAGGTGTCCAACTGGGTCCTCCCTGAATGTGCCGGCAGGAATACAACGTGAAATTTACAATCATCCAAGAGATTTTTCTCCAAGATGACGGTTGGATTTGAACAAAGCCTTGATTCTGAACTGCCATGATACTGTAGCAAGTGGTTGCAGCTACTATTGTGGTAATACTACTTCATTTTATATTAGCAGTTAGGTTACGAAATAATACTCTTATTGGCATCATATTCATATTTTAGGATTAAGAATGATGATGATTCATTATTTTATCTGGGGAATTTTAAGGAACAATGTTTCCAATTTAATTATCCAATGAAAATTAGAAAGAAGACCTCTCCCAAAACTAGAATTTTTAAAGGAAGAATGAAAAGGATGACTGACAGAAGATGAGAAGAGATGATGGGTCTAAGTCCCTTATAATTATTAGTACTAGGCTGGGCACAGTGGCTCATGCCTGTAATCCAGCACTTTGGAAGGCCGAGGCAGGCTGATTGCTTGAGCCAGGAGTTCCAGATCAGCCTGGCAAACATGGTGAAACCCCATCTCACCAAAAAATACAAAAATTAGCTGGGCATGGTGGCACATGCCTCTAGTCCCAGCTACTTGGGAGGCTGAGGCTGAGCTGGGAGGATTGACAGCCTGGGAGGTTGAGGCTGCAGTGAGCCATGCTTGTGCCACTGCACTACAGCCTATGTGACAGAGCAATACCATGCCTTAAAAAAAAAAGAAGAATTTCTAGCACTCACATAAATATACCAAGTTGGAAAGACAGATTGAAATGAAAGACAGCAAAGGAAAAAATATAAATTAAGGTGATTTTTCTAAAGGTATCAACTTGATATAAAGGCAAATACAGGTGCTTATACAAACACTAAAGAAACAAATATGAAGTGTCTATTTCCACCCTCCCCCACTGGAATAATCTAGATTCTCATGGAGTTTGACTCAATAAGGTGTATTAGAAAACAAAAGTCATGACCCTTATCTCTAAGAAAATTCATAAAATCTAACACTAGATAAAGAAAAAAATATGAAACGCTGACTAGTTCTAAGGTGAGACACCTAGGCATGGCAGATAAGGATGCATTATGTATCAAGTGAGTGGGGGTCGGTCTTCAATTGATCTTAGAGTGTGTGTTAAATAAATGATCACAAACAGACCCTGGGACAGGTGTGAAGGGCTGTAGCATTTCCAACACTGGGCCCTCTCAATTCCATCTCCTAATCTTGCCAGCAGTGTCTAAAGGACTCTGCTATGGGAAAGTCTCACACAACAGGCACAAAGGGTGTGTCTGGCCCACCTCTATAAAATATAAGAGTTAAATGTGATTCTTTTCTTTGGAGATACCACCTTTTCTGTGCTTTCTGAATCACCTAACAAGTATAGACATTCTGGGCTCAATACATCATAGATTAATTCACAAACAACATATAAAACAAAATGCGTAGAAACATTTCGCCAAGTTGCACTTCATAATAGCTTTTCTGAATTAAGAAATACATACAGCAATCCAAGTGGACAATACTTGTCACAGATTATGGGTCTGCACTTCTTGGGCCTTGGGCGGCACTCACACATCTCACAGTTTTGGGCATCAGTTAGGAAACCGAAGGGACAGTCCAAGGTGCAGCCTTGTTTACGTTCTGAGCACAGTTCCTCGCCTGTGAAGACACAGAGACGGCATATTTCTTCCAAAGATGAACAGAGCAGAACACTTCGATGCTAAAATACCGTCCCCGAATCCTCCACTCTTGCACAGATTCCAGTTTCTCAGCTCTACCATGGCCCTGGTTATCATTAAAAAGCATTGACTGTGCTATTTCATGGTTATCACATGACTCCATGTTTTGGTGGTAATAAACAAAATAAAGTCCAACTCTGAAATGCCTAGATTTCTAAAGTGTACCCAAATTCTGGTAGGCTCTAAGTGAAGAACAGGCTGATAACTATTACAATTAATGACTCAGATAATTTTTCCATGAACTTTATAAATCACTTTAAATCACTGATGACCATTAATGTTACGTGGGAATTAGAAATTTACAGTCCAATTTTCATTATATATTTTATATCTGTTGCATGTCTGTAATAATGCATGTCCTTTTTTCTTTTTTTTGAGACAGAATCTCTCGCTCTGTCACTCAGACTGGAGTACAGTGGCATGATCTTGGCTCACTGCAACTTCTGTCTCCTGGGTTTAAGTGATTCTCCCACCTCAGCCTCCCGAGTATGTGGGATTACAGGCATGCGCCACCACGCCCAACTGATTTTTGTATTTTTAGTAGAGATGGGGTTTCATTATTAGCCTAATAGAAGTCTTCCAAAATGATTTTAAAAGGTTATATAAGGCTTACTAGAGAAAAGGGAAATAGAAATGTTTAAGGTTAAAAAAAAAAAAAGCATGCTTTATTATATAAATTAAGCAAGCTGAGATCTGTGTGAATTAAATGTAGAATTTGAAAGACAATCAAATTTAAAGAAGGGAAGTTAATATGGTGATGGCCGAAGTATGGCAATGTTTGAATATTGTTCTACATGGACTGGTGAAATGGGAAGCGGAGTCTATTATTGGAATGATGAACACATTTTTATTTTATCTGGACATCCTTTAAGCATGAATACTGTAATAACACGTAAGTCACTGGGAAAAACAGAATGCATCTGTCCCCTCAAAACACACTTATAATCTAAAATTAAACCTCAACTACAATGAATAGGTGAAATGGGTCCGTGTTTTACATAAATATTTCAAGATAGCGTCTTTTGTGAATCTTAGTTGGCAATATTTGCATATTTAATTTGCTATCTTTTAAGAAGGAAAATGTGATTTATGGTATAATTTTCTACTCTGTCATTATCATAAACCTTTTATTACACATAGAAATATAACCTCATGGGCCTGTATTACACTGCAAAGCAACTGATTACTAATTTGCATCCTTAGAAGAGAAATTCTTTTTTTTTTTTTTTTTTTTTTTTATATGTTACTTTATTCAGATTATTAGGTGAATATCTAGTTGATAGTAGCATCGACCTATTTGTCTGTCTGAATGTTTTTCAATCTCTTATTCTGTAAGAATAGACATTTTGGAGGAAGAGGGAATGAAGATTAGGTTGTTATGGGAGACTTCCAAAAGATAACCAGTGGCCAAAAAGTGGGTTCTAAATGCCTAATTCGAGGGATGATTTAATTAATGAATGAATTTATTTTTTTACTGTTTTGTCCAGAGTAATGATGTTTGCCAAAAAACTGTTGTAACATATTGTTTTGTCTTTTCTTTTTTTTTTTTTTTTTTTTTTTTTTTGAGATGGAGTCTCACTCTGTCACCCAGGCTGCAGGCTAGAGTGCGGTGGCACCATCTCAGCTCACTGCAACTTCTGCCTCCCAGGTTCAAGAGATTCTTCTGCCTCAGCCTCCCGAGTAGCTGGGATTACAGGCATGAACCACCATGCCCAGATAATTTTTTTTTTTATTTTTTTTTTATTTTTATTATACTTTAAGTTCTAGGGTACATGTGCATAACGTGCAGGTTACATATGTATACATGTGCCATGTTGGTGTGCTGCACCCATCAACTCGTCAGCACCCATCAATTCATCATTTATATCAGGTATAACTCCCCAATGCAATCCCTCCCCCCTCCCCCCTCCCCATGATAGGCCCCAGTGTGTGATGTTCCCCTTCCCGAGTCCAAGTGAGCTCATTGTTCAGTTCCCACCTATGAGTGAGAACATGCGGTGTTTAGAAGAGAAATTCTAAATGCTTCATTTAGAAATTTGTAATTATATGACTTGAAAGGTCATAATTTTTCATTCCCCATTATTAAGGGAATGGTGAAAAAAGAAGACTTTATTAGCCATGTTTCTCTAACACAGAGATCTAAATTGTGAACCCATTTTTCTATCACAAGAAGTTTTAGGTCATGACCACAAATGGATTTTGTTGGGAAACAGATGAATTAAAAACACCCTGAAAACTTCCCAGAGTCAGCCAATATCCCTTGGGATTAAATTCCTTGAAATTTTGGAGCCTGAGCACCTTGGTGCCTTTATTTTTCTGGTCCTGCAATAAAGAAGGAGTTTTTCCATAGACCTTGATCTAGAATGTGCTTCACCTTTAAAGAAAACTGGTGTGTCTCCATTCAAGTTTAAACAATGTGATAAAAACTAGTCTGTAATCTACCTCTGCTTTGCAATGGAAGGGAATTTCAAAGAAAGGCTGGTGCATTTAAATAAAAATACAGGACATTCATTAGAAGGAAGTGACTGGCTATGCCTCCTAGAGTGGGATGCCCTAGTGCTGCCCTGAACTGGGAACATTCCCCTGCATGCTACACTCTGGCCCATCTACATGCAGCTTCCCAACAGAGGGAGCTCTAGGCCCAGGCCCTGGTATCTTTAGGCACACTGTAGAGGGACTACCGTGGTATTTAGTACAGAGTGGGTATTCCACAACATTTGCTAAATAAATGCATCAATGTTCTTGTTACCTACTCCTCCACTGTCATGAAGACTGCCATATTATCAGAGAAATGACAGCATGAAAATAACTTACTCTGATAACACTGAAATTGTCCTGAAATACTGGCACTTGCCAAAACATCTCAAAATACCATCTTCTAGTTCAGAAATAGACAACATTAAAGACTGGAAGGTAGTCTTAAATCCACATATGTCAATTATGAAGTTTTCTTAAGAGAAATGTATCATCATGGCAAACATTTAAATAAAGAGCAGACTGACTGCAGCTGGCTTGAACCTGTAATCCCAGCACTTTGGGAAGCCAACATGGGAGAGCTGCTTGAGGCCAGGAGTTTGAGACCAACTTGTGCAACACAGTGAGACCCTGCCTCTGCCAAAAAATAAAACATTAGCTGGGTGTGGTGGTGAGTGAATGTAATCCCAGCTACTTGGGAGGCCGAGGCAAGAGGACTACTTGAGCCCAGGAGGTTGAGGCTGCGGTGACAGCTATGACTGCACAACTGCACACCAGCCTGGGTGACAGAGCAAGAACCTGTGTCTTAAAAAAAACAAAAACAAAAACAATAAAAACCATAAATAAAGAGTAGAACAGAGATTAGAAAAACAGTATTCATAGAAGGGTAGGGGTTTGTTTGTTTGTAAAGCTTCAGTACATCACTTGAGGCAACCATGGAGAAAAAGGTGGCTTTATGTTCATAATTTTTCAGCATTATGACTTTACTGTGATCTAAAACTGCTTTCTAATCCATGGGGAGAAGTTACTATTGAAGAGAAAGTGATGAATAATGGCAAAGTACAGGGACTGTACAGCAGTGCCGGTCGATAGCAACTATGTAGTAAACACTCTGTTCATTCTGGAAAAAAAGAAATGTTTGCTCCTATGCTCAAAACGTGATGCAGCTGTGGGGGGCGCCATTCATTCTTCATTATATATAAACACAATGTAACCTCCATGGAGAACACACTGTGGACGGTGTCCCCTAGAGGAGCGCGGCAAATTTCTGCACACTCTTCGCTGTAGTACAGCAGGTCCTCAAACAGCAGTGGTTTTCTTCAACGTCATTGTGTCATAACTTTAACAAGGGGAATAAAAATCAGTTCTCGGTTGGGGCCACTCTCTGTGTGGAGACTGCATGTTCTCTCCA
The DNA here is from genome assembly GCF_002776525.5 of Piliocolobus tephrosceles. Lineage (NCBI taxonomy): Eukaryota > Metazoa > Chordata > Mammalia > Primates > Cercopithecidae > Piliocolobus > Piliocolobus tephrosceles. The sequence continues at coordinate 36,560,984 of NC_045448.1, read as the reverse complement.
TGCTGTGTGGGATGAGCAAATGAGCGTATTAGGTGAACTGGAGTGTCTACATGGTCCTAATCTGAATGTGTGTGTGTGTGTGTGTGTGTGTGTGAGAGAGAGAGAGAGTATGTGAGAGAATGTGAGCGAGTGTGTGTGTGTGAGAGAGAAAGAGAGTATGTGAGAGAGAGAGAGAGAAAGAGAGTGTGTGTGTGTGTGTGTGTGTGTGTGTGTGTGTGTGTCAGTGTACCCTGCAATGGGATGGTGTCCTGTCCAGGGTCGATTCCCACCTTGCAGCTTGCAGAGCTGCTGGGATGGGCTCTAGCTACCCTCAACCCTGGCCTGGAATAAACATGTTGGAAAATAAATGAGTGAATAAATACAAATTCTTATAAAATAAAAATGTGTTAAAGCAGGCGATAATCACACAAACGTACAATAAACAATGTAGGACAAAAGGGTTCAGTGAGCCTGCCACAGTGGGTATTGTACGTGTTTGAACTGCATGGCAGAAGGAGGTGCTCCTTACAGTGTCTGCTTTGCAAACATTTATTCGTTGATTTAACACAGCACCACTACAACTACTATCACTCACTGATTCATTAAAAATGGGGAATCACCATCGTACTTGTTTTTTGTTAGTCTTTCTTAAATGTATATATAACTCATACTTACTTTAACTTTTACTATTAGAAATGTTTTAGGTCTTTATTTAGAAGTTTGGTGATGTTTTCGTGACCAGAAATATAAGGTAGGAACTTAACTCTTGTTTATATCAATTAGCCTCTGGAAAAACTGGTTTTGTTACATGTCAATTCACAAAAGTCACAGTTTCCAAGAATCTACAGAGGATGTTAAACGAGGACTTACTGTATTTTAAACTCTTAGATACTGGCAATTCCTACAAACCTATTATCAGTTCAGGATGGCCATGAAGTTCCCAAGACTATTAAATACAGAAATGCAACATTACAAATGGTGGTCCCAATTTTGACCCTGATAGGTGTTAGTGTAGAATTACAGTGAAATAAAACAAGGAGCCTGCCTCCCTATCTTCGATGCTGCAACCTTCTTGTGATGTTTGATTCAGATACATATTTCATGAAAAATATGAAGGCTCTTTCCTCTCTGCTGACTGATGCAAAATTCTACATGCCTGCATCAGTTTCTAGAAAAAGCATTATTAACATCTAAAATTAAAGAATGTTAAAACTGGAAGAGAAGTTACAAATAATCTGATCAAGTCCACTTGATTTAAAGATGTGTACACTAAGATGCCAAAAGATTGATGGTACTTAATTCATACAGATGCCTTTCATACAGAGTTTACGTAGTAAGCGGGTATATTACGTCTATTAGCAACAGACACTGGTTAAAGAGCAATGTTGTTAAAAGCTTGTATCAATAAAGTGTTAGGTTACTAGTGGCTTTATACCATTTTTTTTTAATTATTTTTTATTTATTTTTATTTAATTTTTTTAGCTTTATATCATTTAAAAATAATTTTAGTTTTAAACTTTTGTTGCTATTGTACTTTTAAAAACATTTTTTATTCTAAACAGGTTTTTGAGGAACTGAGTCAGGGATAATGCAAACTTTCTATATGTCCTGGATGTATACTACTTTTCTTAGTGTTACAAGAATGTTATTTGTTACAGATTAAAACAGTAAAATACAATATGTTCGAATGAAAGAATTCTGTGTCATATACTTGCCACCTACTTTTGAAGGACATGTTTCTACAGGGTTTTGATTTCAATCCTAATGTGACTGTCTACAACAGGCTAGATTATGTTGTATCTCTTTACAACATATTAACATATGACTAATATTACCAACAAATTACCAATGTAAGTCAAGGGTAAGGACTATTTTTAATCTTCTTTGTATCCCTACAGAGCTTAGCATATAGTAGGCACTCAACAAATGCTAGATGAATAAAATAATGAATGAATGAACTAACAACAAATCAATGAAGACAGGAGAAATATCTGTGGGGTGCTGGCTTTGTTTTAAGAAATCTTGAAGGGCCAGGTGTGGTGGCTCACACCTGTAATCTCAGCACTTTAGGAGACCGAGGTGGGCAGATTGCTTGAGGCCAGGAGTTCATGACCTGCCTGGACAACATGGCAAAACCTTGTCTCTACAAAAAAATACAAAAAAAAAAAAAAAAAATGAGCTGGGTGTGGTGGCAGTGCCTATAGTCCCAGTTACTTGTGAGGCTCAGGAGGAAGGACTGCTTGAGCCTGGGAGGTCAAGGCTGCAGTGAGCTGTGTTTGCACCACTGAACTCCAACCTGGTAACAAAGCAAGACCCTGTATCAAAAAAAAAAAAAAAAAAAAAAAAAATCTAGAAACCAATGGAAACTAGTCCTAAATCCTTAAGATAAAACTTAGGTATAAATGCTTAGGACTACTGTGTGTGCAAAAGGTTTTGATGGGATGCAGAAAAATAATGTAAGGGTGAATATGGGACAAAATAAATACCTAGATAAAGCAGCTGCAATAGAAAAAAATAATCTAATACTCCATACTTGGCTATAAGAAACTCCCTTCTCTAAAACCAAGGAGGAGAAAGATAATATTTGAGGGTTAAAATGAAATGAAAAAGTAAAAGGAAAGCTGTTGGTGCGAGTGTCCTTAGAGGGCAGGAAGAACTGGAGGCAGGGTGACGGGGCAGGAACAAAGTGGGGCGGGGACGCTGGGGCTTTCCATGTCAGCTAGCTTGGGCTGACTCAGAAAAAGATGCTATAAAATAGTTACAGTGCAGGGGAAACAACAGCCATATGCCAGCCAAAGAGTTAGCTTTGCATTCATTCATTTATTTAGTCCTCAAAATGAGCCATTAGTTTGGTACTATTATTTGCCCTTCACGTATGTGGACAAAGAGTCCCAAAGTAAAGCAATTTGCCTTTATTACCCATGTGCAAGTCAGCATAATTTGTGGTGGACCCAAGATTCAAACCCAGGCAGTCTGACTCCAGTCACACTTTCAGCTTCTGTGCAACACAAAAGCTGCTGTGCAGAGCCTGAGAGGAGAGTTGCACACGATCATAGGAATCTGACAAAACCCAGGATCAGGAAATTTGGTTTGATTTGACTCACATACCAAAGGTGTGGCTTCCAAAGTTGCCAAATAACTTGGATTGCTAATAGGAATGGGGGAGGTGACAGCAGAATGCTGTATGTCTAGACTTCTGTACAGGACAAACTGAAAAATTCCAATTAGTGTTGAAGTAAGCCTTTAGGTATACGGTGGGGCAGTGAGCGAGATGACAAGACTAACTCATGTCAAGAAGAATCCAAAATGAGATGGATATATTATTAGAATAGCAAGATCTCAAAGGGAGACCTCAGGCAAGAATGATATCCAAAGGCATCTCTGATCCTGAAGGTTTCCTTTTTATTCACTGAGCCAGTATCTGCTGAGCACCAAGTAGAGCCCTGGGAGATGGGCAGTTCTTTCTCTACTCTGGTGTGAACATAAGCCTGGGTTCTGCTGAAGGACCATAGTTTCCTATTAAAAGAATTTACATTTGTAAGTTACAGACTTTGGCTTAAAGTAGTGATATTTCCTGAGCGTTTATGCTACAGGAGACATTTTTCCTAAGGGAAGGTCTTGCATTTTAGTCATCTTTGTGGCCTTAATACCTAGTATGCTACCTAGAACGTGGCAGATGCTCTGTTTATATTAGGTGAAGAAAGGAAGGAAGGAAGACCAGCTGTCTCTACAAATGGGTAAAATGTGCAAATAATAAATTTATTGATACAAAATGCAACGGTCTCCTCCTGTACGTATTTCTTCCTAAGTGTGAATGAAATGGAGGTGAACTCAGGTAGCACACACTGATGTTCCTTTTAAAATGCCAAATAAAACACTAACCTAAAGAGGATAAATACGCATCTTCCTTATAGTCTCAACTTGCCAAATGACTATTTGCCAGTGACTATTTGCCAAGGGACATATTTTGACTTCCTTTAAAGGCAGTTGAGGGAAACTGCTTCTTTGAACATAATGATGAAAGATGCCGTGTGAAGTGACCAAAGTCTTAGATAAGCATGACCAAGAGGCCAAGATTTCACAATAGCAAAATCCAGGTGCGAGTGTAGGTGAGGTGACTGGACACAATGAAATCTGTATTTTTAGACTTTTTTAAAACTCAGAAAAAAATGAATATATATGATCCCATGTTAAGAAAGACGTAGCTTTCTTAATGGAAGAGGCATTAGAAGGATTAAAATATAAACACTTCATGACAATTACTAGTTATCTTGTTCAAAAAACAAGGTTGGCCATTTGAGAAAACCTGGGCTGCCAAGGCAACTCCGTGACCTTGGCTTTCTAAAGAGAGGTATAAAAGGCAACAGGGACTGACCCTTCCCTAAAAAGAATTAGGTGTAGGAAGTCAGGACACCCCGAAATGGATAGAGCCTTATAGGAAATTTAAAGATGGCAGTAACGACAAGCTTAACAAGAGTTTTTGTTGTTGTTGTTTTTTGAAACAAGGTCTTGCTCTGTCACTCAGGCTGGAGTGCAGTGGCACAATCACAGCTAGCTGCAGCCTCGACTTCCCAAGCTCAAGAGATCTCCCCACCTTAGACTCTTGAGTAGCTGGAACTACAGGCCCTCGCTATCATGCCTGGCTAGCTTTTGTATTTGTTGTTGTTGTTGTTGTTGTAGAGATGGGGTTTTGCCATGTTGCCCAGGCTGGTTTCAAACTCCTGAGATCAAGCAATCCATCCACCTTAGCCTCCCAAAGTGCTGGGATTACAGGCGTGAGCCACCATGCCTGGCCAAAAAGTGTTTTATAAACTCAGTTTTAGCACTAACGCCACTGCAGATAGTGTGATGGTCACATGTAAACTGAGGAAGTAGAATGGCTTAACTCCTATTTTGTATCTTCTTCAAAAAATATTTTCATAAAAGTGACAAATGATTAAGGTTAAGTGGTATGTTAAAGGCTGAGATAACTGATAAATCAGAAAGTGAGCATGTGTCTATGTTAAGTCCAAGCCTCTGAGCCATGGTAATTATACCCACAGGACCAAAGCCTGCTTATTACAGAACCACTACTATGTTTGAGAGAGATCGAAGAGAATGGGAAGAGATTTAAGAAAAGAGAATGTCAATTCAAAAGCGACAAAATGTTCTAAAAACTACACAACTTGACACTCACAACTGAAAATTCTTCAGAAATCATTGTTAAATATATGATTTGTGACATTTAGGGGAATAAAGCACTGACTACCAGGAGCCAGTACAGATTCTGGAAAAACAAGCCAGGCCCCTATAACTTCAGCTCATTTTAAAAATAGGGTTTCCAGCGAAGGAATGCTCTGATGTATTTTGTAATATATTTTGACTTCAGACAAGATACGGGCCAAGTGTTTTTCAAGATTTCTTGTGGAGATATATGTTGTCAGCTAAATAACTCTACTCAAGGAGTGATCAGCTATGTTCGGCATCATTCTGCAGGTCTTTGTCCTTGGTTCTGTGCAGTTTATTTTAATTCAGTGATTTAGATAAGGACATGTAAGCTGTGCTTATTTAATATAAGCTGGGAGGCATAAAGTATAAGATCACATTGTAAAAACTCAAAAATATCCCAACTAGTTAGAAAACGGTTTAAAGCGATTAGGATAATTTATTGTTATATTTGGCTGACTACATAAATCACTAAAAAAAAAAAAAAAAATCAAATGTTCTGTTATAGAACAGATAAGAACCACCTAACAGCAGGTGATGTAAAAAAGTTCCTAGTGTTTTTAGCTACTTATAACTTCAGTATCAGCCAACGAAGTGCAATTCAAGGAGCTAATGCAAACTTAGGCCACACAGTAGCACTGTACTCAGCAGACCAAATTTTGGAGTACCTTTTTCTTTTTGAGACAGTGTCTTGTGCTGTCATCCAGGCTGGAGTACAGTAATGCGCTCTCAGCTCATTGTGACCTTTGTCCCACCAGGCTCAAGCGATCCTCCCACCTCAACCTCCTGAGTAGCTGGGACCACTGGTGCACACCACCATGCCTAGCTTTTTTTTTTGTATTTTTGGTAGAGACAGGGATCTCGCCATGTCGTTCAGGCTGGTCTTGAACTCCTGAGCTCCAGTGATCTGCCCGCCTTAGCCTCCCAAAGTGCTGAAATTATAGGCGTGAGCCATCATGCCTGCCCATTCTGGAGTATCTTGATTGTGGGCCACGTTTTATGTAAAGACAAAGACATATTGTGTGTCAAAGGATGGAAAAGATCAAGAAAGTTCTAGAAACTTGTCACCCGAGGAATGGTCAAGGGGAATGAGCACGTTTATCCTGCCAGAAGAATTAGGGGAATTCAAAATGGTTTTAACATATATGGGGGGTGTGTGTGTATGTATTATTTTATTTTTTTCTGGAAGAAATGCAATATACTCTTCTGTACCCTAAAGGGCAGGGCCTAGACACATGATTGGAATCTACATGGAGCCAGAGCTGGGGTCAACAAAGTGAAGCACAGTCTAAGGATTATGGCTGTCATATGTGGAATGTGACACTGTATGTGTGGGTGACCTCCCTGTCACTGGATGACCTGGTGAGTGTACTAAAGGGAGAGCCTTCTGGGTGGCTGGAAGGATGCACTCCAAAGTCATTCCAGGTGGCACTCCTGATGCAACTGGACATCAAGGAAACAGAGACAAAAACCACAATAAAGCAGCAGCTCCTTTCTCCCAAATGATTATGTATTTGTTTGTGTTAAAAATAACTTTTTTCCCCCTTTTTTCAGGTTGTCAAGGGAATGTCTGAACAGGAGTGAAAAAGATATTCAATTACATAATACGCTTTGACAATATCATATTAGGCCTCAGAAAAAACATACAGTTTTCTGTCTACTCACTGTTTATGCACTGACAGGTCCGACAACCATTGTGATCGCGTTTGAAACCATTAATGCAGTCCTTCCCTGTCAGAGTGCAGTTTGATAACTCCCCACATGCAGGTGGATCAACTGTGATGATGGTTGGTTCTAATAATAAATAGAGAAAAAAATAATCAATGAAACATATGACTACCTTTTAGATGCTATTCAATTTTTGAAATTCCACACCATAATGTTACAAAAATCGAATCAACAATTGTCATCAAATCCTACACTTTTATGCTCTAGTAATATCTTTAACCCCTGAAACAGATATATTTGTGTTCAGATTTTTGAAAACGTGAACACTACTTCTTTGTGTTCGAGCAGTTCATGCAGTTTTTGGTACCTTCACGCAATTCTTCTCTGATGGTCACCACTACTGGAAGCAGACAAGAGAGGTTAAAATGAACTCCATTTAAATTGTTAACTGCTCTTCTATTTCTTCCTGATGTTTTCCGGTTTGTTTTTTATAATAATCAGGATACAGCTGTCAACTATCAATTATCTCACTCCCATTCTGTAATACTTCCGAAATCTGTTACTATTTTTTTTCCAAATTAACAAATCAGTTTTTGAGACTAGTTTAAAACACCTGGATTTCTTTTATGTGACACTCCCTCACTTATGACAGATGATACCACAGATAACTACAAACTTATCCTCAGGGCCCAGAGATTTGTGGGAGTGGCAGAGGGAGATACACGCATTCAGGAGAAAGAGCGGGATAGGGCATGAAACAAAGCCAGACCAGAGGCGACGCTTTACCTTACCTGCCACGTTAATGAAGAACTGCTTTGGGTAATAACAGTAACTACATATACTTACATAAAGCATATTATGTGTTTATATAAGGTTTAAAGTGCTGTTCATAAATGCCTTCCAGCTTTACCATATTCCAGTGAGGTGGGTGCTATTGTTATCCTCAATTTACAGATGAGGAAATCTAGCACACTGACTTGCCCATGGTTACAGCATTAGTTTGTGGTGGACCCAAGATTCAAGTCTAAGCAGTCTGACTCCAGTCACACTCTCAGCTTCTGTGCGACACAAAATCTGCTGTAATGGTACCTGTTTCTCAACGCATCAATAAGGGACAGTTTATATAATGCCAGGTTGTGAGAACGGTGTTGCCAAAGGAAACAGAGGCACTGACAAACTTATGCAACATCTTTTCAACCAAAATATACTAACATCTTAAAAGTAAGCTGTTGCTCACAATATCTTTGTGAAAGAGCTGAGTACAGAATGTCTCTACCTACATTTTCACAGATGGAAAATATGAGGTGCTGAGGGGGTAACTGGCTTATCTAAGTTTACATAGCAACTCAGTAGCAGGCTGGGAATAGAACAGAACAGAGGTTCCTAACCTCCTGTCCATCACTCTATCCATTAGTCCACACTGTCTTCTCAAGTTTCATCTCCTGTTACCAGGGAAGAGAGATCAAAATAAGTGTTTTAGCTGCCACTGCTGAGATCAAGAGTTCTAAATTTTTATCCATCTACTAAAAGGGGACAGAGATTCAACTCTTCACAGGTAGTAGGCAATGATGAGTTACTAAAGAGATGCTTAGATCAGCATTCTCCCAGTAAAAATATGTATAAAGTGAGTATAGCACATTCTCTATTCTTATTACAAAGAACAGCATCCTACTAAAATTTTTATATAAACTTTTCACTGCTATAGTTTCTAATGTCCTTCAATAACCAAGGTATTCTTTCTGATAACTGTAAACATCAAAAAGTAACTAAAGTTTAGTTATTTTAAGACGTCCTGAGTTAGACACAGTATTGCTGCTCCCCTTCATTCTCTTAAAATTTACTGCAAACATCTTCAGTTCTCAAACCTATTAGTCTTTCTTTTATCACCACTTTTATTAGCTACCCCAAATAATGATTCTATTCCAGTCTTCAGTCCCAAGACTGCCAATGTTTTGTCAAAATTACTCTAACCACAAAAATGAGAGACAGCAGAAGGCAAGTGTCAGGTTTAAGTAAACCCACCACAGGTTATCCCAGTGAGAAAGGACTTCTATGTTCTAGAGTGATTAGGCCAAAGTTGAGGGAAGAATTCTGAACTCTATGCACACTGCTTTCCCAGACAGCTTATGGGTAAAGAAATGTCTTAAGTATATCTACGCATACCAAAATCTTCTATTCTTTACTTACATTTAAGATGTGAAATTTATGAGAAACTTTTGCCTTCAGAAAATATATTATGAAAAAGTATATACTGAAGAAGATTAAACTGACCCTGAAAAATGTGTAATCATCATAGGATAGTATGGAATTTTAGCAGCAGTGAATTTTAGGGATTTATTTAGAGAATCCATTGTCTAACTTTTACAAAGATGATCTTCTACCTCTGAATGATGTTTGCTCTCAATAGTGATGTATGTGCTGTTTTTTTTTTTTTTTTTTTAAATATATTATGATTAACATGAGATTAAGGTTGTGATCTGTGGCTAGAAAGTGAAAGGAACAAATGGACTGGGTTGTTTGAGGATCAGAACCACAATGCTGACTTGGGCAGCCCCCTATCAGTCATAGAAGCCAATCTATCCAAATGGCTTCAACAGTTACGTACACAGCCACAGATGTACATGTAACACACATTTCTCCAGGACAGGAAATATGTTCAATGTTTTCCTAAAATATTCAGCACAACAGGTTTTGTTCACGTCAACAAATAAAATTGCAAGAAAGGGTCGTTCAGTATGTGTTGGTGTTACAATGTGTGTATTAAATATTTCAGGTAAAACAAGTCCTATGGGATACCTTCCAAGCCTCAATGCTGTAGCATGCAAGAAGCAAAAAATCATTTTGTGCCTCTAACATTAGTATTTTCCCATTCACTTATGACCTATATTAGATGAAAGAAATGGGGAAGCATAGCCATTTCAAATTTTTACACCCTCAATATTTAACATTAAACACAGAAAAACGCAACAAAATCTTTTATTCATGAAAACTTTCAATTTACTTTAGAACCATTCAATTTCCCCTCGATAGACTAGGCTGAACACAACAATAGTCATTGTGATATGTTAAATATAGCTAGAAGTCTAGGTTTTCTTAAAAAGACATTTTAACACTTGGCACCTCATTTTATTACATTTAACAAATACATCTCATTTTCCTACTCAGATACAAACTGGAACAAATTTTAAAGGTTTTTTCCGGGTGGTAACACATGTTTCTTGGGTCCTTACTGCTAATATCCTAGGTCATTGGAGTAACCGTTGAGTTGTAATAAACACATTTGCAGGCAACTAGTTATCTCCTGGCATTTCAATTGAAGTCATACATTACAGTCTACTGCCTTTCATCATTCTCCCAACATTTTAGTGCTTGGTTTCCTATCATATGAGGCCATATCCAGAGTAGTTAGATTTCTGTGAGAACAACATTACAACAAAAATATGACCTGTAAGTATATAGATTATCTACCTATTTATAAATTATCTAGAAAAAAATCTCATATTATTGTTAAACATATTTGAGAGTTTGCTTCTAGTCCAATTTATTATTATATAATATCAGAACTGGTCCTACTACTAATATCAGGGTGATTTTTTGAGAAACAAGTGACACGAAACAACTGAGATTCAATTTCTTATGCTAAATAATTAACTCCAAAGTGAGACATATTTGACACCGTCCTGAATTAAGGCATTTCAAATCAATATTATATTTATGGTTCTTAAAGAATAATGACCAAGAGCTGGTCAGATTCTTAACATAGCTTTTATCCAAGAGAGTTCCTGGTGGGAGAAGAGGTGATTTTAAAGAATCTAGAATCATGGTATCTCAGTATGACTGTTTCTCATCCAAAAAAAAAAAAAAAAGAAGCTGGAGGGAGTGTCAGCAAAGTATGTGAAACATACATTCTGCTTGTCTAAAAGTTAGAGCATCCTGAAATTTGTGCATCAGGAACTGTTATTATCCCAGACTTTTCTCTAGTCTATGCAACAGTGCTTTGAATATGGAAAATACCTGTTGGGTTTTGGTCTGCAGGACCAGAAGATTCTCATTTAAATACTACATATCTGTGCTCCTATATTACATGGGGTGTGACACTGAAATTGTGTGTCAGAGAGTACATGCCTTTCTAGAAGGATGATGGTGATCCCCTATCTTTGACGTGTTTGGTAAACAAAGTTCAATTGAACAGAGGTCCTGCTAAGATTTCTGGAGGCACTGATGCATCCCTGTATGTGATATTTGTTGCTTGGAGCAAAGAAAACTGTCCCCCTTTAAACTGGCTGGGTAGGTATGTGTTAGTAGGCCTCTTTCAGAGGAGATAAATGGTCTTAGATTTAGGAGAATGATGAAATGCTTGCATAAAGGTGAGGTTTTGGAGAGGGGAAATTCAGTGAAGTACTGTTTATAGGATCACCCTGAAATTCTATCTCATCTTGTATTGAATCAGCTGAGGAATTAAAGAAATACCTTAATGTCCTCCAAAGGAAGAAGGCTTGAAACAGCAGGAATTCGCTGTCTTTGGCTACTACTATTTCTAAAGGGAACCCTCGAACAGCTTCCTTGTGGAGAAGAATTCTAGAAATAGTTTGAGCCTAGAAGCAATAAAGAACAAAAATGGGTGTTTGTTATGTCTACATCCGGTTTGCTTGTTTCCTACTCAGCATCTGAGTGGGAAACATTACTCTCCTCAACCTGTTGTTTTCTTGAACAATTTTTAGAGACCCTCCAGGCACCTTACACTGTCCAGAAGAGCTATTTTTAAAAGAACCCTTGGGATTGTCAGGAGTGCAGATGCTCAGCCACCAATTCTTATCCCAAGTCTTAAGAGAAGAAAATTTTGACAGAAAGTATCTTATAACATGCAATAACATAAACAAACACATGCTGATTCTTCATTTTACATTTATTAAAAATTTAGGGTTACTTCTTTCATATCCTAAAAAGCCTAACAGATGTCTTGTCAGTAAAAGTATTTCCAGGAAAATGTTAGTATTTTTTACAAATTACAGAGCTTCAGACACTAAGTTATTGAAAAACACCATCAGTATTTTATATTGATGTTCACATATTTCCTAGGAGCAATTTTATCTACTCAATGGTGAAATTAAGCTACGGGGATCACAATTAATTTGATTAAAAATATAAAGTTAAAATGAAAATCATGAATCTAACTTCAAGGCCACGGTACTAGACCATAAATATATATTTGGTTATTCAAGTGTTATAAATGTGTTAAGCAAATCTAAGCTCTCTACTTTCCTGCCTTTTGTTATTTTATTTTATGAGAAATTCTTCAAAAAGTGGCCAAGGAAGCAAGAAGCTGAAACTCAAATTCAGCCTTTTAAGACACTAGTATAAAGTTCTTAGATAAGTCTTATCCTTACATTATATAGTTCAACAACTCTGGGAGAACAATAAAAATGAACATATTTTGACCTTCTGTTATTTCTAAATGTATAATTAGGCATATTCACTTCTGAAACAATATAATAGTTAGTTTTTATACTTCAGGTACATGTAGCTTAAATGACAATGTTAACAGATGCTTTTAACTTGCTGTCTAATCTGTGTTACTCCACTGAACTTCTGGTTTTGAATTAATCCATACAAGGTTCTTAGATAGATTACTATGAGCTAGTTCTCTCTCATAAATAATATTAATTATCTCCATTGAGAAATGTATGAAGCACTCTTTCTGATTAGCAGCCCTGGGAAAGCTGACAACCATTTAGCAGCTCTTGACTATGGGTGGGTGACTCTGTAAATGTACAGCTGTGGAAGGGATACACAGCCATCCCTGTTGGGTTTGTGTGTAGCACTGTCTTGTCAGGAGGGTCATTAACTCTGTTTCTAGATTCTGATTGTCTGTAGGACTGCTGCCTCACTGTGTTGTCCTCTGGTGAACTGTAGGCCTGGCTGTGGAGAGCAGCTGTCTGCCAGCACCCTCCGTTCCTATGCATTCATACACACACACCCCCACACACTAAGAAAAGTCTTTCTGGAAAAACCTCTTTGTATGCACATTTCCAGAAAAAAATGCTTTTTTTTTTTTTTCATTTTTATTTATTTTTCTTTTTCTTCTTTTGAGATGAGGTCTCACTATGTTGCCCAGTCTGGTCTCGAACTCCTGACCTCAAGCAATCTTCCTACCTCAGCCTCCCAAAGCGCTGGGATTACAGAAAAAGTACTTTTTAAAGACAGATACATTCTTACATTTCTTCATTAGTGAAAAAAAAATTCAAGTAGAAGTAATAAGATAAATGAAGCTAACAATTCCTATCTGTCTCTCGTTTCTCTTATTACTTCTTCTGGGCTTTAATAATGCTTTGCATATTTTACATAGCTCTTCTCTGTAAATTCCCAAGCCTGCTTATTTGATTATGAGAGACAAAAATGAACAATTACGCTTTCTTTTCAGATTTACTTCAGGCACTCTTTCTTAAGGTAGTTTTATTTTTTTATTTTGGGCAGAGATTGGCGGGTTGGAGGGGGCTGAACTTGGTTAAGCAATGTGAATTCCAATGAGTAGGAAAATTCCAAAATGTCACTGACTTTACATGGCAGTCTAATGGCTAAATATATCAGGTCTCCTAGCCGGGGCCATAAAACTGGAGATAAGGCTGGCCAAGACAGCATCAAAGCTTGTCTGTTTTGCTGTATTTTCGTATGTCGTGCTGCTAACACAGATGCTTTTCAAATGTGAGCCATAACTGGTCAGAACACCTTTCAAATAAATCACCAAACTGTCAACATAATTGCATCTTGGGAAGAAAAGTACGGTGAAGATGAAATTTTCCCAAATGAAGCTAGAGGGAAAACTCTACTAAAGCAGACAATAAGAAAAAAAAAATTGAAGATATAAAAATTCCCTAATCTGGAAGTGGGAATTTCCGTGGCGTTTGAATGTGTACTTAAGAAAGCCTCATTAAGTCATGGAAAAAAGTCTCTTACGGTTGGAGTTTTCAAATTCTTTTAGCCACTACACATTTGGTTATCCTTTTTCCCTTTGTACATTTCTCATAACAACACCTACATCCTTGTAATTTCTGAAGTACTTATCTCAGAGCAGTTTATTTTATTTTAAAATGAATAGTGTGCAAATGTTCCCAAGATTTGTATTATTTTGTGATCAGAAAGGGAAGCAACCATATATTTATTTTAGACCTATTTATTACTTTTGTATGCTTTTCCCAAGGAATCTTGGCTGTTAAACATATTAATATTTTTCTTCCTTTACCAAAACCATATTTAATAGGAAAAGATATGAGATTATTAAAAGAACACAAAAGACAAATTAAATTTTTTTTTTTTAAATATAGAGTGGGGTATCTTTTTCCAGGAATCCAGCTTGAGACAGTTCACAAAATTATCACTGGATTCCAAGAATCTAGATCTTTTATACTTGTCTTACATTTTATGCTTATTCTTTTTTATTGCTAATGTTCACAGGAATTATATTTTGGTAGACTTTAACTGGAAATAATGTGTTACATTAATAGGTATGCGGGTTTGTGTGTGTGCACATTTAGGTAGCTATTTTCAACTTGTACAGGGTGGGTCAGGCGGTCAGAATTTTGGTAACTGGAACCTAGCCTTCTGGGAAATGGTTGAAAACCAGGGAGGAAGGGTCTGCACGTTAGGGACAATACTTCATTTACTGTTTATAACCTCAGCACCTAGCACAGTTTGGTCTATAGAACTGCTCAATGAATGAACAAAAAGGCAAAAAGACATCTAAGCACCTAAAGTCTGTGTACATTATTTGGCAAAGAAGAGCTCCCATTCAAAATTGTCCTAAGAGGCTGTATCTCTTAATTTTCTAACTTTTAGAAGATTAGACAGTAAGTTCCTTAGGGTCCACATCACTATGGCAGTCTTTTGCACATAGGAGGTACACAATAAATGAGCTCCACTGAAGCAGAAAGCCAGATCTGAAGGCTGTTGTAAACCTGACACACTTAATAATAGTGAAAATAGAGTGCAAATCCCCAAATCTGTCCAAAATGAGATTACTCAGTGATGACACTCGGTTTCCTGAGATGGGTTAAAATATGATCTGTATCTTTGGCTTAAGAAGGCACAAAAGTACACAAAGTATTATAGAAGGCCTCACATCAAAATTCTTCATGTAAGATCTGACATCCCAAATTTTAATTACCTGGAGAATTCACTTCTGGAACTACCCTACTCCTTCATGATGCCAAATAAAAAGGGTTATTAAAATAATCCTGAAAACAGCTAGGCAGTCATTCAACTCAGGAGATCATCTTCTACTGCATGAAGTTATGGGCACTTTTGCTGACTGCCTGGCAAACTGACAACCGAGTTAATTAGACACTGACGAGAATCAGAGAAAGAAAAGGAAGAGTGCAGAGCAGAATGCACACGTGCTGGTGATGGTATCCTGGTGCCTGGCAGACTGATGGAGGCTGAGCAGCTCATTTACTCAGTGGGGGCTTAAGTGCCAATGGTTAGGGCCTGGGGCCTAGAATTTGGATGGATATGAACAAGAATGGGCAGAGGTCAAGCCTGACAGGATGGGAGAGTGGGTCAGGGCTCTTGGGTTGAGTAATGTCCCTAGGTGGGAGGATGCAGGAATGAACAAGTGGAAGCAGAAAACAGATCCAGCTCTCCCAGAAGTCAAACAGCAAGGTCAAAATTCCAGTCAGAGGCTCATGAGAAGAACCCGGGATCAAAGGCTGGGCCACAGAGTTCAGAATAACAGTAACTGGGTCTCAGCAATGGGGATGGGACCAGGAGAGAGACTGGCTTTTGAATCTAAGCCACAATGATCAAGTACTTTGATATTCACCATCTGATTTTCCTCATCCCCGTCTTCTCACGATGGGGGTCTACTGGGAAGCAATGCCCAAGGTCATGGATTTGGAGTCAGAAAACATAGCTTGAGTGTCTGCTCTCTCATTAGGCTAAGAGGTTATGATGGACCTCTCCGGGCTTCTAGAAAATGGGAATACTCATTATTTCTACCTTACAATATTCCTATAATGCTCAAACAAGATTGTCAAGAAAAGACTACAACATTACTTGTTGTTGTAATTATTGATGTCATGCTGATCTTGTCTGCTCAGAGCTATAACTGGTCTCAGGTAATGGCTAATTAATGAATTATTAGCCCTTTCACAGACCTCAAATGCTCAGCTGATAAATGGTATGGCAATTGGTTCGGCATTCTGAACCCTGCCTATTGTAACTTAAGCATCATTTTCTATCTCCACTGATAACATGAAAAGCATGTGAGATGGTGGGTGGGTCTGTGCTGTCTTTTCATATGGTCTGGTAAGCTTTGGAGCATGTTAGTGACCAGCCAGTTGCGCCTTTCACATTTGCTGAGTAGCAGTCTGATATCATTGTTCTACATTTTGACTATGTCTATGATGTCTCCAAGAGAACAGAAATCTCTTAGTAATCAGCTAATCCAATGTGGGTTGAAACAATGACTCTGTGTGCCTGGCCCCCGTTCTTCCTCTCTCATAATGGGGGCCTTGCTAGATCTTTAGGGACAAGGGCAAACTCATCACAGTATCATTTATACTACTTTTTATCTTTGCTAGTGTTTCTGCCACTCTCAAGTTGAAAGATACAGAAGACCTATTTATAAAAACTGTCTTTGATGAGCAAATCTCAGTGTTAGGAAGTCAGGGATCTCAAACATATGTCAACAATAAGAGAAAGTTCAACCAGTACTTTCATAACAAGAAATGTAGGGGCTTCTCAAGCAATGAGTTGTGTTAGTAGTATCTCTGTCACAGGACTGTGAAGCACCCCCCTGTGGAATTCGTCTGACATAAAATCTCCATGGAATCTTTAAAAAACTTGATTCCCAGAAAGGATGAGAGATTTATGGCTTTGAAAAGATCTGAGCTTGCCGACCCTCTCAGTTTGCAAGGCGTGAGGTCATCCCAAGTAGATAGCTTATTATCTCCAAACATATTATAGCTTCCCTAACAAATAGAGACTCCCTGAATTGTTTTAAAAGTGAGCTGACATGCAGGGCAATAGCTGTTCAATCAACGTGAAAAACAACATGTCTTCCCACTGATAGGCAAACTAAGGGGATTCGACTACCATGCAAGACACAAAGGCACAGGCAAAGGATAGGCACTGAATATACATAAAGAAGCATATAAATATACCTCATTAGATTACATAATAGATTCAAGGCAAGTCTCAAATTATATCATGAATATTTTTAAAGTAAGGAAATGGGGATCCAGGTAAATTTTAGGTAGAAAAGAGTAGGCTGTGGGCAGGGATGAGGTAAGCACACAGAATCCATGCTTTGAGTTCTGGTGCTGGTTGAGTGGTGGCTTGCAAATCAATTCTCGGTTTGCTCCAGCAGCCAATGTGAAAGTTACGTGATTTGCGGGGTCCACAAGGATCAAGTACTTGGCCTTAGGATCTTGAGGATTCTTAGTTGTGTTTCACTATGCTGCTGTAAAGTAAGAGCTGGAGCCCTGGATTGCACCTTTTTATTGGCAGCCAGCATTAAATTCTGTGATCTCAAATGGTCCATATACCTGAATTGGGCTGTGTTTCAAACAAACCAGATAAATCCAACTAATCTCTCAGATGTGAAAGTTAAACTCCACTGAGGTGTAAACAGTTCTGTAGATATAAATGGTAAGTACAAATTTGGTCAAACTACTAATCAACTTAAACTCAAAATACTATAAAACAAAATGCATGCTTTCCGGCAAATTTCAGAAACATGCTAAATGTCCCGTATTGCTCATCCCATGTCAAATTTAGATTAAACTGATGGTATGACCCCTGGACTAAGATCTGGCACTGCTGAGTCCCCTGGCAGGTGGCTGATAGGTGGGTATGATGCTACTCCTACCACCTCATCAGCCACCTGCGATGGGGAGACACACACAAATGCAAGAGGCGTTCTTTAATGGACATTCCCCTTCTTTCAATCTGTCCTACGATTTTAAAGTGGTATTGCAACAGATGTTTTATATGCTTGTGTGACACTGTATCTTCAGTAATCATGTGTGACACTGTATCTTCAATAATCAGATAGATATAGCACAGAAAAGTTCTAATAGGGGCTTTAACAGTGGCTCACTGGATTTTTCACTATCTTCAGTGCTAGCCCTCATATATTAAGCAATGTGAAATCATTTTGTTTTTATAAGATATACTTAAGACTATACCAGGAAACAGTCTGGTATAATTAGAAGTGGTATTAGATAACTAAAATACTAAAAATAAATTGTATAGAATCACCATCTATTTTGAGCTATTTCTATAGGCAGATTATTTTAGTCTAATTTATTTGAAAAAAAAGTTGGAATAGAACACCGGCAATTTCAGAAAAACATTGTAATACAGTATATGACCATTTTAATATATGCCTCTAGTCCCTAGAAGTCATAAAAATACTATGTAGTAGGTGAACTGATTTTTTTTTTAATAAACACACCAGGAGTTATACTTACAAATAAGTGTTACTGATAAAAGTACTCACTTTTAGAGGCTATATTCTTATGCCAAAATGCTGTTCATGTTAAAATTCTATTTGAAACCTCTTCATAGTTGTTCTCAGAGCAAATTACTATGTCATAGAAGACAAAGTGCCTTTATTTTACTGTCACTTTTTGCTTCCTCTAAAGAGTTTTACTCAGCTACATCGGCCACCATTTTTTTTTTTTTTTTTAAACCAGACTTCAACATAAATGACTTTGGCTATTTCCTAGAGTTTAACAAACCTTCAAAGTCAAGGGTTTACAGAGCTGAGGATATTCAAAAGGATGTTCTATGATCTCTAAAGTCAGTTTCAAAAGAGAGGCACCAAAAATATTCTGAACGACTGTATTCTTGGAGTAAGTATACATTTTTTCCCATATAACTTCTGAAAGGAAAAACACTTCACTTGAATGCGTACATTTTAGTATGTTTAAAAATAATTTTATTATCTGGTGGGACCTTGTATTGGTGGGAATAAACAAACATGCTTCATAGGAAAGTGTAATCAGGTGCTTTAAATACAAGGGTGTTGAGTCCAATCAATTCCTTGGAACTGAGGCAAACTGTAGGAGGAGATGAGGATTTTAAAATAAGATGATGGTCTAATATAGCCATGTTAGGTAAAATGGTATCTTTTAAACGTTGGGCAGTATGATTACTAATTAAAATGTTAAATTCTACGGGGTAGACAAAAGCTAAAAGGAAACCAATCCTGCTATTTATCAATGGCTGCAGCATAAAGAAGATGGAATCTTTTCTTTTTAAAGTCTGCAAGCCTTTTCTGAAGGGCATGTCTCTTAATAACCTTCATTAACTTCTGTTTGGTTGCCTAAGAGTTGTCTCATCCAAAAAAAGTTTAGCACAGTCTCAAAAGAGATTGTGTTTATTTAAGCTTGTTGGAAAAACATTCCTATCATTTCAAGAATGACTAAATATTTTTCATTCACATAGTTAGCATTCCAGACTATGTTTTCCTGCCTCTGTTGATTAGATGAAAATTAGCAGGCCCAAGTCTGATCTATTAGATGCAATTATTGTCTTAGTAGGAAAATTATGAGACTCCCAGCAATAACACCCTTTTAGGTATGGGAAGTAGACGGCAGAGGAAATAAAGGGCAACCCACCCCCTTGCACGCCACTTCAATAGGGAAATACTTACCAGCTGAACCCTGGGGCAGAGGAATTTCTA
The DNA here is from genome assembly GCF_002776525.5 of Piliocolobus tephrosceles. Lineage (NCBI taxonomy): Eukaryota > Metazoa > Chordata > Mammalia > Primates > Cercopithecidae > Piliocolobus > Piliocolobus tephrosceles. Next base: position 36,541,447 of record NC_045448.1, on the reverse strand, counting down.
ATCATGTGTTTCAGAATTAGCTCTCAACAATTCTGAACATTTAAGGCATTGATCAGTTTGGTCATCTAACAAATTAAGAGTATAAGACCAACCTTCATTTTTATTTATAAAACTTGGTTCAGTATGGCAGCCTTACTCAAAATCAAGTACAAAGTACAAGGCATTACTGACACAAGCAAAGACATGCTGGACTTGGAGAACCAGCAGCAGAACTTCTAGGTATAAGAATAACCATTTCTTCTCTATTTACTTCTACAACATTTATTTCTATACTTGTTTAACTATTAATGTAAGTGGTGGATCTAACATGTAAAGAAAGCCACTCATATAATGTACATATTCCTATATAGCTGTGAAAAATCACAAAATCTTGAAAGTGATATATTAAGGCTGGATATGAATGTCTTTTACATTCATTTTACCTATATTCTACTTTTATTTTAAATATCTAAAGATATTTTAAATGATCAAATAAAAATAAAAATATGACAATATTCATCACTGAAAATTTCTGATGTTTATGTTAAAGACCTAGATTAACAAATGGTCATTTGCTACGCATTGGTAACCCAACATATGACCTTATTTGGACAAGCAAAAAATAGACTGTGTTATATTTTAATTTCCATTTATGGAACCAGTCTCCAGGACATTTAGAGTTAAAGGATAAAACACATGCCTAACAGTCTTTAGGCTATTACGAATATTTTATTATTCTTGGCTTACTAATAATAGCATAGTATATGGCACTGAAGCAATACCACCCATAAACTGAGTTTTGATCCCTGTTATGTACCAGAATGTTAATAACATGTGACCCTATGGCATCTTTGACTTCACTGCCTCTCGGGGTCAGCCAAACTATGTTTGACTCCGTGCCACAAAAGCAGTAGCTTAATCATTTGAGATACTGTTCAGTGAGGAAGCATTATGGGCAGGGCTGGAAACATTTTTTCTAGTTTCAAAGAATTCCCACCCAGATATGTGCCTGGTACAGACTTTTCTGGCAGCCCAGTGGAAATCTCATTAGAAGGGCAGCTTGATTCAAGCTATGTCATCAGCCTTCAGGGAGAGAATATAGTGCTTCTATAAATTTGGGATTGATGAAGAAGACGACAGTACATCTGATAGCTCACAGAACTCCAGCCTTTTAGATGAGTACAACTTACAATATTGGGTGAGCTGAGACTGAAGTGGCTTACTAAATCCACACAGGTCAAGACATGCCTGACATTCAATCTTCAACACTATCCCAAGTAGGACCAGGATTCCCTAAGTCAGAGATCCAAGAAAGCCAGGTGGCAGGAAGAAAGATAGCTGATTTTTTGGTTCAACCACATTCCATCCTAAACCCAAAGTTAGAAAGAATCCATGCACAGTGAATCTCTTATTTATCCTCTACTTCAAGAGTTAAGCCCAGGTTAGCATAATTATTAGGCCTGAAACTCAGCTGGGTATCTGATAATATGTCTGCAAATAGCAATTTTAACTTTTTATTAAGAAGAAAACTTAAAAAATACTGAATACTATGGACTCTGATATGTCTCTCATCCAGCTTTAACAATCTACAAATAACTTTGACTTCCTGTCAGAGATAGAACATGGATTTTGCTTTGTTTTCAGACAGACAGAAATAGTAGAGGGGAAACTACCCATTTGCCCAACCTCGAGCATGGAATTTATTTACTGGCAACCTGAGTATAATTCTGAATGCTACCTTTTAAAATATTACCTAAGTTGTTCCTAGTTCTTGCAAAGTGATACTCTGGTGTTGGCTTCAAAATACCTAAGGTCATCAAAATCATCAGCTCCTCCCTGCAGGAGACGGTGCACATAAGGAGGCCTGAAGAACACTCAGGTCGCAGTGGTCACCTGGGTCAGGTCCAGCCGCAGCCCAAGATGAGAGGGCAGATCAGGTCTGACATCAAGACTTCAAAGTCCCCATGAAGCTCTAATCTCTTGCATCAGGTGTCACAGCTAAGCTGGCCACACACCTGTCCACATCTCTTGAATTTTCTTATTGAGTAATCATGGGGATGTTATAGATGTCACATAGCCAAAACTTCCCTCCCCAATACCTTATTTTACCTTCAGTTGCAAAATAGATTTCTAATGGAAATGGCAACCTGTCCTCAGGATCCCTCTGATATTAAGAATCACCTTCGGCAGAATTTATACTTGGTACCATTGGAAAAAAAATTAACAAATTATTCTCAATACCTAATGATGATTAAAAAAAATCCTTGTCCGTGTAAGTAACTGAAATGCACTGGCACCTACACCATGCAATCTTAAAAACAGTACATTAACGTGGCAGCGAGCATTAGCCTTAGAGTGTCTCGGTAGCCCCACTTAAACTCTGTGATTCTGGACTTCAGGGGCTGAACTGGGAGAGAACAAACCACAGAGTACACATCAGTCTTAGAAGGCCCATGAGGCTGCCACAGGGATGGAGCCCAGAGCTGAGCCCTCCCGAAGGGTGAACTGTCAGTGCAGGAAATTGGTCCAACTGGCCTGTAGACATGTGGGCCCACCTCATGTCACACACTTCCACAACACTTTTACTTGGTCCACCACCTCATGTCACACACTTCCACAACACTCTTACTTATGTTCTCAAAATGTCTTTTCAGTGATAAGTACCCTGACATTATTCTTCCTTCAGCTGGTAGATCAGGGGTCCCATGGCCATCAGCTTTTGATGATCTGGTTAAGGTAACCCTGTATCAGGGCCTCCTCCCTCACTCAACTAAAAAGAAGATCTGCAAGAAGGGTCTGGTTGGGACTTCCTGCTCCAGTCTTTCTTTCCTCCTCACTGCCCTCACTTATTATTTACTCATTAAACATTTTTGAGCATCTACTTACGTATCAGATGTTGTTTCAGGATTCAAAAGAATATGCCAAATTCTTTCTTTACATGGGCATGGGGCCTCTTTCAGGGTGTAATGCACTGCAGCACAGAGGCAGTGTCCATTCAGGGTGCAGGGTCTGGTCCTGGGGACACACTGTGCTGTCAGTTATGAGCTTTATGACCCTGAGCAAATTACATGGCCTCTGAACTTTGTGTTCTCTGATGGTAAACTGGGATGCCAGCACCCATACCAAAGGGATGCTGTGAGGATCTCAAATTAGTTGCTCCTCTTAAAGTAGTTAAACCTGACACATAACAATAGTATGAATTGTTAGCTACTGTCATTAAGGGTTACAAATAACAGTGGTCCAATGGTGCCAGACACAGATGAAGACCTAATTCTGCTGTCCCATCTCTTTTTTGCTTTTAGTTTTTAAGGAGATTAAGGCCATGTTTTCTATGTATACCCTTCAACCGAAAACTTTATATGCTATTCCACATGTTTCCACCCTAGCTCTTTACAGGGGTCAGAAAATACAAATAATGAGATCGATAAACAAGAGATGTAGAGAAAAGCCAACAAGGCAAAATGTGAGAATATAATCAGTTACAGACTGGAAAGGCTTATCTGTATACCTGAATTGGGTGTTGACAATAACTTGCTAAGAATTCATCATGAGAGTACTTAAGTGCCAATTTAAAAAGCACTTAGGTACTTGTGAATCAAGTCAGCTGTCAAGTAACAGCCTAGTCTTTAAGGACCCCAGGTTCACGTCCCTAGTCCTCTGGGAGTAACCAAAAAGCACATTATCTTGTCATTTGGAAGGTATGTGTCTCCAATAACAACAGCCACAATGAGGTTCTTCCTCCTTGGAGGTCCTAACGCGCCGTATTTAGTGATGCTGTTAGTTTACTTAGAATCTAAAACCACAATCCTTGTGTGGGGTCCCTTCATCTAATTTCGTACTCTGACTATGTACCTAGAGACTGTAGCTAATAGGGTAAGGGCCAACACTGGTTATGCAACTGTGCACAGAGGAATGTATTGTGTGTATAAACTAGGTAAATACCAGTGTTTCTGGTTTTCCTCTATTTCTGGGTGATTGCTTATTTATTGCACATTAACACCTTGCACTTTTTCTAATTTCATACAATCCTTTTGCTACTCTGAAATCATTTGAAATTATATTTAAGTATGATATTGAATGACTGCTGAGAAAAAATGTCTTCAAATGACCCCAGAGACTTTCTTGGACTATAAACTAAGCAGTAAGATCCATTCACCTTGTGTTATTTTGTAAGTTTATTCTTAATAGCCATAAATAACCCTTTAGTATCATTATCTTAAGCTGTGCACTGTTTTTTAATCCTATACTAAAAAAATCTGTGTTCCTATTATTAATACATCTTAAAATGAAAGTGTTATTGGAGAGTAAATACATTCATATGAAACTCACTACTCAACTAAGTTAAAAACAAAAACAAGAAAAGCAAGATAAATTATTTCTGAGAACCAGAAAATGGAATCTTCTGAAAGGTTTGATGAGAGATGAGAGCCAGAGCATGAAAGAGACAGAGAGGAAAAAAGACCAGCAGAACTTTACACCTGAAATGACAAGGACGCTGAGCTCTGTTGAGGTGGAGGGGGCTGCCCAGACCTGAGGCTCTAGAAGTGAATTCAGGGATGCATCTCAAAGGCATCTTTCCCCTGAGGTCTTCAAACTGCGAGGAGACACTAGGTGGACGACCACACTCAAAATACCTGGAGTAGTTTTCAAACTGCAAATGATTTCCTCCCTTGTCCCCATTGACTGCCATCACTCCTCAACAGAACCAAAAGCCAACGGTGAGTAGAGATGGGTGAGGACACTAGAAGCAGGGCATGAGTTAGGCTGGGATGCTGAGTGGGGCAGGGGAAGCAAGCACAAATGGAGCCGAACCTGACAGACTTCAGTTGATCCTCACTCAGCCACACAATGGCAACTACACCCTTGGGGGAAATGATCTAAATTACTCTAAACCTGAATGTCTTCATCTCCAAAATGGATAATAAAGGATTCAGCAGTGTGGCTGTGAAGGTTAAATGAGACCGGGTACAAATGTGATGCACTTACCCCACCATACCTAAACGGGGATATTCCCTTTCTCCTGGTTTAATTTAAAACTCAGCCTAAATAGGTTCTTCAAAGTTAAAGGTTATCTCTTACTTATCTTTGTGTCCAGTGTCATATCTGAATTCCAGGAGGTTCTTAATTTTTTGAAATTAATGGCTCACCAAAACTAACTTTTTTCAAACAGTAGATGATTAGATTACAACTCCATGCAGATGTTGCAGATACCAAATTCTAAGTGACTATACTAAGATTCGCTCCTTACCCAAACATCAATGTGTGCTAAGAAAATGGTAATAAATGAGTTATATATATATTTACCTGTTCACCAACTGCCTTCCTTCTCCACTCTTCGTGATGGATATGCTGATGAGTGCAAAAGATGGGTGCAAAAGGATCAGCCTTCCTTTCATTTACTTCCAAAGGAAAGGCTCTTTTATTCTTTAACAAGTTTTTAAAGTTTTATTTTGAATTTATGACACAAGACCCATGAGGTTAAAAGGCTAATGTTTACTGGATTATGAATTTATGCTTTTCATTTTCCTTACAGTGTGTCCCAAATATTCATAATTAAATATTTCAAGTTGACAATCGGGGACAGATATTCTTATCTTCATCTGCTTCAGTAAGGCACCCTTTCCTGTCAAGCCGACTATACGACCATTATATGTATTTCTACATGCTCTTTTTTTCCAGCACTGAAATGCTGCCTTTAGGGAATGGGAGGAGTATACATACATGAAGGGGTGGGTGACTTCCACAAAACTGGTCATCTGGAAGCTATAAAGTTTTGGAGCGTGGCAGCTGCACTCTGAGTATAGTAATGATGAAGGAATCAGTGATGTCAACAGAACGAGTCCTCAAGGTTAAACTTTTATATGATTTTTAAGGTCTTTAACAAGTCTAGCCCCTCAGAGGCTGATGAAACTAGGCAGGCAAACTCTGGAGTCTGAGTTGATTAACATTTCGGTGGAAGCACAAGATTTCTTTGTACTTAAAAGACTTAGTCTACTTAACTGACTTTCTGGAAAGATAAGTCCATTTTTCAGTACCTGCTTTTAGAAATTCTAGAAAGATCCATCTTCAACAGGAATTAATTTTTGACCCACATTAGTTCATTTTACTATGCAAATGTACTTCTTAATGTTGGATACCCTCTATTAGAAATGTCTGTATAAATATTCAAACCCTTGTCTGCACTAACAGACATGGACACAAGATTAAAGACTGACATGAGTTAAGTATGCAGAGAATCTACCCAGAATGGAGGAAATGAGCTGGAATAGGAGTCAGGACAGAAAAACTAGTCCAGGATGCCTCAGGCTTCCCTCCACTGAACAAGAAGAGAGGTAGCAAATGCAGGTAACCACAAAATAAATAACAGCACTGCAGGAATTGCAAAGCCACAGCCACTGGGATATGAGAAGTAGAACAGATACTCGGTGATGGCAGTAGGCAGTGCAAATTGCCTTTGATGGTTCCAGTCTTTTCTTCTAGTTGCCAGAACCCTTGGGCTTATGGAAGCGTCACAAGTCAAACCTGCTAAGCTTGACTCATCGGTCTCATTTTCAATTTCATTTTGTTAGGCTGACCTTTGGGTGTTAATTAGGCTCAAAGCGAACTTAATTAAAATGTATACATTCTTATACTGTAGAGTATTCAGATGCACATATTTGCAATGGCAAAATAATGACCACACTATTCTCATTTTACATGTGCAACATTTCCCTCAAATGATTAGTTTGAGCTGTTTGATCAATTTGTCGGCAACTAGTAACAGCGTGAAGCAGACATTATGCCAGAGGAAATAAACAAACAAGAACATACACTGGTAGAAACTTCTCCAACACAAGACATTCGCCAGGGACTCATTAGCATCTACAAGATTTACCTTCGCACACGGGGCAACACTCCCCAGGCACTTTCACAGGGTTCGTGCAGGTCTGTCCGCAGACGGTTGCAACGCAGTGGCGTTCACCATTGACACACTGGCAGAATGTGCAGTCATCTTCCCGCCACCGGTCTCCGTGGGCGAGGATCAGGCCATTGGCATAGCAGCCAGCGGGATTATTAAAAGGATACACTGGATCTAAAAGAGAACATAAGTTCAGAGTTAGACTGAGCATATTCTAAATCTTATCTCTGCCTGCGCCCGGAGACATTTTTTTCCTGGGTTCTAGTCATCAGCAGTTCTATTCCCACTGTGATCAACAGAAGCTCAGGGTTGCATGAGGAGTCTCTGGGGGTGCATGCAAAAACAGCTGTCACACTGAATTTATGTCTACTCATTCTGACACAGCAGTGCCAGGGAAGAGGATCCGTAGTCTAAAAACCAACGTGCAGGTATTATCACTCTGTAAAGCTGGAAAGCTTTGTGGCAAGAGCTGTGGGTTGGTAATTAGAAAACATGAATCCATATTAGGCTCTGACAATGTCTTCATAGTTGCAGACATAAATGTTTATCAAACCTCATTTCCCTACCTGTAAAGTGGAAGGAACAATGCCCTGTCTAAATTAGAGTGATACTGTTACTTCTAGAACTCTATCTCATGTGCCTGCAGGACCATATGGGCAACAGTGCTCTTGCTGTGGCCTTGTTCATGACAAGGCTGGTCTAGACATACTATATGGGTCACTGCCTTGGAGGAGGGCTGTGAACTTAGGCCATTTTTTCTCCCATAAGCTGTGAAGCTAAGCTGCAGCCCCAGGTGGGAGGCAGAAGTAGCCAAAGTTACTGTAAAAAAAAAAAAAAAAAAAGACAATGTTTCTGAGGTTATTGACAAGGATATAAATACTGCATATGAAACCCTCACTTATCCCTCTATTGAGAGCAACTAGATAAATTACTCAATTTTCTTTCTCAGAAATACATAAAAAACTGGCTTCAACAAGCAAGTACTGCTGTGTTGGGAGAGGAATCCAGACAGTTTAGAGTTTGGTCATCTTTATTCTAAGGACATAGTTAGGGCATTATAATAAAGTTAGTTAGAAGGTCAACATTTAAAATAATGCCATCACAGCGTTAGGAAGGCAGTCTGCCAGAGAGAGACGCGGTCAATGGACCTGAGCAAGATAAGATTTTTTAAATTCCTGTGTAAAAAGTATTAGAATACATATTTTTCTACATTGAGGCTGGATCTGAATTCCAGGAAGTGAGACATAACCGGATCCATGCCCAGACAACTACGATGACTACACAGAGGTTCGTATCTGCATTTTTACAGCATCAACTGCTGCTCAGTTTCAGAACTATGACAGACTGGGGGCAGGTAGGGAACAAATCAATTAGGAAGGTTAAAAGTTTGAAGTAATTCTCTTTAATTGTCAACATCACCTAAAAAATAAACTACTTTTCTCCTATGTTGGCTAAAATAACCTCTAATAGGGAAAAGGACTCACTGTTACGAACTATGTCAGGAATGCAATTTTTATACTTTAAACATTTTCTGATCAATATTATGTGGCAAATACAGTTCAAACATCAAAAGGAGACAATTTTATGAAAATGAGGAAGTACGGAAAGTGGCATGACACTGTGCCCTCCCACTTTGTGTGCAGGGATCAGGCATAAGATTAACACATGAGACTTTAGACTGAAGATCTGGGGCCCAGTTAGGACAGCAAGGCTCACATGACCTTCCTTTCTGGGGAAACAGTGTTGTGTTGTCAGAAGAACACTACAGACACAGTCAGGTATGGGGTTATTGTTAATGGCTGCATTGCAAACCCAGGCAAGTGACTTTTCTCTTCTGAACGTGAACATCCTAATCTGTAAAATGTGTGGGTTGCAGCGAGTGATACTCAGAGCAACTGTTTTGAAATGCTTATTATTTATGAACATCAGTGATGGGAAGATGCAGCCTGTTGAAAGAACATGAACATATTACTTCCTGGAGAGAAGAGGGGAATCCAGAGAAAGCAGATTCCTGAGAGTCACACCTGACACCTGGCTGGGCCTCAAGCTGGTGTCACGGCCACCTGATACCATGACCCCATGTGAACCACCACATATTTTCAGAGAAGCAGTAGCAGGTCCCTGATCTCCCTGGAGAGGCCTGGGTATTGCGACAGGGGCAGGGTTAGTTCCCCTCTGGCAGACTGAGACTGTCAGGGTGAGGTCCACGTTATCCTAACTGAGCAATCTGAGGTGAGCAGGTGGTGAGCTCTAATGCCAGGATGAAGATAAAGCTTTGCCTCAGGACTTGCTGAGGACTTTGCGGGGGGGGGGGGGGGGAATGGAAAACAACTCCGGGACATCTCATGCTCCGGGACATGGAAAGATGTGACCCATCATCTACACCCAGGCATAGCTTCCCTCAGGGAAGTGTTTCTACACACTCTACCTGGCTTTAACGTGCTAGAAGACAGACCACGGTGTCCTAAAAGAGGCTAAACAAGGAACTTCAACATTCCTTTACTTTTGGATAAGACTGAATTAGGACAATTTCGATTTCAGAACTCTATACCATGCATACTCCTGTTAATCTGTAATTAGCACTTTTTCTTACCTTCACACACTGGGCAGCACTCTCCTTCGGGCACGTAGTACCTCTTACAGTTTATCTCACCACACTGGGCAGTGAAGCAGATGGCAACGCCCCCTTGGCATCGACAGAACCGACAGTTGTCCATTCGAAACATGTCTCCATCATAATATTCCACGTTGTTAAATATGCAGGCTGGCTTTGTATCTGAAAAGAGTTAAAACAAACAAAGCATATTTGTAGTCATCTTTTAGTTGTGTCCTTTGATGTTTTTCAAACAGCCACTAGAAAATTTCTAATAGCAGGAGGTTGTAATTTGATGGAAATTTACTAAACTCAATGTAAGTTTATGTAACAGAAAACAATAAAGCGAAGCAAAACAAAGTAAACAAAACACACTGTTATCCAGTTTACATCAAGGAACAGAAATTCCCCCTAGTAAAATCTACACTGACTTCCTTCCAACCCAGACAAAGGTAAACTTTATGACCATGACACTCACATATTTGGTATGTGCTTTAAAGTGATTCTATTTGTTTGGTTAAATCATTGTCTACCTCAAATGAATGATCCTGCCTCCATATTAGGTTTTGTTCTGCCTCAAAAATTTTATTACCGTCTTTTTTGAAGTGGTGATGTTCGGTTCCTCCAGTGCTCTCTCTTACGTTCTTTTTCTCTATATATGGTATAAACACGTATAATTTTAATAGTGTTTGGCCTTTAACAAAATACTCTCTACATGTATCACCTCACTTAATCCCCATAATGAAGGTCTGACAAAGGTATTATCCTGAGTTTAAAAGTGAGGAAATTCTAGGTAGTTTACTCAAAGTCATACAGCAAAAACAGTAGCTCTTCAACTGAAACCTTGTGCTCTTTCCACTGTGCTTCAGGGGTATGTTCTGCTAAGGACTCATAGTCCCATATTTAGAAGTCTCATCATGATATCAATGATTTTTAAATTTTTCTCTGCCTTGAAACATTCTCCCTACATTCATTCTTTAATTTTAGTTGATTTAAAATAACTCCCACCAAGACATCACAAGAAAACACAACTACGGATCAGTATATTATAAATGTAGACACAAACATCTTAAAAAAATTACTAGCAGATCATATCCAGCAACATATAAACAAAATTACACACCACGACCAAGTGAGACTTATTCCAATAATGCAAAGTTGGTTTAACATCCAAAAATATTAATGTTAATATGACATGTCACAGAATAAGGAACAAAAGCAACATGATCATTCGACAGACACAGTTTTTGGCATCTGACAGAATCTAATATTCTCTCATGATAAAAATGCTCAACCAACTAAGAACAGAATGGAACTTCCTCAACTTGATAAATGGCATCCATAAAAATCCTACAGCACACCTCATACCTAATGGTGAAAGTCCAAGTGCTCTCCCCCTAAGATCAGGAACAAGACAATGAAGTCTGCTCTCACCACTTCAATTTGACATAGTAGTGAAAATCTCGCCAGAGCAAATAGGAAAAATAAATAAATAAATAAAAAGCATCCAGATTGGAAAGGAAGAAGTAAACCTATCTCTAATTGTAGATGACATGATCTTGTATATAAACAGTTCTAAGGGATCCACTAAAAAACTATCAGAAAGTATAAACAAGTTCAACAAGGTTGCAGGGTACAACTGCAACTCCCCAAATTGTGTTTCTACACACTAGTAATGACAATCAGAAAATGAGGAAAAAAATTCCAATCACAATAGCATCAAAAAGTATACAATACTTAGGAATAAATTTAATAATATAAGTGCAAACTTGTATTTTGAAAATAGCAAAACATTTTCAAAAAATTAAAAAGGCCTACATAAATGGGACATCCCGTGTTCATGGATTGAAAGACAACACTGTTTACATGGAAATATTCCCCAAATTGACGTACATGTTCAATGCAATCTCTATCAAACTCCTAGCTGGCTCTTCTGTAGAAATTGATAAGCTGATCCTAAAATTCATATGAAAATGCAAGGCACTCAGAAATGCCAAAACAATCTTAAAAGGGAGAACAAAGTTAGAGAACTCATACTTCCCGATTTCAAAACATAATACAATGCTATAGTATTCAAGACTATGTGGTACTGCCACAGGAATAGATATATAGTTCAATAGAATTGAGAGTTCAGAAATAAACTACCACATTTACAGATATTTTGACAAGACAGTCAAGACTCAATGGGGTTAAAAGTCTTTATTTTTGAGATGGAGTTTCACTCTGTCACCCAGGCTGGAGTAGAGTGGCATGATCTGAGCTCACTGCAACCTTTACCTCCTGGGTTCAAGTGATTCTCCTGCTTCAGCCTCCTGAGTATCTGGGACTATAGGTGCATGCCACCATGCCCAGCTAATGTTTGTATTTTTAGTAGAGACGGGGTGTCACCATGTTGGCCAGGCTGGTCTTGAACTCCTGACCTCAGGTGATCCCCCGACCTTGGCCTCCCAAAGTGCTGGGATTACAGGTGTGAGCCACCGCGCCAGGCCTGAGGTTTAAAGTCTTTTGGGGCAACTGGATTATCTACATGCAAAAGAATAAAGAAGAAACCCCTATGTCTCACACCATATACAAAAATTAACTCAAAATGAATCATAGAGTTATGATCTAAATACAAGAGCTACAACTATAGTGCTCTTAGAAGGAAGCACAAGAGTTAATCTTTGTGTCCTTTGATAAGGGAGTGGTTTCTTAGATGTGACATTCAAAGCATAAGCAACAAAAGAACAAAACAGATAAACTGGATTTCATCGACTTTGGGACTTAAAAGGATACCATCAAAAAGGTAAAAAGACAACCCTACAAACTGGGAGAGAGTATTTGCAATCATGTATCTGATTTTAAAAAACTGGTACCAAGAACTCTCATAATTAAATGATAAAAATAATGTAATCAAAACGGGCAAACCTTTGAACAGACACTTTTTCAAATAAGACAGAAATGGCCAATAAACACATGAAAAGATGCTCGAATCATTAGTCACTCGGGGAATTCAAATCTAAGCTGCAGTGAACACCATATCACACCCACTACGATGGATATAATTAAAAAACAGTAATGAGTACTGATGAGGATGTGGAGAAACTGGAATTCTCATAGATTTCTAGTGAGGATGTAAAAGCATAGCTGCTTTGGAAAACAGTTTGGGAGTTCCTTAATTTGAGTTACCATATCATCAAGCAACTCTACTACTAGGTACATACCCAAGAGAAATGAAAATATATACCCCACATAAAAGCACTATAAACAAATGTTCCTAGCAGCCCAAGAGCCAAGAAAAGAAAGAACCTAAATATCCATTAACTGATACATAAACAAAAAGCAGTGTAACTATACAATAAAATATTACGCGGCCATAAAAAGAAATGAAGTTCTAATATGCAATATAACATGAATGACACTTGAAAATACTATGCTAAGTGGAAGAAGCCAGTCACAAAAGACAACGTATTGATACTATATAACTCTCCTTATATGAAACACCCATCATAGGCACGTCTATAGAGATAGAAAGTACATTAGTTGTTGCCTCGATCTGAGAGCTTTGGGGGAAAATGGGCAGTAACCGCAATCAGTTCAGGAGTTTTCTGGCGGCTTGATGAAAACGTTCTGAAATTGATTGTGTTGATGATTGCACAACTCTAAGCACACACTGAAAACAACAGAATTGCACAACTTAAGTTAGCAAATTACATGGTGTCTCCTAAAGCTATTTTTTTAAAAAGTACTCCTAAGCTGAAGAAAGTTCTCCTGAGGTGACGAGCCCTGATCAATCTGCTGGTGAAAGCTGGACGATGATATCCCCATCTTTCATGGGCTCTTGTGTCCGTCCCCAAATCATTTAATATGTCACCTTGCATGTCTAAAATACTTTCACTGCATTTTGAGGATATGCATTTGCATTGCACTTGAGGACAATTACTTTCTATTTATTTTATAACAACCCCTCTAAGAAGACAGAACAAGTATTATTAATACCAGTTTTTTCGATAATGAAGATGAAACTTAAAGAGATGAGGTGATTTGCTTAAAGTCACATGAACGAGACAAACAGTGATTTTATGTGTGCACACGTAGCACATGTGAATATCTGAACTCCTTCCGTAGTGCTACATGGATACAACATTTTTTCAGAAAATTAATGTTAAAAAAGAATCATCTAACTGTTATCTCAGAATTCTTCTATATACTTTTAGCTAACTAATCTGAGTTGGGATTGAAAGGAACTGGGCAGCTAGACTATAAGTTCCAAAATTATAGAAAATGGAGTACTTTTATACATTAAATTTGCAGGCTGTGGAGCGAGGCAAAATACCGTACTCTAACAAAATGACCATCCATGGAAACTAAAAAAAATTAATAAACCAATCAATATTAATTATTTGGTTGAGTTGATCAACCACAGCTACCATCTGGGTGAAGTCACAAACCCTGGTACAGATCTGAGGAAGTGTGAAGGACAGGTTCTGGTTATGAATAAAGCTGCTTCAGGTGGACTTGTTTTTATGGTAGGGTGTGCAAAAGCTTAAACAGGAGGGGATGGGACTGACGAGACAACTGTGGCACTTAGGCTTCACTAGCAAAAGCAAAATGATCAAGGGAGTGGAAGTGAGAAAGATGGAGAATCCTAAAAACACAGCCTGGAAACACAACCAATCTTTAAGGGTGAAAAAAGTCACACAACACAATGAAATCTGTTTGATGTTCAGAGAGATTTATAGAGGCTCTTCATAAAAGTATATGACAAAAAGGCTACCCGTGGTTTTTGAGGAGCAATGACCAATTACTTCTTCACCTATCAGGGGTAGATGTGAATCTCAGAACAGTGCGGAGACTGCCACAATCTCCACAAAAGGATGATTTAAGTAGACGTGGAAGAGAAAAGGGTTATGAAGAAATAATTTACTGTGTAATTTGTACTTCTCAATATGAAACACAGAAGAGCCTTCTTAGTGCTTTTTGTATGTGTTTCGTGTCTGAAAAATTAAACTTTATGTTTCTAAGTTCTGGAATCTTCCCTTTCTTCTTGAATATATTTCAGAACTCCTAAAAGAGAATTTTATAATATAGACTATTAGTATATGCTACTGCCTACCAAACTACACTGATTGGTGGATGGTGATAGACATACCTCAAAGATATTGTGCGTTCAGTTCCAGATCAGCTCAAGCAAGTCACATGAACTTTTTGGTTTCCCAATGCATTTAAAAGTTATGTTAACACTATACTGTAGTCCAAGCTTGTCTAACCTGCAGCCTGCGGGCCACAGGAGGCCTAGGATGGCTTTGAATACAGCCCAACACAAATTTGTAAACTTTCTTAAAATATTGTAAGATTTGTGTGTGTGTGTGTGTGTGTGTGTGTTTTTAAGCTAATTAGCTATCATTAGTGTTAGTGTATTTTACATGTGGCCCAAGACAATCCTTCTTCTTCCAATGTGGCCCAGGGAAGGCAAAAGATTGGACACTCCTGCTATAGTCTATTAAGTATACAATAGCATTATGTCTAAAAAGCAACGTACATTCCTTAATTTAAAATACTTTATCACCAAAAACTGCTAACGATCATCTGAGCCTTCAGGAAATAGTAGTCTTTCCGCTGGTGGAGGGTATTGCCTTGATGCTGATGGCTGCTGACTGATTAGGATGGTGGTTGCTGAAGGTTGGGGTGGCTGTGGCAATTTCTTTAAATAACACAACAATGAAGTCTGCCACATTGACTAACTCTTCCTTTCATGAAAGATTTCTTTGCAGCATGTGATGCTGTTTGATAGCATTTTACTTACAGTAGAACTTGTTTCAAAACTGGAGTCAATCCTCTAAAACCCTGCTGTTGCTCTATCAACTGAATTTATGTAGTAGTCTAAAGCCCTGGTTGTCATTTCATCTGGTGAAGATGTTGTCACAGCATCCTCACCAGGAGCAGATTCTATCTCAAGAAACTACTTTCTTTCCTCATCCATAAGAAGCAACTCCTCATCCTTTCAAGTTTTATCATGAGATTGCAGCAATTCAGTCACATTCTGCATGTTCCACATTTAATTCTAGTTCTCTTGCTCCTTCTACCACATCTGCAGTTACTACCTCCACTGAGGTCTTCAGCTCCTCAAAGTAATTCATGAGGGTTGGAATCAACTTCTTCTGAACTCCATGTTAATATTCTGACACCTTCCCCTGAATCACCTTTGTTCTTAATGGCATCTAGAATGGTGAGTGAATCCTCTGCAGAAGGTTTTCAATTGATTTAGTTCTGATCCGTCACAGGAATGACCATCTACAGTAGCTACAGCCTTACAAAATGCTTTTCTTAAATAACAAGACTTGAAAGTTGAAATGACTCCTTGGTCCATGGGCTGCAGAATGGATGTTGTGTTAGTAGGCATGAAAACAATACAAATCTTGTACACTTCCATCAGAGCTTGGGAGACCAGGTGCATCGTCAATGAGCAGTAATATTTTGGAAGAAACATCTTTTTCTGAGTAGTAGGTCTCAATAGTGGGCTTAAAATAATCAATAAACCATGCTGTCATCCAGGCTTTGTTGTTCCATTTATAAAGCACAGGCAGAGTAGATTAACCATAATTCTTAAGAGCCCTAGGGTTTTTGGAATGGCAAATGAGCACTGGCTTAAACTTAAAGTCATCAGCTGCATTAGCCCCTAGTAAGAATCAGCCTATTCTTTGAAGCCAGGCATTGACTTCTCTCTTATTATGAAAGCCCCAGATGGCATCTTCTTTCCATACAAGGCTGCTTTCTCTACACTGAGTATCTGTTTAGTGTAGCCACCTTCATCACTTATCATAGCTAAATCGTCTAGATAACTCTCTGCAGCTTCCACATGCAGCTTGTCCCATCTCTTCACCAAAACAAATTAAAACCAAAGTGAAAAGAGTAGTAATATTTATGGAGGATGTTCTCTCCATCTATTGATCCAGGCTACTGTTTTTAAAACTCAGGAGTTCTTGAGTTCTGTGTATTTTTAAATCCTTAAGTTTTCCTTTTATTATACTGATGATATGCTCTTGAAGTTGTGAATGTGGACTAACTTCAATAAAGTCTTGCCAACTATACTCTCATAATTAATGGCTCAGTATTAAATATTATAAGACTAAAAATATTTCTGCTAGTTTCAACTGGCTTATTCCAGAGGGAGAAAGGGGAAGTGTGCGTGCGCTGGAGGACACCAAGCATATCCTATTTCAGGACAAGGGAAAGAGAACAACTCTTATAAAGGATTACAACAATTTGTATTACTCTTCAACAAAATTAGCTTAACAAGCCCCCAGGAACACGAGGGGTGCTCAATAAACACATACTGAGTGGAGTATTTCTCTCAAAGTGCCAGAATATCTCCGTTGTTGTATCAGTAGAAGACATTATGTCCTTAGAAACATTACGAGCATAACTGCTATATAGACAGTGGGTTCTTAATCGATGTTTTCTGTAATAGTGTGTGTTTTTTAAAATTAACAGGCTGCAGGTCTGAATTTTCTAGGCCAAAATTTTACATGAGGAGCAAGCTAACATTGGGTACAGCTCCCCTTTAAATGGTGATTTCACATGTTACTATCTTAGAGAAAATTCTGTCAGGGCCAACACACGATTACTTCTAGTTTTTATTAAGCTTTCGTATATGTCTGAATAAAAAAGGAACTAATTACTGGGTGGGCAGCATGACCTTCACCCAGGCTCCTCATTGTTAGCGCCACATTTTAATACTGCTGTGAGAAGCAGAGTGCTGCAGGGACAGTGCTCCAAAACAGAACTATTTCAAACGGCACAAAACAGGCTAAAAACATAGGCTAAGTTGTATTCAGATCCCCTTTCTCTGAACTTACTTCATAACCCCCCTGAAATTGCTTTTGGCTAGTTGTGCCACATACAAGTAATGCTCCCATCCCCACCCCATCCACCCACTACTCTTGGCACCACCGGGAAGAGGGTACTCTTCCTCTTTTATACTGACGACTTGTTTAGAGCTGTGAATGGGGGCTAGCCTCAATATATATGGCCCTGCTAACTATGCTGTCAGACCTAATGGCTCAGTATTAAATACCACAAGGCTAAAAATATTTCTGGTAGTTCAACTGGCTTATACTCGATAACAATACTACAGACTAATTCATTTACTCACCTGGGGAATGTTTTATAAGTAGGTCACACAGACAGAGTCAGCTTTTGTCTACAACATTCCAACCAAGATATTCCATTTTATCTAGATGTTTGTGTACATACGTTGGATAAATGTTCCTATCTAAGAAACCAAATAATCACTTGCACATTCTACACCTAGGATTTCAAACCCAAAAGCCTCCAGGAACGAGAGGTGGGCCACATGTAAGACAGTAGGGGGTACTGTGTTAAGTGGAGAGCACACACCCATCTAACAGTAGAGGCCATTGTCCAGCTCCAGCTGACTGCTGATGGAACACTTGTTTGTGGGCCGGAGCAGACGTACGACAGGTTCTTGACGAAGGTGGAGGGCTGTTACAACATTGCTTTGGAGGTCATATTTTTAGGTGATGATTTTGATGACTTCTAAGTTCACATAAAAGGAACATAATCACACCACCTGTTCCTTTGGTTTCTAAATAACAGGGATCTTGCTGAGCCAACGCCTCGTAAGTTCTACTTTCGGCGCTTGTCAGAGAATGCAGTTACAAACTGTCATGAACTGGTTTGCAACTCTCCCATCCCTCCACCACAACAAAATAAAATCAAACTACAATAATAATAATAATAATAATAATAATATTTACGGAGGATGCTCTCTCTCCATCTACTCATCAGGCTAGTGTTCTCAAAACTCATGAGTTTTCAAGTTCTGTGTATTTTAAAATTGTATGTTTTCACTTTAAAGTTTATCTTAAAAAGAAAAAAAAAATAAGCATATGGATCATGTGGATGACAGCACAGGAAGTGAGTGCGGCAGTGCATAACCCATTTCCGCATGTGGGGTCAGTCATGTTAACATTTCACCCGCAGTCTCCTGAACTAGGGCCTTTGGATCTACCTCACCATGTTGGGCAGTTCGCAAAACTGAGAAAAAATGTTCCAAGCACCTAGAGTCTAGCTGTGTCAATCTGACCGTTTGGAACTGAGCTGCATTTTAATATTTTGCCTTTGCTTTTTATTGAGAACAACCCCAGGAAACCCATTTCTGCATTTGTGGTGTTAACGCAATTAAGCACACATCAACTTCATCATTCAATGGGATGAAATCTATTCCTTTCCATATGAAAAATCTCAGAGAGACAGTTGTCCTGTCCAGCAGGCACTTTTCTCTCTGAAAATAAGAACTGCGTATTTGACCCTATCTCCTTTTTCACTTTGATGGCCAGAAAACTGGGGGCCTAATTTAACGTTTAACTCCTGCAACTGCACAGGCGCTTATGGACTGCATACCTGTGGGTGCCTTCTGTTTGATTTTTCACTTTCAACTTTTACTTACAATTCTATGGCTGTGATTCTCCTTTCTCATAAATATTTTACCACTATGTTATGGAATCTGTTCTCACTGTAAAGTTTCCTCAAATTGTCCGTGGATAAGCAAGTGTTTTTATACACATAAAATAGACCTCTGCTTTTCTAAGTGATGATAATGAATCTTTGATACGTAATATCTATCTTGTAATGGTGACCTTACAACAACAGATTTTTCCAGGACATTAGGTGATAAGTATATTTATATTTACATACAGAAACACATTCATATATCAATATATATGTGTCTGTATGAGTATGAATGTATATGTCAAAATAAGTAAAATATAGACCTTGAGACAGAATGTTCTTAACAATATTTTGTAGGATTATGAATCTTCACAGTATTAGTTCCTAGTCTCCTCTACAGGTGAATGACTGATATATCAATAGAGACAGTTGTGCAGGATTAGGAAGAAAGCAAAGATCACTCAACAAGTTTATGGTGGCAAGAAAGAAGCATCCACCAGAAATGTAGTGACTGTGTTTTGTCCACTCAACATCTTCTCATGACAGATGGCAAATCCTATTCCAGAAGTTAGAGCTCTACAGTAAGTGGCAATAAATTAGGACAGGCCCTGCAGATTGATCCCAAGGCTGCTAAGGTGGAGGTGCGGCTATTAGTAGCTTGAGACACATCAGACTGCAGCAAGACATAAAGTCAATGTTCTGATAAGAAAGGCATGACCCATGGGTATCTAGAACCAAGAAGCAAAGAGAGAAGAAGGGCACTCCGGTTCCTCACCCACAGGAAATACCAGCAAATCTTTCTACTAGAGATATTTTCAGGGGACAAATGACTTAAGATTAAAGTGTAGGGCAGTAATAGATGGAGGATTCCTACAAAGTAACCCATTTATGGACTGACATTTAACAGACACCTCTAGAGGGAACTAAGATGACACGAATTAGATCACTGACCGGCTCATGTAACAAAATATGGGTGTCCTCTGTGAGGCAGATAATAGGGTAACATCCACAGACACAAGGATGAACATGACAGACTCCTGTCCTCCAGCAGTTCACATTCTGGAGCGAGAGACAGGCATGAGCGTAAGTATTTTCCAAGTGATGAGCACTGGATGAAGCGCATCTGAGATGCTGGGAACCCAGGCAAGCAGTGACTATTTCTGTCTCCAGTGGTACAAGTATTCACAGAATCTCACCTATCATAAATTAAACTGTAGCACCTCCAGAAAAAAGGTCTGTTTGGCCATTTCCTTGTGTTTAATGGATGTTATTACTGGTTAAATAATGACTGGAGTGGGGAGAAGCGCTGAGAGGTGATTTAAGTGTACAGAACTTTTTCTGTTCCCTCTTCCTGTATGCTTGTATTTTTAAGGCCTGTAAGTTAGGAAGCTCAACCTTACCATCTCTATCCCCCACCCTCAATGTCCAGGACTGTGCCTCTGAATGTGAACAGAAAGTGTGCACATAGAATACTAAAGATTATTGGCTGGGCACGGTGGCTCATGCCTGTAATCCCAGGACTCTGGGAGGCCGAGGCAGGTGGATCGCGAGGTCAGGAGATCGAGACCATCCAGGTTAACACAGTGAAACCCCATCTCTACTAAAAATACAAAAAAATAAGCTGGGCGTGGTGGTGGGCGCCTGTAGTCCCAGCTACTCGGGAGGCTGAGGCGGGAGAATGGTGTGAAGCCAGGAAGCAGAGTTTGCAGTGAGCTGAGATCATGCCACTGCGCTCCAGCCTGGGTGACAAAGCGAGATTCCGTCTCAAAAAAAAAAAAAAAAAGATTATTTGCATCTGAGGCAAAATTCCAGGTAGATCACTTGTATTATTTAATTTAACTGTTACTCAGTCCATTTTACAGCTGTGGAAACTGAGGCCCAGGGAAACCAAGAAGCTTCCTTAAAGTTAACCCAGCTAGTGAGTGGAGGACCCAATTTTCAAACTGCAGTTATTTAGTTCTAGTCTGTGTTCTTTCTTAACCATAAAGCCATACTGCAAGTGTTTATTCAAAGCAAAAATAAACATAAAAAATAACATGTGGCCATGGACCTAAAAATCACAGGATGCAACCAAATAGGACTCAACTGCAATATAACCTTTCTTGCCTTGGAAGGAGGGCAGGAAACCTTATGATATCTGAATTCCTACAGGAAATATTTGATATGAATATTTCTATGTGTAATTTTGTTGTATTTGTCCAAATCCATCTCCATCTTCCTGTGTGTACAAGTGTTGACTAAATAATGCTCTGAATGGTTACTGACATGTAACTTGAGTTTCATTATTTTTTGTCAATGAATATTCTGGTAGAGAAGCATGTTGTAGGTTCCCCTTCCTTCTATCACCTAAACTCAATAAACATTAAGCCACCAAACACCAAATCCTCCCATATAAAGTCAAAGGGAGAGGCAGATTCTGTCAGAAGGAATCTCATGACCCAAGAATCCTTTTTCAGGGCCACATGGGTCAAGCCTAAAGCAGGCCACTACCAGTGACCACCCACTGATTAAAGACGTCCTCTCCACTGCCTCTCAGCCTTTTGGCTAAGATCAGGTGCAAAGATGTTCTAAGTAGGAAAATGCTAAACAAGATGAGCAATGTTTTTCCTGTTCCCAAGTGTGGCAGGCCCAATGTAGTTTTAGCCAGGTCACCTCCCGACAGCCATGGGACCAGTTACTGAGTGACAGCAGGAAAACGATCACAGGTTCCAGGATCCTTTTCCTGAAATCCCTAAGTTTTAGAAATTCTGTAACACAGCTGAGTATGAGAGCTACATGCAATCTGCTATTATGTCTCCAGAATCCTCTTTCTGATGGGTGGAATGATAGCTCCTAACCTAACTTTCTTTACTGCACTGTGGATTTTAAGTAAACCTTTTTGAGTGCCCTTCAGCAAGTCCCTGAAGGTTAATAACCCTGCTTTGTAAAAGGCAGAAGCAGCTAAGGTGAACCCTCCCTCCTCCTCCTCCTGCACAAATGTACACTCTCTAAGAACAAGAGAAACCCCACGTACCATTAACACATTCAAAGACATCACAGCACTTTCCAGGTGTCCCATCGCCACGAGAGACTATGCGGGGAGTGGATCCCACCTCACACACGGGGAAACCACATAAGCCAGAGAGACACTCGCATCTGAAACCAAAGAAAAGGGAAGGAAAACCCCATGAATAAACAACAACACAGAAGTCGGGAGACCACAAACAAAGTGGCAGTGGCTGTGGCAAAGTACCTGGTCTATATGACACTGCCTCCTTTATCTGGTGTCACTGGGAAATGGGAAGGCAGGAGGGGTTCTGACATAATTTGCTTTCAAATAACTAAGGTTTGTCTCCTTTACATACACCCCAATTTTTAACTTGAACCATTTTGACAGAAGTATTTCTAAAATGCATTACCTCATTTCTTACTTAACCAGACTGGTATTGAGCGTAACAAACATTTTCTGGCTGACTCAGGGACATCTTCATATGTATCTGTGATGCTCTTCTGTGAATCGATGCTTGCACAGGCTAATACAGAGTGAGTGTTCCCATGCTAAACGGCCCCATGGTGCTCCTTCGCTGCAATTGATGTTTAGGTGTTTTCCACAGATTTTCTTGACTCCTGGTTCAATGATTAAGTTATTAGCTTTTTAGTGTTTTCTTGTCAGTGTGATGTCTCAAGTCCACTCTCATCTTAAGCCATATTTAATTTATGATTGTACACAATAAAAGAAATGGACTGAAGACTGAGGAGCTCTTTATAAAGAGAGGGCCTAAGTTGTAGTAAGTGAACTTTATGACAGCTATCTTGGGAGCTGAAAGTCTTAATTTTTGGATCTTAAGTTACCACCTGAGCATTGATCTCTGCACGCATGAATGGGGTGTTCCATGAGCTGCAAGCTGGCTGTGCTGGCTCTCACCCCTAACTTCAACGTTGCTGCAAAAACCGCTAAACACAGAAGCCTGGGTAGGTGAAATAAGAGGAGACAAAATGTTGCATCTGCAACAGTGAAAAAGAGGCAGGACAAAAGAAACTCAGGGCAGCTGGGTGTCAGCATGTGAATGTAAGATGAGGAAAGAGCCGCTAGATTTCTGCCCTGGGACTCCCCTGGGGAGAGACGTATGGGTCAGAGGGTGGAGAGGATGACGGCGGGAGTTCCCAGGTTGACAGGAGTAAAAGGAAGGCATCCTAAAAAAAGACATCCTGGCAGGAAGTATGTGGGTATTTATGTACGGTAGAGATCAAGATCAGGGGAGTAACGTTCCCAGCAGGGAAAACTATCAACACATTCATTAATTGTGCTTTTGTACCCCCTTCTTATTTAAGTAATTGGTTTGTTCACCTATTGTTCTTTGGATCTTTAATAAATTAAAATATGCTTATAGTCCACAAGTACCTCAATAATCAGGCCGAGATTTAATTACATTTGTAACTAACCATGGAACTAGAAAAGAAATGACTTTAGGTTAAGATTTGCATCAAAGACTGTTAAAGCCACTGGAAAGGTGGCTTTAAACACACCACTATCACCCCAAAGCAGGCTCTTTGAGGATTCTTCCATGTGGGGTGACAGTTCTATTGGATTCCTGGGAGAAGAGGGTGTTAGGTCATTCAGGTTTTGCTGCAATGGTATTTCTACCAATGGTTTCAAGTAAAGGTTTGCCTGTTTTGTGTGAGCAGAGCTTGGAGCTCTCAATTCACAGTCTATATTCCTGCAGGACAATCACTTTCTAGTGCTGAGTAAATGTGAGCTGGGCTTTTAGTGCCTGATAAGGTCATCCCATACTTTTTCATGCTTATATGCCTAGCCATTGCAATGGTAAGCACATAATCGTACTGCTGTGATATAACAGTAACATTATACTGTTTACATTTATTGTACTTGGCACTCTATACAACTTAAAACTCTCTAGAGTTTATAGATGAATGGAACTAGAGTACTGACAGGCCACACACTGATCCCAACGCATAGATGTGATTACAATGAAAGCAGCCTTCAAGAATAGCTGATTAACTTTCTCTTACATATCTTCTATGATTCCACATTCTTGCCTACAGATGTGCGCCAGGGAATCACTCTAATCTAAACACCTGAGAGTGTACAGTCAACCAAACAATACCCGTTTAGATGTTGTCCTTCAACACTTGAACAACCTTTACTGAACGTGTGTGTGCACTTATGTGCTGGGTTCTCTGCTAGGCTGCTAGGAGTCACACCACACTGAACACCCATGACTAAGCCTGCCATTAAGTCTTTTTTTTTCTGTTTATGTTTGACCTATTTTCCCAACATTTGTTTAAAAAATTTACAATTTAAAAAATACATTTAGGGAGTATAAGTGCAAGTTTCTTATAGCCATATATTGCATAGAGGTGAACTGTGAGTTTTTAGTGTACCTGTCACCCAAAGAGTAAACATTATATGCATTGCGACTTCCTAACATTTAAATATTCCTATTATTTTTCTAGAGTCCCTTACAAGTTGTCTCCAGCAGGCTGTGGAAGAACTGAAGCTGCACCAGGCTGTAGAAGAACTGAAGCTGCACCCAACTACCTGTTAACCCACCTAGGAAAGGAAAATATTTTATGCTGAATCTTTACATCTAAACTGACTGCATAATAAAGATCCTGGTTTTGCTAGCTGGTGTGACACCAGCTCCTGTCTTCTTGTCTCCTTCCCTGCAAAGCCTTCTGATCTACCTGTTGCCATCTTTTGACTTTTCACAGCTTCCCCTGAACCTGAAATTAGTATCTTAATCAAGAAAGAGCTTATAAAAGAACAACAAAAGGTAAAAATCTGGGCTGAGGTCAGATATCTATTGGGTAGCTATCTATTAGGTTAAAACCTTACTGAAACTGCCAGTTTTGCAGGTCAAAATGGTCAAACAGCATTTCTTTATGTTCAACATAATGCAACTCACATCAGTTCTCTTTTAACAGGTATGTTTACATTCACTCTGTCAGGTAACAAAAGGGGACCCCATCATGACCCATATTTGCCCAGGAAGTCTGTTACATCTACAAATGATATGAATCCCATGTAGTTTTAAAAAATTCTTCGGTAAGGTTATTCTAGATTCTCTGGTTAACACACACTGCAGGAGGTATTCTTCCCTGTCACCGATGGGAACAGGAGTTACACAGCTTAGTCAAGTGACCTGATTTTAAACAGGGTTTCCTGTGCTCTGTGTTTTCCACTAGAAGAGACTAGATTTTCCTCTACTGAGTCATGAAGAGAAAATGCTAAACTACAGAAGAACTGACGCATGCAACCTGTACCGTCCTCACCATGTTCTTTCTCTTCGTTTTAATACTTTTTGCCCTCCCTAATCTTTCCCCTACCCTTTATCCCCATCTCTGGATAAGGAGCAAGCGAAGGAAAGGAGAACACAAAAGGGGCAGAGGAAACAGACTACCATGAGAAACGCTGCAGTGAGCTGATTTCAACACTTACCCCTCATTTCTGAAGCCCTCTCCCCAGTTTCCAGTTCTAGTCCAATCTCCCCCTGCCCAAGTCTCCGTCTCTCCCAAATCATGCCACATCCATCCTAAGGCTCAGTTCCCGAACTTCTGCAGTCAAAATGTATCTTCTATTACTTCTCATTTTATGTATCACTTTCTCAGCCTAGCATTCAACACTCTGAAGTCCACATACCCCTTTTCCAATTCTGTTTCCCAGTATTTCTCTTCATTTTCCAGTGCTACGGTTATGCTCTTTTCTCCAAGTAAGTCCCCACTTTGCTGTCTCCGCACTGCCTGACCTAATGGCCCCTGCACATTCCTCATCCAGCCCTTATGCTCAGTTGTTTTTCTAGTTCAACCTCAGAAAACAGCTTCCTCTCTGAACCCCTAAACACCACAGTTTTCTTACGGCACCCTCTTTCTCTATTTTGTGGTAACTTGAGGACTCATCTTAACATAAGCTCTTTTAATACCTACCATGCTTAGTCATATAAATGTTTCTTACGTGGAAGTGAACTGGAGATCAACAAGACAGGAAAACATTAACACAACAGAACAAAAACACCAAAGAAAGTGAGGAGAGCACTGAGACTTCTATACTGTGAACTCATAAAGGCCACCTCAGGCAGACCTATTTGCATGACACCTTGAGCAGAAGTGCTAAGGGTTTTAAAAAATGAAACAAAACAGCTTTATTGAGATATAATTCACTTACCATAATGTTCACCCTTTTAAAGTACACAATTCAGTGGTTTTATATTCAGAGGGTTGTACAACCATCACCAGTTCCTAATTTCAGAACATTTTCATCACCTCAAAAAGAAATCCTGTACTCACTGGCAGTCACTCCCTTTCCCCCAATCCCCGGCCCTTAGCAACCACTAATTTATGTTCTGTCTCTACAGACTTGCCAATTCTGGACAGTTCATATAAATGGAATCATACAGTATGTGGGCTAAGGGCTTTTTAACTTCAAAGAAGATGCAACCTGTATTTGCAAGTAATCAGAAAAATAAACTCTCAATGTAATCCTCAGAGTTAATACAATGATCAATGGAGGTACCACATTAATAAATTTCTGCATAATGTAATCACAGGTGCAGCCAGGTGGGACTTGGTTCAGCTGTTTTTTTTTTTTTTTTTTTCCCTCAAGTAGGAAATGGATTCAAGCTCAGTGGGCACCTGAGTGTCTGAGTACAATGGAATTCAGAAATCATGGAAACCCCTAGAGGGCACTCACCCCCTTAGGAGGTTCTGCTGGCTGAAGGGTGGTGAGTACAGACTTATGCTTTCCCTTCATGTCCTGTGCTTCCTGGACTTCACAGAGAATCCCAGGCAGGCCAGAAGGTCAGAGTCCAAGCTCCTGGGCATAGCTTGCAAGGTGCTCCTAAATCTGCCTCTACCTGTTATTAGTTTCCACATTCTACTGGTTCCTGCACACACCCTACACTCCAGCAACAATGATGATCTGACGTCACTGAACCACCTGTCCCCACCCCTTATCACTCCAGCCACAGCTCATGTCCACCCAGCCTCAAATCTCTGCCTCTCCCTTGCCCCTGGTGAATTCCCCACAACCTTAAGACCACCCACTCTATAAGACCTTCTCTGGTCAAAAAACAAACAGGATTAAATTTCCCTTCTCTGACTTTCAACAGTACATAAGGGTACCTAACTCTTGAAGTGCATCGACCCATCATACTAAATCAAAATCAGACTGTTTCTCCTGTGAATTCCTCTAGTGCAGGGGGCATGTCTTACTTGTTTTATAGATAATAGTAAAAAAATGATAAAGGTACCCAACCGATAACCTGAAATAAACTTTTTCATGGATACAAGTCAGGGGTTAGAGCATATATGTTTTTTATTTTTATACATTTTAGACTGCAAGCTTATAGGTATGGTGCTTTTCAAAATTAGTATGTGGAAGGAAGGACTATGGAATGTGTTTAAAATGCAGATTCCAGGGTACCCACTCAAACACTGTTTTTCTGCAAGTTTGGGGAGCAGCTCCAGAATCTGCCCATATGATAATCTGCTCCTCAGGAGACTCTGCTGATGGGAATCTGCAATCCACTTTCCAAGAACTTTGTGCCTAGATGTGCACAGCCTGGGTGGTCACAGTTTAATTTGTACTTTCCAGTGGAAAAAAAAAAAAAAAAAAAAACCAAGTACAACTAGTTTTAGCATTATAATGAGAAGAATGATTACTAGTACTTGTTTTTGATCACTTACAAAGACTCCTTCCTGCCTGAATACCATTGCTTAAAAGTGAGAGATACTACCTACGAGGGAAGAAAAGAACAAATATTACCAATTTATCCAGTACTGTCACCCAAAGAAAAATGTGCGACTGCTAGCAAGCTATTTAAACTCTTGGGGACTATTTTCTCATCCATGAAGTGAGATAGCTGGATCATAATAAACTTTTCTCTAAATATAAAATCCTTTGATTCTATCATTGCCATTCCCATTCCCGTCACTGCTGCAATCTGACCTCAGCTCGTTCTCTTCTCACTCACCTGTACCCTCTCCTTCCAGAACATCAGTCACCTCGCATCCCTTACTCACCTGATCCTCCTCCTCTCCAAGCACCTCAACCTTCAGGCCCAGCTCAAGATAGGGTTTTTGCACTGGTCATGTTTTGGTTTTTGTGGGGCCATAATAATTATGTAGCTTTTTATCCCCCCCTACTAAAGAACTCTAAGCAAGGCCAGAAAAGACACAACATGCTAGATGCTGTTGTCTCCCTACCACTAGGCATGTTTCAGACACTACATAACTAAGTGGAAGGGTCAACAGTTTGTTTTACTACAATGACCACAGAAACCTTAAAGAAGGGTAACCTATAGGAGATTCCTGGAGGAGGCCATACAGGTAGGAGTCCTGTTTGTCCCTCCCACAGCCCTTTCAGCAAAGAACAGGAGTGCCCCTCAACCTCTGCCTCGCCCGGTCCCCCCAGACGTATCCTCCTGGTGCAGGTGCTGATGTTATCCTACATTGTGACATTCCCCACAGTAAGCTCCTTCTGCAGAGGAGGCAGCTTGGAAGCAGCAAGTCATCACACTCCTCACCTTCCCCAGCAGACCCTGATCTTCCTCCGCCCACATCCTAGAGGAAAACAAGTCAGTGAGGTATTCTGGAAAAGATTTCTTCCAATACTGGATGTACTACACACTGGAACTGAGTGCTTGAGGCCTTCAAAAGTGGAGGCATCACTGACTATAAATTAAAAACTACTATTTACAGGTGGATGGGAGGTCTCCCTTTAGTCAGGAAACAAGGATAAATGAGGAACGAAAAAGGCAAAGCACTTGTGTTACTAGGATTCTACACAGTGTATTAATGATATAGCTTGTTGGGAATGGAAATTATAATGACACATAAAACACAGTACTATTCTACAAAAAGCAGCTTCCACTTTAATTAAATTCGATGTACCATCTTTCTACTGATTAAATTTCTTACCTCTTTCCAAGAATGTGTGTGTGTGTGTGTTTTAAAGGCTGCAAACAAAATATCCAAAAAGAAACAGGCTTCCTATCTGAGGGTCCAACTCTTCTTACGGAAAACAGCATTCCTCTCTAAGAAAGTTCCTTAGGCTCACAGTTGTCCTCATGCTTCACCGTAAGAGATTTACTACTCTCTGTGTAAGAATAACTAACTAACCCTCCCTCCCCCTTTCTCCCCGACTCAAGTTTATTCCTGCGTGATTTCCTGGCATTTCCACTCCCCCAGCACTGACACATGTGCTGTAGCCACAGCAAGTGCAGCCCTGCTCTGGGGATCATACTCTCCCCCGCAGCAATCCCTCCCCCGCGTACAGTGAGCTGTCACCTGTCAACCAGAAACTGCACCTTCTTCACCACTTTCCCTTTGGAGACCACCAGAAAATCACTCTGCCTTTTGTTGTGGTGGTTGTTGTTTTATGCTTTGTTTTTCTTTTGGGGGGAGGAATCAAAGGTCATGCTCCCATGTAGGGAAGGTATAAGTTAAGTTAAAGACAATTAGGTTTGGGTTCAGTGTATACTGTTCGGGTGATGGGTGCCCCCAAATCTCACAAATCACCGCTAAATGACTCACTCATGTAACCAAATACCACCTGTTTCCCAAAAACCTATGGAAATAAAAAATTATAAAATAAATAAGAAATAAAATAAAATATTCCTTTGCCTTCCTACTATTGGTAATAATAATAAAGCAGTCATTAAGCTCTTCTCTTCCTAGCTTCCTCCTCAAGGCTGGCATGTGGCTCAGGAAGCTTATCTTAAGGTGCTAAGTTGAAAGAAAAGTGGTATAAGCTGCAGGAAAATAGAAGTTGTAAGTCTACGTGGTTCCTGTAAGAATTAACCAATTATCTTCTAGGACTCTGCCCCACAGAAAGTAGGTGTGGTGGGGAGAAAATAATGGCACCTTTCACAAATTACTACCTTGATGTGACTGGCTAAAAAAAAAAATCGGGGTTAGTTTTGAAGAGACTCAAACTAATCGGGTGGCGGGGCGGGGACGACACAGCAGAAACACAGCTGAAAATAATCGCAGGGCCCGTGCCCTTGTTGAAATGTTAGAGCTGGGATCTGGCAGAAATCCTGGGCCACTCAGTCCAGCTCAACAATCCGGTATCGCGTATCAAGAGCTGGCCAAGTCCCAGGAATGGAAGACTCTCTGCCTTCACTTCCGTAGGTCTAGGGGAAGACAATGGCATCTGCTTTCATGGCTGGTAGGATGGCTTTAGAGAGTAAGACGGGATGGGAGTGAGAGCTGCATGAAGGACTAGTTAGGAAAAGTAGGAAGGGAAACTGGCACATCACACTGTGGAAAGGAGAACTGGGCTGGGACGAGGAGAATAAGTTTTAGTATAGCAACATAAATTATTCCCACTTTAGAGCAGAATTGCCAACTGCCTCAGAAAATAGATGCTTTGAAACAATGAATCAGCTTGTTATGAACATGTAATGATTTTGTAGCTATTTACTGAGTGTGTACATGCAGCAGGCACTAAGGTGGACTGGGGCTGGGGATACACAGGGTTCTGGCCTTAAGTTTAGGGAATTTAGTTAGGGAAGCTTTGTATATATAACCACAAATGAGAACACAATGGGATGTTGACTATTCAATCTCCTCCCCAGAGCACACAAAGAATAAACACCAACGATGTCTGGACTAACCTTCTACTTGAAAATCTGACCAAAGCCTCCACTGCCTGGCTGCTAACACTCCTTCAGGCCGCCAGAGACATCTGGGGCCTGAGCTGGCGCTGAAACAGATGACTTTAAGCATGTGTCCACTTGGATTCCTTTGGGCAGTCAATTCCCAGCCTCTCATCCTTGTCATCAGTGCAAAGTGAAAGACTGTATTGTCTCTCATCCTCCAAGGAACACACATCCCCAGAGAGCACTGCTCTGGGACTCTTCCTTCTGTGCCAGCCTCCCTTCCAACTGACTCCCCTGCTTCCTCCGAACTTTCCTCTGCAAACAACCCCCCCCTTCCTCTGAACATACCACACAATGCACCACTCGAATTTGTTTCTAACATTTACCTGGCTCTCCCCTAAAGATTCTATTTCCTTATAGCCTTCTCCAGTGAGACTGAGAATCCCCACCTCCTACTCACTTATTCACCTGGGATGGAAGGGAGGTCAAAGTTCTCTAAGTTGACCACTGGCTACTTCCACGTGGTTGCTTTCCTCTCTCATGCTTCCCTTCCTGTGACTCTGTCTCCTATCCAACGCTTTAGGGGGCAGAGGTTTGCGGAATGCACTTTGACAATAAACCAGTCTTAGGTTCAAGTTCTGGCCACTTAGGAACTACGTGACCTTGGGTAAGTTGAGCAATCTCTCTAAGCCTCAATTGTAGCCTACATACAGTGGGGATGATTAAAGCACCCACATGTCATATGACTGCTATGTGGATTAAAGGAACTGATGAAAAGCATCCACGATAGTGCCTGGAACACAGAAGCACACAACACCTGTTAGCTGTTTTATATGATTATAATTTGAGAGGCTTGAGAGTCTATGTGGACAAAGTATTTTCAACACTCTGGCCTCACTTGATCTTTTGGAATCCACAGACCCTTGCTGCCCCCTCTACTTCGGTGACTCAGTCCTGCGGCCACAGGTCTCTGAACTCTCTGAAGTCACGCATACTATCTGTTGATCACAATGGTCCATGCTTCCAGTTCTCCCTGGCTCTCGCTCTACCACACTGACACTTCAAAGTCACTGAGGCATCTACTCCCCAGATCGTTTCCTTTTCTCTGCAGCCTGAACCTCCTCCTGACTGCACTTCTTTAACAATGGAGCCCAAAACCCATGGTGTTTCACTTGAACCACCATCTTCCTCACGCCTTTACCTTTCCTGCCTCTTTATCCTCCTTCTGTATCTGTCTCCTCAACCCCAAACTCAATGTATTTAATCCCAGAGATGGCAACCCTGAATGTCTACAGGAGTCAGGCAGGAATCCTAGAAGAGTAGAGGGGAGCTGTAGACACCTCAAGAAGGTCTGTGACCTCTAACGGGGCATCACTACTCATTCCATGGTTAAGGGTAAACTCAATGAGGGCATACCTTCCATGTACTCAAGAGAAGTCAGATTTTTATGTGAAGTATGCCAGTTTTTAAATATCAGTGACTAATTTAAAAATAGAAAAAAAGGGGCACATTAAAGAAAATATGTCTTGGGGTAAAATTCAGCCCCAAGAACTACCAATTGCAAACTGTGATTCAACCCTTTGACTTCCTCTGTGCTGATACTGAAGCTGTTGAGAGCAGCTAGAGAAAAGTCAGAGCTACTCTGCATCTTCTACACTGAAGCCCCCATCATGCCTCACAGACCCCGGTTCATTCCTGACGATCACTTCTTCCATGATGCCTTCTCTGACTAGAGGCACAAAGATAAACAGCTGGTGCTCTGTGTGTGTGTGTGGTGGTGGTGCTGGTGGTGAGGGGTGTGAGTGGCAGTTTGTGAAATGACCATCAAATGTGGGGGAGTGGGCACAGAGGGAAGGCATTCCAGGTAAAGGAAAGAACACACTAAATTTATAAAGGCAAGAAAGAGTACAGTGTGTTTAGTTTAAACTAATAGGTGAGCCCACCAGAGGTACATTATGTACTGAGAGGAGGACTGGGGTTATTATGGGGGTACTGGTAGGAGTCATGGCCAGAGAGGGAGGTCAGGGCTGAGTAATAAGGGGCCTTGCATACCATACTAAGAAGCATCTTTACTTGTAAGCAACAGGAAAGTACATCTTAAACAAGTAATGTAGTCTTGCAATGGAGCCTTACAACGGAGTGGTTATCTCAAGAAAACCCAATATTGTCATGAATTCCCTTTTTCTTGAATCATTAAGGTAGGTGGGATTAGTGTTAATGTTTTAAGCTGCAAGACACATTACAAGTCAAAAAATCAACAACAACCGCCTAGAACACCCTTCTCTCTTTCTCCATCTGGTGAACTCTGACTCATTCTTAAAGACTCAGTTCAAAAGTCAAATCTGACCATTCTCCAAACAGGAATTAGTATGTCTTTGCTCTGTGAACTTTGTGTTTTTTGCACACTTCTACTTCCAAAGCATACACCGCTTTAAACTACAATGACTTATACATACTTGCCTTCCTTTAGAATACATGCTCTTACATATCAGTGACTATATTTTATTCCTGCTGAGCAGCCCAATGCCTGGCACTCAAACGCTCAAAGTATTTGCTCCCTGAACAATCCAAGAACAGTATGGGGTTTTGATGCTAGGACTTTTGCTGCAGACTAAATGTCTATATAATTTAGTTAAAAGCATTCATTATTTACCCGTGCTGGGTACTGATGAGAATGAAATATATAGGGTGGGTCCTTGCCCTCAAAGAATCCACAATCTAAAGTCTTAGGTATTACCGTTAAAACTCTTCATGATCTAGCTATAGAAATCAAAGTCCCTGATCATATTATCATAAAAGCCATGACATGTAACTTCCTTTCTTTTCAATCAAAAGCAAAGTCAGGAAAGAATAATTTACAAAGCACTTGTCTATATAATACATTCACAACAGACTGACCAAGGCCAAGAGAAACCAGCTGTCTCTACCTCCTGGGTTCTAATTAGCAATTAAATGTCTACCAAATATAACTCTGAATTCTCTGCAAACTGTGGCAGCTACAATGATGAGGAAGCCAATAATCCATATCCAATGTAAAGGTGTGAATGAAGAGTAAAACATATTCCGTGATTTGGGTTGCTTTTGGTATTTTCATTAGAGGTAGGGCTTTAACATTTTAGACTTGCTTAT
Organism: Piliocolobus tephrosceles; assembly: GCF_002776525.5. Taxonomy (NCBI): domain Eukaryota; kingdom Metazoa; phylum Chordata; class Mammalia; order Primates; family Cercopithecidae; genus Piliocolobus; species Piliocolobus tephrosceles. Next base: position 36,507,795 of record NC_045448.1, on the reverse strand, counting down.
TAGCTATGTAAGTAATTTCACAAAGCATTTTTGCAGAGCTGTTCTGTTTGCATGTGCCATGATGATGACATAGCAAAGGAGGGTAGGGAGAGACCTCTGAGTTTCAATATTATCATGCTGTGGATTCTGCTTTCAACATTACTGAAAGGCTTATGGAATTCAGTTAAGTTACTTTCTCTCAGTCCGACTCAGAGGGCCACATACACAGTGTCTGGTGATATCCATGACCACTCAGATTAAACTGGAAGCCACTGAGAGCCTTGCTTGTTTTCGGGACTAAGACAAATATAAAATAAGGCTAGACACTAGGTCAAATTCATGGTGAGATACAAAAAGCATAAGGCCCTAATAGAGGAAACACAGCACTCACGCATCTGAAGTGAATTATTGACAAATCAAACACTCTACTAGGGAGATAGTTCATCTCCAGTGGGCAAGGGCTCTACTTCTAGGAAAGCATATTTTCTTCAATCTGGGGATAGGTCCAATAATAACATGGAATTCCTACAATTATTTTGTTTTAAAAACATCAGAGTTTAATATAGACTCTGACTTTTTTAGTCATGAGTTGACTCGCTCTTTTGGGCCAAAAATTACTGTGACAGAGGGCAACAGAATAGATGTTCTTTTCTTAGTTGAGAAAGATGAGCTTCAAATACATTTCCAAATATTTTTCTGCATGTGTTTAAAAACAGAGAGAATGCTACCACAATAGCATGTCAAGAGTCATGAATGTTTTAAATCTGTGCTATGCTAATGCATATTTTCCTTATTATATAACTTAATTTTATTTACTCCCAAAAAGCAGCTGGAGAAATTATTCAAATTAAAGGAAACAACAACAACAAAAATGAACTGAATTATGGAAATTTGTCTACTAACAGACCGATCTTAAAAGAAAAAAACAAAAAACCTGAACTGTTAAGTGCCATCTTCTCTGAGACACTATCTTAGAACAGATGGACATGATAATCAATTACAAGACTCTTAATTTGATAAAGTCCTTTTGAAAATGCATACGCAGGGATAGTTAAAACTGGTTAGCTTGAGTAGGCATAATACAAGCAACTTCATTGCCGAGCACAATGGTAAAAGCACGTGAATCTACAGTAAATATTATTTGGTGGCCTAAAAACTTAACACTGTCTCCAAGAAGAAAACAAGAAGTGCTTTCTGAGCTCTGAACATGACCCTGACAGTTCCAAGTCACCCTCAGGAAGTTTCTGGCTTTGACACGTTTGTCGGGTTGGGTTGATGTGCCCTGTGTTGACAGCCCCTGACCCTTGCGCGATCCTCCCACCTTCCAACACCCTCCTAAAGACTTCAAATCGCAGAGTTATAGGCTGGAGCTCTGGAGATAAGAGTTGACAAACTCTGGAAGGCTCTACCATGGAAGGATAAGCACTTGAGCACACAGGGCACTAAAGGACTCTTGATGCTGCTGCTCGTTCCATTTCTCAGAAGTAGACAGTTGTTCTAGAGCAGAGGAATAAGAAAATCCCTCCTGTCCTACTGAGTTTTTAGGAGGGAAGGGAGGGATAAGAAAAAACTGTTATCTGTTGTTCCATATGTATATGTACTTTTTGAGGTCCTTGATTTCTCAGTTTGGATTTAAAGCTGGCATATTATTGTATGGTTTTTCTTAAATTTGGTTTTCATTGTTTAGTAGAAAGACTGTCTATTAATTGATTCTTTCCTTGAAGGCAGATGACTGTGTGTGCATGTTGTGTGTTTCCTTCTTATTACCTTCCAAAACTCAGGAGCCTTTTTGAAACTGGCATTGGTCATATCTGCAAGATGTTAAGATCCTTTAAGCATGTGCCACATTTTATTCACCACTATATCCCACACCAAGCCCAGTGTTCTGCCTTCCATGAGGTCCTCGATGAGTATTTAATTATTAAATTGTTTTAACTGATTGGAGCGTTTTTAAATCTGTACCTTGTTTTCACTCACTGTAGCTATGTGGTTAGATTAATTTTGATTTAACTCCAGTGCTTCTGAAGGGAAGGGATAACCTGCCAAAGATTCCATTCGGCTGGCCTCATCCGGTATGAGTCAATTTCAGGCTGTGAATTCTGGAACCCCAGAAAACTTTTCCTAAATATCTCTCTCTATTCACAAGAAACAGTGTGCTATCAATCTGCTAAGATTCTATTATCATAATGCAAGACAGCACCAACAAAACGAATTTTCTTGAGAGCACAATTTCAAATCGAAGCAGCTCAGTACAAATATTTATATGTTACAGTGAAAGCAAAGGACATTGATGACCTTCACTCTGGTCATGGGCTGTATATTTGACATATTTTTCAGACACAATGGGACTATCATCCTTCCTTTTATCTTATTTCCTTTCCTGGAGTTACAGAGTCTGGAACTGTGGTGATAGGACAGGATATGAGTGGGAAACTGCCTTCTACGGTTAATGTTTTATGGAAGAGAAATAACACTGAGGTTCAAACGGGGAAAAAAGTCACTTTGAGTAGATCCTTTTTTTCATTTTAAGAGACATAGAAAGAAATGGTTCAATCATAAAGTTAGGAAAAGAGAATCTAAAACTTGTCCAAGAATATAATTCTGTGTGTATATGCACAATTAAGTGTAAAATACAGAAAAGAGCAACATGAATATGGAGAAGCTGAAGACAGAGAAGACACACACAGAGTTAGACCTCAGGGAAAGTGATGTGGCAACAGAAGGGGAGAAACAAGTGCAAATATGGGTCCAAGGGCCAGCAAGTAGCCATGCATGGGCTGATGCAGTTTCACACAGGTGAGCCTGTGGGGGCACCACACACACATGGCCCTCCCCAGCACATTTACCAAGGCAGGTTGACAGGCAGAGATATCAACATTCTATTAGAAAGCAGTTTAACAGTAAATCCTTATCTTGTGGAGTCAGCCTTTGGCCAGATATTCTCTGCTTCTGCTATGTAGGGACTATCTATTTATAGATGTAAAGAAAAAAAAAAAAGGTAACTAGCAATAGTCAACTAATCATTGACCAAATAAGAAATCTATTTTACTGAATTATTACTCAGCTTTCACAACCCAAGCAGTTCTGATTACCCTGGCTTAAATCATTACTCTAGTAGTTTATTTCATTTTGCTGTTTCTAACTTTTATTTTTTATTTTAAGAAAGTTAAAAAAAAACATAATTCTTTTATAACTTTCTTTGGACTTTCTCCCTTTCTTATCCCTAGCCGAGACATGTATCTCTCCCATTATTTTCTGAGCTCTGAAATTTCCAAAAATTTTTCTTTCCTTTTGTTTCCCAAGAGTCTCCTGTCACTAGTGGCTTGGGTTCCTTCCCCTCTAAAGGTTTTTAGAAAGTGAAAGAATTTAGAGGTAGAAGTTACTTTTGAGACAATCAAATCGCTCCTCCCCTCCTTTCTCCGATTGGAAAACAGATCCAGGTAATGTGAAAGACTCACCCAAACTCATGCAGAAGTGGATCTGGATTCTAGCTCTGAACACATGGTTCGTGCCCTTTCTGAACAGCAGCACCAGGTGATGTGCAGAGGACTATTCTTTAGCTACGGAATGGCTTACTCACAGGTATGCGGCTGCTTACGGACAATAACAAAGTGCACGCACAGAATGTTAGGGCTCCTGAGAGGCAGGGCCGGAGAGGGCCTGGTGGTGACTGAGCCCAGGGCCACAGGGGACAGTGCAGCTCGGTGATATGTGCCACACAGACCAGCTCTGCTGATGCTCACCCGGTAGGACTCTTTCAGCTCCACAATGCTCCCTCTATGAAACAGAAGAGCGATACAGCCTGCCTCCCGTGTTGAGCTCTGTGACTCTGGCTTGTCAATATTTCCAGTGAAACTGTACTTAGAATTTCATGTGTCCAACATATTCTACTACATTTTTTGGTGAAAACAGAAGTCACATATTAGTCAACATATTAGCTAACAGATAATCTAACATTTTTAATTACCTTGAAGCTAAGGAAAAAAAAAAAAAAACAGTCAAAAATACTTCCGAAGATTGATTTAAAAATAAAATAGGATTTTTGGTCTAGTGTCTCAGAATGCAAGAGATACACATGCTCCAGATATAGGTTCTGGAAGAGAATCAGGCCCTTTGGTCAGAGGGAGGCAGGAGCCAGGAGGGAGCTTGGGAATCTGGCTTTCTGAAACGCACACAACCCAGAAGAAACTCTATTTTAAGTTTTTGAACATTATAACCAATGACTTAATTTATTTCTACCTTAAAATAGCTGGATTGGACTTTTCTCAATAACTTTTAAGAAGGGCATATTTATAAAACAAATTGATAACAGAACTTTTAGAACAAAAAGTTTGGGACAAATTTCATAAAAATAAATTGAAAATAGGTGACTGTCAATAATATGGTAAGTTCATTCATCTTAATAAAAAGATATGAAGTTACTTATCAAAAGGTGTAGGGTATTTAAAAAACTCGTGACTTATAGTGAAAGTGAGAAAGGTGGAGGTATTACTGTCTAGATTTTTTAACTAGTTAATGTCTACTATGTAAGCCTGTATCTGAAACACTGGTGAAAAATTACGGAGGCAAAGTGAAGAGTCTGTAAAATTAGGTCCAAACAATGGAAAAAGCAAGGAGTGGGAAGTGCAGAGAAAACACTGTGGTCTTAGAATTCTCTGTCTTCTTGAGAAATAGACCAGTTGGGCTGAGGTCTGGACTGGTGGACACCAGGAGAACATGGACTCTCAGATGTATAGCCCAGGCTGGATCTATCCTCCAAATGCATCTGCCTCTGGTGAATCCATTTCTCTCAGATAAGCTCAACCATTATAGAGGAGAATCTCCCTCTATTCAACATCTTTGCAAGTTTTGTTGTGTTTTAAAAATGGAGCTGGTTTTATCAAGCAGATTTTCTGGTATCCCAAAGTAGCATTCCCTTTTGTATGATGGGAGAAAACCTAGTTTAACCTAGGTGGTCACAGCACTCTTCAAGAAGCAGCAGGTTAAAAATCATGGTTGGCTAAATGGTACTTAAAGCTGAGGTGGTGGCTCAGAGGCTCTTAAATCATTTATCCACTCCTGGGTGGACTGCCAAATGGCAAGTGAAGAAAGAAGCAGAAAAAGAGCTGCTGAGGGGACAGGGGGCTTAACTATATTACATGCTGCCCGAATTTCACCTGAAGACCCAGAGCTCCAAGGCCAGAAGGGCATGAGTTTTTGGAAAAGGTTTATCTGCAACATGCCACCAAATTCCTGCAATCAGAAAATGAAATCTAAAGGGCATCTATCTTGGTTAAATGTAGATTAGGGTGGATTAAAAATGGCCACAAATTCTTTGTGGCTTATCTCATCAAGAAGTGGAACCTACTTTCCCACCCTTTGAATAAGGGCTTGTCCTGGGACTTCCTTTAACCAACAGAACATGGCAGAAGTGTTGTGTAATTTCCAACTCTTGGTCTCCAAAGGCTTTGCAACTTCCTTTCCTGCTTCTGACATCACGTAGGGAGAGGGGTCTTTCCAGCCATCCCAGCTGAGTTTCCAAACCATGGGAGGGACATTCAGTCTCAGTCAACCTGCCAGCTGGCTACAGAAGAACTGCTCAGTCAATGCACAGAATCAGGACAAAGAATAAATCTTTGTCATTTTCAGCTACTTCTTTTGGCGTGACTACTACACAGCAATGAATAACTGAAACACGTATGTGGTAGGCAGATAGAAATGTGCTGGTGAGATATAAATTCATATTCCCCGATATATTTCTTGGACTTAAAAACAACAAAACATTGTTATCGAAAAAGCTCCAGTGCAAAGAGCACAGGGTTTTCAATAAAAAAACCTGGATTGAAGCCTTGAACCTGCTCTGTCTCTTGTACCAAGGAAAATTTGTGATTTTCTGCAAGTCTCTTATTATCTCAATCTCCATTCTCATACCTATAAATTCCTCATAGAATTAAAGTGACAGTAAGATAAGAATAGTGAAAATGCTTTATAAACAGCAAGGCATATTACACATTTAAGCTGTGACTGGTATTGTTATCTATATGTCACTTAAAGACTATCTTGGTTTTTTCTTCCCTACAAATAAATAATTTGTATTAAATGTATCTGACTTGTAAGTTTCTGTTGTAAATTCTCTTATGCGCGGCAGCATCTGTACATGTACACACATGCAGACACTCACAAAGGGACTTTCAAGGACCACAAGGTGTCCTAAACCCCACAGATAGTCCCATTTTCCCTTTATGTCATTGTGTGGTGTTTAGGCCCACCCTCTCCTGAAATGTAGAATGCACTGCCATGTAACTCTTATCATGTCTTCATGCCAACAGAAGAAAAAAGGATAAAAAGAAACGGCGGGATGCCTGGAAATCTAAGCCAAGTTGAGGGAAGGAAGAATTAAATAATGGTTGAAAATTAATTATGTCACACACAAGAATGATGTTTAAACAGGATGAAGTTCAAGAGAAAAGACACAAAAGAGGTGAAAATGAAAGACGGACTGTTAAACAAGACAGAAAGGCAGCAAGGAAATAAGGAAGAGCCTATACTCACAAAGACCAGAGGTAGAAGGGAAAACCAGTATTTGTCAGGGATAGAAGTGGAAAGTGATACCCATGCACGGTAAGAACATCTGGAGAGTAGTGTCTGTCACTTGTAAGAACTCAGCTCGTGTTTAATGAATGGATGAATGAATCAACTGAAAACATACAGTTCAAGAGAAAACTAACAAATCAAGCTCACACAGAAACGCGGCAGTTAGGGGTCCGAATGGGTGAAATAGTCTCATGGGGAAGGGCAACTCCATTTGGAAGGCAATGAAGGAGGGAGGAATGTATTCTTCAAGACAGGGGAGAAAAGTCCACAAACGCACTTTCTAGCCCATGAAAGTAAAATAAATTCTTACAAAAAGGGAGTTGTTATTTTCACTGAAGGTAATTCTTTACAGCTAAAGTTTCAGATATTTTACCTTATTATGTCCTAAAATGTAAAGGGCTTCCTCCTCTGATTTCTCCACATAATCAGCTTTGCTCTCAAATGGCTCTAACTTCTTAATAATGCCCTTATAAGTATGCTGGTAAAAGTCAAATCATCATAATATGATCTTATATGTTCTATAATGTTCTTCTTTATGACTAAACATCGTGCTCTTAAAGAGCGGACATTTAACGTGGCTCACACACAAGAATAAAGTTATGTAGTTTTTCTCTTAAAATACTACCACTATTACTACATGTTAGGCTTTTTTTTTTTTTTTCATTTTCATGTGATTATTTGGGTTGTTATTCTCTAATCGATATACAACCTACTACCCCATCACCCTCCGCAGGAATCCACTGAATATGCTAAACTAGGCTGAATGGGTCTAAGCCACAGCTTGAGTATATTCTGCATTTACCGACTCATTCAGCACTAATGCATACAGAAGAAAAGAAAAGATGACACAATTCCTGACCTTTAGGAACATCGTATAGCTGATGAGACAAGACTTCACGCATGCGACAATTCAATAACAATGTATGAAAGTCGATAATTAACTGACAGCATAGGAAAGGATATGTGGGAAGTTTCTAGGCAGTGGGACACGTGTTGGTTGAAGCATGAATACCTCGTGGATAGAGAAGAATTTAATTAGAATCCTGCTGGATGAGGAATATGAAAAGAGATGGAATGGAGAGAGAAAGGCATCCCAAGCTGTGAGAGATGAGTGCTGTGCTTGGAATGGAGGGTTTCTACAGGATTGAGGAGGACCGCACCATACAGATGGGGACTGGGGGAAAAGTGCAAGGGTTTGAAAATGAGACAGGGAGCAGTATGACAACCCAATGGCAGGAAGATAACTAGAAACTAAAACTATTCATTCTTTTTCTTTTCTTCAACATATAAATCATCTTGGCTAAGAGAGGGCCTGTTTGTTAATCCATTCATTCACCCATAGATGTGGGGTGACATATTATGTTTAGGTACAAGAGGCTACAAAATACTGCCTTTCTTTGAGAATCACACAGGACAGGAGAGACAGACAAAAAAACATCAGTGTGTTCAATGTGTTATGAAAAGTGCTATGATAAAAAGATACATGGGGGATGGATGACAAAGGAGCAGGGAGGGGCACTTAAGTCATCTTCAGGGGCCAAAGAGTGACAACACTTCAATGAGCAAGAAATGCAGTCTTGAAGGAGAGGCAGAAGCTGCCTACATGTACACAGAAGGGCAAGGGAGTCCAGGAAGAGGCAGTGGCAACTGCAAAGGCACAGGGCTTGTGAGAGAGCTGGGGGAGGAGACCCTGTTCAAAGGGAACAAATGAGCAGGGAATGGGTATGGGTCACTGATGATCTGACATACAGGAAACTAAAGAGCTGTGAGAACCTATCTCTTCTCTGCAAATAATTTACAGTGGGATGTTGAATGACTTCCTTCTCTATGTTTTCGATGTGTTGATTAGAGACAAATTTAACTCTGGCCATTCTTTGCTTTTGAATGCCAAAGTCAAACTTATGTCAATACAGTAATAATCATCTTCAAGTTTTATTTACTAGACTCACAGAAGCTTGAGGATAAAATGGAAGGCATCTAGTTCAACCTCCTTTCCAACCTAATATAATTCTTCTAAGCATTCCGGGCAGGTGGCCATCCAGACGGAAAGAAATCTATCCAGCTCCAAGGAGCTCTGTCTGCCTCAGGAAGCAGCCAATTCACTATAGAACATCACTAGTTGTGGGAAAGTTCCTTTTTAAATTGAGACTAAATATACCTTCCTGTAGCTTCTACCAATTTCAACCCCCTAGAGTGACTGAAAAAATAGCTGACCATGACTCCTCTGTGCAGAGGATGCTATGTGACATTTATAATAGTGAACTGAGAATTGTCCCCTTTCCTCACTAAAGGACTTCCTCGTTAACAACTGGCTTAGTTTTGATTAATTAGGTTCTCCAATATAATGTACCATCTTCCTTTTCAGGAAGACCCTGAAGGGACATCTGTTACTGTTAGTGATGCTCTATTTATCTCCTTCACTGATCAGGAATACCTTATGTTTGCAAAATATTTCAACCCTTCCTAAGCATCTGCACATAAATTATCACATTCTAATGTCATAGGAAGGTTGCTGCACCAATGTATGTTATCTTCACAAAAATCTTTGCATCTGTTTTATGATACAGTATAAAGGACAGGTCTTAGAGAATCCTAGGTTTGACAGAACAAAGGCTAGGAGATACCAAGGATCTAACTTATTTTATGAGAAGAAAGAAGGAAAAAGTAATTATCAGAACAAATTCTGGATGTCTCTTCAATTACGGACAAATAACTCATACTTACCTTACCTATGGACCACATAAACTCCTATCTTATCAAACCATTTGCATAATCACAGGTTCTCATGCAACAAACCTAGAAGCTAAATGCCTGGCACTGGGACTGAGGAAGAGGAGGTTGGAAACTGAGTTAAATAGGGCACAGTTTTAACTCATCTTATTAAATGTAGAACAAAAGCTGAAAAACATGAGATGACTTAGTCATAAAGATGGCTTGTTGACCTGCAAAAGATGGAAGGGAGGTCATGGCAGAGAAGAGGGGTGAGTAGTGGGGGGAAAACAGACTGTAAACCCTACACTTCCAAGAACAGTCTTCCCCAAAGGCAAGTACAAAGGGACAGCTCTATGGTGGTGCTTTGTAGACTATAAAGGACAGGACCCAGAGTTCCTCGTGTTCTAGAGAAAAACTAGTTCTAGGGGGCTAAGTGCATGCCCTGCTACTAGGGTTAAAATGACAGTGGCTCCTCCCCCCAGTCAAGCCAAAGAGAGACGTGTTTGTTACTCCAGAAAGCACTGTAAGAATGAAGACTCCTCTGGGCCTCAGAAAGAAATGGGTCTGGGCAGCCGTGTGACTCCAAACATCAAGGGTCCCTGTGGAGTGGTGCTATGAAGCGTGCAATGTTTCATCACGTTGAACATGTTGTTTAAGCACCTACAAGATTCACTGCAGAGGATCAAATGATGTGCCTACTCTTGACAGACACCTTACTGCCTGCCTCCCTATCTATATACAGAGGGGCATATTTGCTTATACAGGTCCCAGCCCTCGAAAGCGTACAGGCACCCTTATAGAAAGAATCTATAAGGGTTAATGACTTAACCTGATGACACCTGGTTTTGATCTGAGGAAAGATATATGTAAATACCAAGTAACGCAAACAGTTCAGTGATTTCTTCCAGAGAAACAGGAAAGGACTACGTTTCTCATGGGAAAACAAACTGCATGCTCAAAATGTACCTTAGATGATGCTAACAAACGAGGAGAAAACTTGACAAACTAATGGCAAACTAACCTTGTTGGCAAAGTACAGCAACCATCTGCGGTGAGTCTGACTTGAGTTTCGTAGCTATCGGGGGGACACGCGGTCTGCTGAACAGGAGGGCATTCCACAGTCCTGCAGTCCACACCGAAAACTGAAAAGGGGCAAACAGAGAGGCACCGTTTATTGTTACATTTACTTGCTTTTGGAGTCCCTAAATGAAATACTAGCTCTTAACTAATTTCCAAAGTCTCCTTGCTTCCAGAAGCCCAGTCCTAGTGTCGGCATGTTATTCCAGTTAATGTTACAGAACTGCAATATTCCTCAAATTTTCTGTGTAAGGAAAGAGGTGGGGATGAGATATTTAAGAGTTACAATGAAGACAGAGAAAGAATTAAACCAGCAGTGGTTACATGGATGGTGACAGTTAGCCAGAGGCATTTCTGATTGACAGAATAGTTCAAGAGATGGACAAGGGATCACTTTGCTTGGAGTGTTTATCTAGTAGTTTAAAAAAAAGAAAGAAAAAGAAAAACCCAAACAAAAAAACAACTGGTCGATGATTAGAAACTTGCGAAGAGGAAATCACTATAACTCAGAAGTGTTCACAGACCACATCGGAAATGCTGCCACAAGAGCAAGGATGTTAGAAATAATATAAAGCAAGAAACAGCTGGGACACAACAGTACATCAAATGTTGGCAAAGAGGGTGAGTAAACAGTCAAAGATGACTTGGCACATGCTATAAAGTAAAGAGGGCAGATATGGGGGGGGGGAATTGGCAAAGAGAAAGATTGGGGCTGAGTGTTGCATTATGAAACTTCTGGCATTTTGATGCATGTATTCATCTAAAAATAACTTTCTGCTTTATGTATGATTGTTTTTAAATGTAATAATTCAAAGTGGCAGATATAGCTGCAAATAAGGTCTCTGACCTTCTCTGGGGAAATGAAGCAGATTGCCATAGTACCATAAATTTTAACCCTACCTCCCCAGTCAAGCATACTTTGAAGGAAAAAAAGAAGAAAAGAGGAAAAGACATGCTCACTATCTGAAGGTGCTTATGTACCAGTGGATGATCACTCTGGTTCTCTGACTACAAGGCCAGAAGTCAAGCTGCCATTGGCCCAAGGTGGCAGATTCAGAGGACACCAGTGAGAAGGCCCATCTTCATGTGAAAGGAGAGGCCAGGGGTGGCTGAGGAGGGATCTGCTACCCTCTGATGCAAAGGAACGAGGCTGCTGAGACAGAGCTCGTGCATACCTGGTTTGCACTCATAGAGGTCACAGCACTCTCCCGGCTTCCCTGAGGCTTTTGACACTAGTATGTTCAGGTTTCCCGGCTGGCAGACTTTGCGCAGACAGCCTGCGGGGTTGCACACGCAGCGGCTGGGTAAGGGACAGCACTCCCCGGGAGGAGCATAACCCTCGATCAGAACAGAATCTTCAGGACAACGTGGAGAGAACTGGACTTCACAGCGCGCCTTGGAGCAATCTGGCTTCTCTTCTAAATGGGAGAGAAAGAATTTAGCTTATGCCCAGGGCAGTGTGGGGCACTTTCAACAGAAGAACAGACAGTCCTGATCATCTATTTAAGTGGCCAAAGAGGAGAGTAGGGAAAGAAATTCAGTGTAAACCTTCAAACTTAGTTTAACTAACAATGAAAACCTCACCCAAGATCTGCCCATGACACCAAAATATGAGCCTGAAATTCCCTTCTTCTCTGTCTTCCTACCCACTTGTGTTAAACAATGAACATCTAGAGCAATGACCAAAATGAAGAAAGGCAAAGGGAAGATGCACCCACGGCGTGGAGAATCTGAAAACTGGACCCATTCCTTGACTAACTGAAAGGTCTTTGAATTCAAAAGAGTTTTAAAGGCTGTTCTTTGAAAACAGTGTACCTTAAAACACAAGCAAATCATAGCTACTTCAGAAACTGGAGACAATGTGTATGACAATCAACATGGAGGAACTCTACCTGCACACTCTGAGTTTCAGTGGCATTCTATTAAGAGTCTGTGACTTTATGATGTGGCAGCTAAGCAAGATGGATAATGAGTCAAATTCCCATGTAATTTCCTGAAATGGCACCTGATGCGTTTCTATCTCTAGCAAAGCTCCATCAAACACACCTTATTCCCCTCTCTCTAATATTATCTGCTGACCCATTGCTGTATCTCAATTTTAGAGATGGGAAAAATAAAACAAGGTGGGTTTACTCAGATTTCACAGCAGGGGAGCAAAGTCGTGGCTTCTGGAACCCCAAGTCCATAGTTTAGCTTCTTGGGTTCACTTTTAAGAGACCTATACGAACATAAGGCCCTTGAGGAAAAGATGGAAATAGACTAAAAGACATCCTCACAGCCCAGAACCTTTGGTGGGAGATGGGGAGCTCAGGAGACATTAGGTGAAACTGATGCCAGTTAGTACCAGGCAATGTTTCCGTAAGTGTTCATTGGTCTTCCTAAAGTAAAACCCAAACAGAGAATTGTGTAGTAGGATAAGACCCAAAAGGTCACCTAGTTTAGTTTCCTCATTTTGTAGATAAAGAACCTGAGGCCCCAGAGCTTAAGTGACCTGCCTAAGGTCATTGGTAAACTTAAAGAATCCAGGTCTCCTCATTACAGTCCACTCAGGTCTTGGTATCGTAGCAGTGGATCTCTTTCTAAAACCACGCCTGTTCCTCTATCATTTTCTACCTTGCTGTATCTTTCCTCTTCCTTATCTATTTCTTGTCTACTTAAGACATAATATAGGAGACCCTTCATACTTATAGTTCTAGTAAATTCACTGAAACATTGACTGAGAACCAGCTTGGGATATGTCAGTAAAGAGGAAAGACACAGGTCCCTGCCCTTATTAGTTGATACGGTAGTGGAGGATGACAGAACATAAGTAACAAACATTACAAAGAAGCAAATTATATAGCAGTAAAGGGTGATATGTGCTATGAGGGGAAAACAAGAACAGAGTAAGAGGGAATTGGAATGCTTAGAAGAAGGGGGTAGCAGTTACAACGTGGTGAAAATGGATGGGCATGATTGAGAAGTTTATGGCTGAACAAAGACTTGGAGGAGTGAGGGGACGAGCCATGGAGATACTTGGGAGAAGAGCATCCCAGCAGAAGGAACTGCTGACGCAGGCTTGTGTGTCCCAGGAAGAGTAAGAACGTCAGTGTGGCTAAGGCCCAGGAAGTGAGAGGAGAAACAGGAGATGAGGCTGGATAAGCAGCAGGGGTACTTGGTCATTTAGAACCCTTATGCCATTTTCAAGACTGTAGTGTTCACTATGAGACAAATTAGAGCTTTGATTATATAGAAAGAGGAAGCGAATAATTCAGAAAAACAGGTCTTAGAAAGGTCGTCTTAGATAGGACTTTGGGAACTTGGGCAACAACAGGAAGGTGCACAATATCTGGGGAGGAAGGAGACGTGGGAGGAGGTTAGAAAGGCACTTGGCAAGAAAAGAATATGGAAGAAGACAGATGCTAGCACTATTTACCACAGCTAGGTACAGGGTGTGCTGGAGAAGGAGATGAAATGGGTTGAGTCTTAATGTTGCCTTCCTTCTGCCACCTACCTTATGACTACACTTAATTTTCCTGTTGGATAGAAGACTACTTCATGGCACTTGTGCCTCACTCAGGGGAAACATTCATTTGCAGGCCTCTACCCTTCCTGTGGCTACCACCCACATGTCAATATCCAATAAGCAGCTTAAAGCAGAATGGAAAATAAAACAGCCTCTGTCCTAAGAGCAGACTTCATTAACACACATGCCATGTGCTCATGTCACAATAACCCCAGAAGGTGAGTTATTATTTGCTCCATTTTACAGATGATGAAACTGAGATTCAGATTTATTTGCCCAAGGTCACACAGCTAGTAAATGGTGATGTGAAACTTGGTCCATCCGCTTCCAGCTATGCTCCTCTGTAATAATATGCCTCCTGTCTCAGGAATCACTACTGTGATCCTGAGAAATCAGCTGATTTCTCTGGACACAGCTCCTTCCCTATCAGAAATGTGGTTTTTGTTAAAGCTACCAGGTTAGCTGCATCCCTGCTCCCTTTTACCCAGTCTTATCTCATTGCGTGTCTCATGGGAGCTACAGCCTATATGCCACAAGTGCTTGGGTCAAACAGGAGTCTCAGAGAATCCATCTAGCCCACTTTCATAGTATAACCCCCCAAGGAACTGCTGTGAAAACAGGACATGATAACTAATAAGGAATTCCACTCTCAGAGCCCCGTCAGTATGGAGGAGAATAAATCAAAGAGCTAAGGAGGAGAAGGTGAATCCTGAATGTATGTGGATTAAGCTGGAGTTTGTAAAATGCATTTAGTAGACTGCTTATCTGGCAAACTATTGTTTTATAATTAAGAAAAGCTTTGTGACTTTGATTGCAAATAGCACTTAATTCCTACTCTTGTTAATTTGCTGTCATTAACATATTCTTATCATATTCTATTACATTTTTATTTTATAAAATATTTAGTATGTAATAATCAGAATTTTGAAACATATGCTTCGATTAAACATTTCCATTAAAACCCAACATATTAGTTCTTGCTGGTTATCACACTTTTTTTTTTTTTTTGAGACAGAGTCTTGCTCTGTCGCCAGGCTGGAGTGCAGTGGCGCAATCTCAGCTCACTGCAACCTCCGCCTCCTGGGTTCAAGCAACTCTTCTGTCTCAGCATCCTGAGTAGCTGGGACTACAGGCACACGCCACCATGTCCAGTTAATTTTTGTATTTTTAGTAGAGATGGGGTTTCACCATGTTGGCCGGGCTGGTCTTTATCTCCTGATGTTGTGATCCACCTGCCTCAGCCTCCCAAAGTGCTGGGACTGATTACCGTAGTGAGCCACCACGCCCGGCCGGTTATCCCACTCTTTTAAGTTCTTTTTGACAGCCCCAACATTGTCACTTCTTCACATGTGTTTTGCGGTTCAAGCCTGAAGAGATGGGTTTATTTCTTAAGAGCTGCCTTTGTAATAAAAGCGGAATAGGGTAGGCTACCAAAGACATAGTCTTAAGTGTAAGTCGATCAGAGTTTGACAGCCAGAGGGATGTAAGAATGTTAAAAATGCAGGTTAAATCTTATTAAAAGATTTTCAACTTTTCTCAAGATGATCACACTGGCTTTTTCTTTGGTTTATTAATATAATCAGTTGGATTTTAAATCATCCTTGTGTTCTAAGAATAAACTCTGTTTTTAAAGATCCTGTTGGATTTGACTTCCTAACATTTTAAGATTTTTAAATTTATAAAATTGAGTTATGTTCATCTTTAGTTCTCTCTATAATGGCCTTATCCAATTTTAGTTTCAAAGTTACACTCTTTTTTTTTTTTGGGACGGAGTCTCACTCTGTTGCCCAGGCTAGAGTGCAGTGGCGCAATCTAGGCTCACTGCAAGCTCCACCTCCTGGGCTCACGCCATTCTCCTGCCTCAGCCTCTCAAGTAGCTGGGCCTACAGGTGCTCGCCACCATGCCCAGCTAATTTTTTGTATTTTTAGTAGAGATGTGGTTTCACCATATTAGCCAGGATGGTCTCAATCTCCCGTCCTTGTGATCCGCCTGCCTCCGTCTCCGAAAGTGCTGGGATTACAGGCATGATCCACCATGCCCGGCCTACACTAACTCTTTTAATGAACTGTTTAGCATTCTATCTTTTTCTCTGCTGTAAAACCATTCAAATAACACAAGAATTATCTATTCCTTGATGTTTTCATACAACTCACCTGTGAAAATATCTGAACTCACTATGTTTTTTGAAGGGGGAGGGGACAGATTTCTTCTTTGGTTATTATTCAGGTGTCCTACCTATTTTAGAATTATCATTCCTAACTTGTATTTTAGCAGAAAGTATATAATCCATCTAGATTTTCAAGTTCATTTCATACTTTATTGACCAAGCTTCCTTTATTGTACTTTATGTCAGTCCTTTTAAGTTTCTGAATCTCTTACTTCTTTGTCTTTCAGATGATTTTGTTAGTTTTCCTCTAGTGTTTTAAGATTAATGCTCAGTTCATTTCTATTTGGCTGACTTATAACAAACACATTTCTTACAGTTATTATACAAACAATTTTAATTATGCTTTGAATACTTCAATCAAATATTGCTTTGGTTATCTTCTGATTTTTCATATGTACTGTTTTCAATGTGACTTGCTGCTAAGTAATTTATACGTCTCCTTTTTAAATACTTTTTAGAAGAGAGATATTAAATTTCTGCATAGGTAGATTTGGGGGAGCTTTCTTTTTTAATTTATAGTGTTACTGCCTGGTTGCCAGAGAATGTAGGCTGTACAATTCCCTACTTTTGTTAACTTACTGAGTTTTGTATGTTTTCGGTTTTCAGCACATGTGTGTATGTATGTGTGGCCTCATAACCAATTTTAAAATAGATGGGTATCTGAAAAGAACATATATCCTCTGTTTATTACATATAATCTTGCGTATCTACTAAATCAAGCCTAATTATGACATTCTGATTACCTATACCTCACATTTTTTATCTGATTTCCAAGAGGGATCTGTAGAATCTACTACGAGCCAGTAACTTCTCTTCAAATTTCCAGAACTTACTTTAATTTTTCAAAGCTATGTTTTTAACTTCATGACTAGCAGGCATAAGATTCAAGCCTTCAAATTGTGAAGTTATGCTTTCAAATAATTTAGATTTCCAAAGTCTCCATCTTTCTTATTTTGTAATTAACATTCCTTTTTCTCTTCTTTCAACCCTCTATTTACCTTTCAATAAATTACCTAGAATCCCTACTCACCCCGCATCTTCCTCTGCCCCGAACCAGTGACCAGTTTGTCACTTAAATGTAACACAATTACCACAACATCAGGAACTGCTTTTCTGAAACCCTTTTTTTTCAGACTTTTTCTATAAATTCTCCCATTAGATTTATTCTTCTCTGTCTTTATTCCAAGTTTCTTCCATGAAGAAAACAAGGATAAAACTACAGCCACTCCATCAATTAGAACGTTTTTCTGACATTACTTCTGAATTTTTAATTTTACCTATTTGAAAAGAAGTCGCTCCTGACTCTTTCCCTATGGTGTCTAATAGATCTATATGTAATACTTAAACTAACTTTTATGTCTGGTTTCACTGACAACGCTGCAACAGACATTTAAAAAAAAAAAAAAAAAAGCCTGCCCAGATACAGGAAGACCAAAGTGACAACATCACTTGCAACAGAAATAATTATAGAAAAATAACCTGGTTTCATCATCTTAATAATCTTTAAGAAGTTAGTATTAAAATATTGATAGGCTCAGCCAGGCGCGGTGGCTCAAGCCTGTAATCCCAGCACTTTGGGAGGCCGAGACGGGCGGATCAAGAGGTCAGGAAATCAAGACCATCCTGGCTAACACGGTGAAACCCCGTCTCTACTAAAAATACAAAGAAAAATCTAGCCGGGCGAGGTGGCGGGCGCCTGTAGTCCCAGCTACGTAGTCCCAGCTACTCCGGAGGCTGAGGCAGGAGAATGGCGTAAAACCCGGGAGGCGGAGCTTGCAGTGAGCTGAGATCTGGCCACTGCACTCCAGCCCGGGCGATGAGATCTGGCCACTCCAGCCCGGGCGACAGAGCAAGACTCCGTCTCAAAAAAAAAAAAAAAAATATTGATAGGCTCACCCAATATAAAGTGATTTTTACCATAACCCTGGAAAGTTTCTATCAATCTTAATCACCTTAATGTGTATAACTGGATCTTGGCCATTGTTAAGCCCTCTTCAGGTCGATATGTCAAGAAAGTACAGGTTGGTGCAAAAGCAGTTGGTTTTGCTATTGAAAGTATGACAAAGACTGCCGTTACTATTGCACCAACCTAACACAATCATGATCTATAAGAAGCAAATGCATGCAAGAGTTTCTGCTTAAATGCAGATTTAAATAAAACACAAAGGCAAATGAAAAACTACTCATGGTAAGAGGAAAAAAAAGAAGATAAAAATTATATTGGCAGATTACCATTGTTTCTATTTAAATTTTGTAGAGTCCCATACATCTGACACTGAAAACTTCTATTTCAAAATCTCTTCATATTCTCTCATTCTCTCTCTCTCTCACACACACACCCACACATCCACACACACACCCACACACCCACGCACACACACGTGGGATACACAGCTATCCCGAGACAATCCTTGGGCGGTTCAAGCTATTTCGGGGAATTCAAAGGACCCCAAATTTGGATTACATTTGATAGCAGGGAATTCAGTATGTAGAACACAAAGTCAAGCGAAGAGTCTGGGGTCACTGTTTTTTCCACACTTCCCTCTGATGTCTTTTATAATCTAAAGCCCTGGAGTAGCTGTGGTATCAGCCTAGAGTATCACGGGGGCCCTCGGTCACTCGGTAGCACAGGGAGACCAACCTTGAGAATTACGATTCTGGAGAAGACAGGCAATAAAGAGCTACACAGCACAGTGCCGGGTGGTGATAAAGGCTTTGCAGCATATTCAGTGATACGGGTGCCATGTGTCAGCCAGGTCAGTGAAGGAAGGTATCTCTGACATGGCATTGGGACAGAGGCTTGCATGAAAGAAGGGAGAAAGCACACAAAACACAAAGCAAGACTGTTCCAGACGCAGGGAATGGCAAAAATGATGGCTCTAAAGCAAGAAGAAAGGGCCTACTCTTTAAGTGGAAAAACAGACTTCAGATTATTAAGAAGGAATATAAACTGATACAATTAATAGGCAGAAAATACCAATAAAGACTCAACAAGAAAAATGTTTTGATGGATAATGCTTCTTTTTTTTTTTTGAGACAGAGTCTCGCTCTGTCGCCCAGACTGGAGTGCAGTGGCCGGATCTCAGCTCACTGCAAGCTCCGCCTCCCGGGTTCATGTCATTCTCCTGCCTCAGCCTCCCGAGTAGCTGGGACTACAGGCACCCGCCACCTAGCCTGGCTAGTTTTTTGTATTTTTTTTAGTAGAGACAGGGTTTTACCATGTTAGCCAGGATCGTCTCGATCTCCTGACCTCGTGATACGCCCGTCTCGGCCTCCCAAAGTGCTGGGATTACAGGCTTGAGCCACCGCGCCCGACCGATAATGCTTCTTATTAAGCATTAAATTCCCATGGTCATGCTGGAGAAATGAAAGAAATCTCCACTAATTGAGCATCTCCTACGTGTGGGGCATGCCTCTGTTCATTCTCACGTGCCTTTGTACTCCTGTGTGAAGAAGAGATTATATCTTCATCTCTACTTGACAGATGAAGAGACAGACCCAGAGAGGATAAGAAACTTGGCCAAGGTCACAAAGCCAGTCGCAGAACTGCCAAAGCCCACGTTTTCCTACTAGTCCATAATGCCAAAAGCAAGAAGAGTTTCAACTGCAGCTACATTTTTCTTAAATACAGAGGAAAAAATTAATTTGCAAAGATAAAGAGGTTCAGGGTCGTTAGCGTATCCTCATTACTTTCTTGTTGGCTGTCCTATTTCACTTGTTCCTTGGCCTTAGAGATATCATGTGATAAAAGGAGGAACTTTCTTGTATTCAGGATTACTTTGTTCTTAAGACTTCTATTACAAATGTAATACGTATGTCATCACTAAGTTTTTAAATTTAGAGACTGACTCCTTTAAAGTTACACTGTGAATTCTTTTCATACACATTCCATGATTTTATCATAACCTTTTTTGGCAAGCTTTGCTGTGAAGACTTGTTCTGCACAATCATAACCCCAAGGGGAAAAAATTAGACTTGTTGATACAGTCCCAGAAGTATTTCATATTTCAAGCTCGTTCAGAAACATCCACTGCACTTTCCCAGCACTTTCTTAGACTCTGAATTTAGGATTTAACAGCGATGGAATCTTTTCAGAGTCTTTTCTTGGTGGTTTGTCAAAAATGCCATATTAAATTGTTTTTGACTACCTAATAAAGCTAGTTTGCATCACAGTGGAGTATAACTTAGCCAAATATAAAGGGGAAAAAAATGATCTGTAAGACTATAACGTGATTCTTTAATTCAGTGGTTCTCAACCCTGGCTGTGCATTAAAATTACTCACAAAGATTTTTAAAATACCACTGTCTGGATCCCACCTCAAACCAATTAAATCAGAATTGCTGGAGGAGGAGCCTGGGCATTAGTACTTGTTTAAATAGCTCCCAGGGTGATTCTATTGTGCAATTGGGCCTGAGAACCACTGCCTTACTCTAAGCAAACAGAGAATCTTTACAATGAAGCTCCCTATTGACAGTACAGCTTCGCCAAGGGCATGTTCAAACACTCTGGCAAGGCACAGCTGGCCAAGTGCCAAAGAAGCACTGAGCCCTCCAGATCTCTGCCTGCCACCAGGTCTAAGGCATATATTGGGCCCCACCGTGCCTCTAGGAATCTCCTGAACCACACGTCTTTTCTTCCCAAAGGATATTATGGAATTGCGTTGATAATGATGCTTTAGAGATTTGTTACTTAAAGTGTGGCCCCTGGACCAGTAGCGTCAGTATCACCTGGGAGCTTGCTGAAAATACAGAAACTCAGACCTCACTCCAGACCTACTGAATCAGAATCTACATTTTAGCAAGATGCACAGTGAAGTTTGAGATGAACGGCTCTAAAGCGGTTGTCAAACAATGATCCTTGGACCAGCAGCATCAGTATCTCCTAAGGAACTTGCTAGAAATGCAAATTCTAAGGCCCACCAGACCTACAGAATCAGAAATGCTGGGAGTGGAGCTCGGTAATCTGGGTTTGAACAAACCCTAGAGGTGATTCTCAAGCGTACTATAGTTTGAAAATTTAGTGCTAGAGTAATGATTTTCAACCCTGGCTGCCAAAAGCCCTCAGAGAAGATTAAAAATCCAAAAGCTCCAAGTCCACCCCAGACCAATTCCAATTAAACAGAATTACTGGAAGTGGGACCGTAGTATCGGCACTTTTTTTTTTTTAAAGTTCCCCAGCTGACTCCAATGTGCAGTCAATGCTGACCCATTGTTCTAGGGACCCTCAACTCCTTCATCCTCTGCACTCCCAGGGGATTTAAGCTGCTTTAAGTCTTAGGAAATTGGATCCAACTAGCATTCCCTGGAATCTTCCTGGAAAAGTCAGAGCTTCCTGGGAGGAAGAAAAAAAGTTCAGAGCAGCTTCCAGGATTTGCCTTTTATGGGAGTGGGTGAGCCAGATGCCAAATGTGGCCTGTTTGCATCCTACTGAATTTTAAAACAGTTTTCAAATATTTACTGAGTCCAGAGACATTTTATTTCATCTGTTAATTCACACCAGAAAAATATATCCAACTTAGTCGCAGAAAAATTGGCCATTCAAATAATTATATTTATATATTCACACACCATAACAAATTTCAAAATGTAACAATGAATTTATTTTTTAAAAATCTGGCAGTAAAATAAGGCCTAAGGATGGTTTAGATAAATGTACAAAGAACTAAAGATTGGTTTCAAAACGATTAATTTTACCTAATAAACTACGGTCTTCTCTGAATACCTCCCCCACCAAACACATTTTGCCATAAACACTGACCCACAAAAAAGGAATCAAAATTATTAGAGAATGGGACAGATGACTAATGAGGAAAATTAAATGAACTAAATTTGTATAGCCAGCTCAGCAACATTTTAAGAAGACTCTTTATAACAGCTTGAAAATGTCACAGAGGCATAAACATTAGAAATTAAGAACTCCCCAGGTGATGTTTACCGGAAGGTGGCATCCATTTTAGAACAACAAATAAAACCTCTATCAATTTTTCCTCCACTGAGGAAGAGATGCGGTAACTTGGTTCTTTCTCTGTGCAACAATGACAGCAATTTGAAAAAAGTACATAATAAAATGTCAGATTTTAAATATGTCAGAGTGAAGGATCTGGTGTTCATCTGTAAAATGAGAGGCTGGCCCTTGTGGGTATCTCCTATGAACATACTCCAGCCAGATGTTCTGAGAGCCCTTCCTATGTGGTCAGGTTCCAAGGATGCTCAGTTCCTGTTCATTCAAGGAAGACCGACAAATGCTTGCTGAATTAAAGGAGCAGCCAGTCATGTTCCTTTAAAACTCAGGTATTTGTCAACACTCTAGAGTTTTAGTAGTGTAGTAGAAAGTGTGATCTTACGTGATTTTAAAGACAAGGAATAGTAAAACAAGGGTATTATCAGTGATGATGTCAATAAATTCCTGAGTCCCTGAGGTGGCATATGGATTTCAGACGTTTTTAGAAAGACTTCAAAGAATATCATGTGTTGATCTGAGATTTCTGAAAGTGACTTTACTTATGTAATTAAAATGATATAGCAAGAATAAAAAGAGGGTGCTGAATAGAGTGTACAGGGCATAAATATATCTATTCTACAAGACTGTCTTGGAGAGTAAAAGAATATATACTTTTTCTTATATGTAAAAGTATGATGTAATACTTTTGTAAAATATAAAGTATGTAAGTATAAAAACATTTCATACATATATGTGTATATCTATATGTACACACACACACACACACACACACACACACACACACACAGAGTACTCACAGGTTCTTATATTTTCTCCTCTGTTTGTTTTAAACCTAACATCTAACACGATGTCCCAGAGCACAGACGTAATCACTCCATGCTTGCTATGACTCATTAAGGTAAAGTTGATTCTGAAACACACACACACACACTCATAGGCATAGGTACACACACACACAGTCCTCTTGCATGCCAAAAGTTTTAGTTTCAAGTGCTGTTTCTCTGTCAGCTTCCATTACTTTCTCTTTATAAATTGTCTCCACTCTGGAGAGAAGGAAGGAATCAGCCTTATATAGGTAATTTCTCCTGGAGACTGTTCTCAGCAATTTCTACATTCAAGATGTGTGGACGGGCCCTGTTTACAAAGTTGTCAAATTGACAAGACAGCATATAACGGTAGGGAGTGCCTCCAAAAACAAACAAAGACGTCCCAATGTTTATACCCATACCATAAAGGCTCTCCCTGGTGAGAAAGTGCTTCTGCAGACCCCTCCCAGAGGTGGGCATGCCTCTGAGAACAGCCTCATTCCGGTCCCAGGACTCCTTCTGTGAAGGCATCTCCACCCTTCTGGGCCATTCCTTTGGCTCCAGCAAACTTCCTAATCAGACTCGCACTGAGGCAAGCCCCTGATGGAGCCCCGCGTTTCTATGCCCTGTTTGTATCCTTTGCGTATCCACCACGACCGCCAAGAGGACACCCAGAGACTACAAATATGTGAGCTGCAGCTGAGCAAAGGGATGTGTTTACTTTCCATCCTGAACTACAACTTGACCTACAGCAAAAACAAAAATACTGCAATGTGTATTTTTTTCCCAGAAATGATAATTATAGTACTCCAAACATTTTTCAGACTTCAACTACCAAAATAGAAAAGGCATTTCAACAAATAATTTATTAAATAGGTACTTATATTCTTGGTAGCCCTTACATGGAAATCATACTTTTTTCCCTCTTCGTAGCCATTAAAGGGCTTGGCTTCTGGCTCAAAGCCATCTTCCAGGGCAAGATGGGGTTCAGTCTCCCAAGCAGAGGTAGGAGGAAAAAGTACTCCCTGTTCATCACAGTCAGCATGGGTTTATAAGCACCTTTTTCTACTTCAAAATACTGGCAATTCAAGCATTACAGTTTGTATATAGGGAAACTTTTGCGCATCTGGCTGATGGGATGTGCTGGAATAGAAGCCTAAGGCTAGATACACCCTTGGTCCCAAACACAGGAGGTACAGTACTTACACTCCTTTCAGGAGCATCATGAGAACCCCAGCTTATTTTAACAACTCTCTCTGAAGGGAATGCTCCCTCACCTGGTCTCTTACTTCTAGTCCAAGTCTTTTTGATCCCAGGACTCCCATCAGGACACACCCATTGTAACTACCACTGTCAGACTTCCCAACACTCTGTAGACCATTGGTTCTCATAACTGAGCAAGCCAAATGCTTTTCTAAGCACAGATTGCCAAATCTTGTCCCCAGTTGCTAAATTAGCTCGTCTTGGGTGAAGCCTCAGGATGTACATTTCTAACAAATTCACAGGCTCCTTATACTGCTGTTCAGGCACTGTGCTTTGAGAACTACTACTTTATACCATATCCAATTGCAAACATCAGTCTCTTGTAAGCTCTACCATCTTCTCTCCTCCCTCTAAAAACAGCTGCTTTCTCTCTTTCTGTATGCTGGTCTGTCTTTTCTATAAATTTTAGCACAGTAGAGCTGGCTCAAGGTATAGAGAACAGCGACAGGCTTGATGGACCTGAACAACAGTCATCCCAGCCAATCTCATCCTCTTCTATACCAAACGGCAACCCACACAGAGCCTAGCATCTCGAGCCTGAGAGAGAATTCAGAGAGGACTACAATAGAGGGAAAAGGCAAACTGTTGAGGCTTCCACAGCAAAGAGATCATGACTGCTGCCAAAGTGAACAGTGTGTTCTGCATCAGTGTTGTTCCCATATTCCAGGATTCTCTTCCATTTTCAAATGTCACAGGACATCAAGATTCCACAAATAAGTCTCAACAGATTGTGGAGAAACAGCTCTCCCAACGCCACATGCCAGTAATTGGGGATTTGTGTTATGTGCAATAAGAGTGTCATGAAATTTAACTCCATAAATGTTATGGGGATTGGGCTCCACACAGGTGCTAGGGACCTAAGTTCCTTTTAGCTTTTTTGCCCTCAATCCCTATGGTGCAGCCCTTGTCCATATGGTATTCCAACTAGTGGGAGAGGGGAAAAGTCGAAGGGGAAGGCGCAACTCTAAATGGCATTATGGGAAAAGGAGCACTGTTATTTCCGCTCACTTCAAGGACCAAGACTCAGTCACGTGGCCACACCTCTCTCAAGGGTGTCTTTATTCTGAGTGGCTGTATCTTTAAACATTTTATATCTATGCAAGAAGAGGAGAATGAACACATGTATATGGGGACAATCAGAAACTTCTGCAACAAGTTTCCTAAGACAATGAACTGTAAGAATAATGGAAGTATTTTTGCCTTAAGAGTGAATGTAAGTAAAGCATTCTGAAGAATCACTTGAGAAACACTCAAGCAGTATGTATACTTCTTACCAAAGCTCTACATCTATCTGTTACAAGAACCTGGAAGATTGGTATTCATTAACTCCAGGAATATTTAACAACCAACTGCTAAATAAGAGACACTATAATAAGTTGGGCATTTTAATAAAAACAATGATGTATAGAAAACCCTTTGTTCTCAACAAGCCTAGATTTTCTGTACATATGAACTTTAAGGAGAAAGCCCAGGCTTCTTCTGCAGTATTCTATAGCTCAGAATTTTCAACGAATCAATCTAATCCTTCCTACAAAAAAAGATGAATTAGAGATTTGAAGCTTTAATTACAAGAGAATAGGGGAATCAATATTACATACAAATGTGGGAATGATTCTGTCTACAAGACTTACTTGTCAAAGGAGAAAAAATGTTGTCTTAGTCAGAAATTTGTAGATATGAGTAAAGAAAAAAAAACAGTGACTTGGAAAAGCCAAATGACTTGCCCACGGGTCATTTACCTATGAATGTCAAGGTAGGGCCGGAAGCCCAGTCTCCTGGGGAATCCTGCACTGCTTCCATCAAAACACACAGTCATCATCTTAACCTTCTCATTTTTCAGTCTTTGCATCTTTCCTGATGGTTATTTGATCTATTACATAATATTTAAAATTGCTTAGAATCTAGCTGAAAAAGTGTTCGATTACAAAGTTCCTTTATCATGAAATCAGCTAAATATACAAATCAAACCAAGACAAAAATAACCCTTTATTAGTCGAGCGGCTAAGAAAGGTCAGAAGAGCAACCTTTGGTCATGGGACAGCTGTAGTGCTGTCCACCAGGCAGGTGCTGATAGGTTACCCACCCACACAGGCGGAGCCTCAGCCCCTGAGACACAGTGAACAAATGGGCTAGGAATGGGAGGGAGGGCAGGCCTGCAAGATGGAATACAAGGGCAATCTGTCTGTACACCAAGGGTCTTGGAGCTGGACCCCTAGACAGAGACAGTGCCCATGAGGAACAACCTAGGGCCTCCCCATATTATAGGAACTTCTCTGCAACAACTGAATCCCCAGAAGTTTAGACCTCCGGCGATCTCCTTAACCCATTCACAAGACGAAGTCCACCCAGAGAAAAGTAGAAGCTCTTCCATGGCATTATGGGATCTCATTCCATTCAGTAATGAGAGCCGCTGGTAAGACTAGACAGGGTCTCTCAACATGAAAGATGGTAGAATACTTCATGTGGAAGTTGTGTGTCTACTTCAGGCCTTCGCTCGATATGGCTCCCACCTCTGAAAGCTTGCTGTCTACAAGACCCTCTTATGCTGCATGGCTTCCTCACGGTTCAAACAGTGCTTTTCTGCTCTTGTTCTGATCCTTGGTTTTGTGAGGGAGGTGAATTACCCAAATATCTCCTGCTGATGGTTGAAAGACTCTGTCCCTATACTGAGGGGATGCATCTGCCTGCCTAGTCTTGTGAAGGCACTGCAGATTTCCTGCCTAGCAAATAAGGAGGATGAAGCCAGCCTTCTCTATTTCTTCCCCATTTTCTCCTCTTCCTTTTTTTTAAGATGGAGTTTCACTCTGTCGCCCAGACTGGAGTACAGTGGCACAATCTCGGCTCACTGCAACCTCCGCCTCCTGGGTTCAAGAAATTCTCCTGCCTTAGGCTCCTGAGTAGCTGGGATTACAGGCACGCATCACCACGCCCGGCATATTTGTGTATTTTTTAGTAGAGATGGGGTTTTACCATGTTGGTCAGGCTGATCTTGAACTCCTGACCTCGTGATCCGCCCGCCTCAGCCTTCCAAAGTGCTGGGATTACAGGCGTGAGCCACTGTGCCCGGCCCATTTTCACCATTTTTAAAGTCACTGCTACTCTCATTCCCAGGAAAGTCATTTATTAAAATTTGGGGTTTATGTCAATGCTATCCTTTGTCCGTGTTATAACTAAAAACCATAAAAATGTGCCTCGAATAGGAAAAGCACTACACATACAAAAAAAGGAGCCTCATGGGAGGTCACATATAAACAAGGGAGAGTGGTAGTACTACAGGTTTTCTTTAGTGATACTGGGAGCTTGATGGACTGGCTTAATGTGAATTTGTATTCTAAGTAATTTTTAACAACAGATTAAGAAGCTACCTTTTGTCCCTAACTTACTGCCCATTTTCTGAGCTCCAGGATCTAGGCTATTGCTCTAATTCCTAGTTCTACTTGGACATACCAGTTCTTCACTATCTTCCCTATTCAAGATAATTTCTTCCAAAGAGGCTAAGGGAATCCCATAGCCAGATATTCTGTATTTAAAAAACACACACAATGTTTGATACAGGTGGCTACTGATACATGCTAGGGATTTTACTTGATCTCAAAGACTTAAATAAGAGACTTGAGACATCTCAAATGACCTTCAAGGTTAATGATTGTAACTCAAAAAGGGAATTCAGTCAAGATATCATTACTGGGCCTCCTATAAAAAAGGGATGGAAACAAAGTAGACTCAGAATTTCCACAAAAGTCCCGAAGTCTTTGCAAATACTCTGTTGTACAATGCCACAGATCATAATTGCCCCAGAAAGTGAAATTTTATATTGGCCAGTACACTCACTGAGGTATTTCCAGAAATTGCTCTTCTTGGTTCTGGACTATGCATTTCAGAGATTCAATCTATTGGCAAATACAGCACGCTGGCTTTTAAAATTGGTTCCAGATTTCTGTTTTTTTGGTAAAGAACCATCACTTTCTAGTACCTTGTTATTCCTCTGCACTCCCATCACCAGGCCTTCTTTTATAAAGAAAACAGTTTGGACTAGTTCATGACTTCCTACATATGTGATAATGGGCTAAAAACAACTGGACGGTTGGCCTGTCACCAGATAAGTGATTTTCTCCTGCACAGGCACTTCATAGCACACCTGATTCAAATGACAAATCACTACATGGCATGGATCCTCCGGGTCACTGTTTCATAAATAACTGAATTCATGAATGTTAAAGCAACAAATTGCAAGGGTCTACTCTGTTGGTTTCTGAGTAATAAATCTTGTATAATTCACAGTTGTTTGTATTTAGCAATAACCTCATACCTAACTCTTCCACCCATTACCCACTTAATAATGCGTCAGAAGGCACCAGGACCTCATCTGAGCCTCTGATGAGAATGTTGCTGACAATGGAATTTGTCATCAGTAAGCCTCCTTTTGAGTCAGAAAAGGATTTTTCAATTTGTAATTACAAGGGCACCCTAGAATCTAATTTCCATTCTAAATTAGGTTATTGTGAAGCAAGAATTATTCAATTAAGACAATGATTTTATATTGGAAAATAACTTAGACTAACTTCCAATAACAATTTAAAAGTAAGTAATCTAAGTTTAATCTGCCAGAAATAAGTAAAGCTAATAAGAGTTCCTTAAGTGAGTTTTCAGTAATGAATCTAACAGCGACCGGTACCAGTACTCCTAGTGAAATAGTTTTAACCTGAAAATTCTGTTCAGCAGTTATCTTCTGATACTATTTCTGAATGAGTATGTCTAACAGTTGAGGTCTTACTATCAATATGTTTAGTCTGCTAGAGTTGTTTATTAAGGCTGCAAACCACATCATCTTTATATTACTCAGAAACCCAAGTGGTATTCATTCTTTCATCTGCAAATGTTCCTGAGCGGCTACTTGACCCACAGTGAGTATGATACCCAGTCCCTCACCTCCACAAACTCACTACAGAGTTCGGAAGAACAAGAGGAACACTAGCTAGCATGGATTATCTCAGCCATGGACTCAGTCCTGGGCCTGTCATTAACAGCTTACGTGATTTGGACAATTATTTTCATCTCAATGGGCTTTCCAGGTACTCCTGTACCAACAGGAAGGGTAGCAAATGAATCCTAAGGTTCTCTGCACTCCAAGAAGAGAGAACAACAGAGGAAATTATTTAACAAAAGAAAACAACAATCAAAGAGGTGACTGCAGGCAATCTGTTATATTTTGGGGGTGGGTACATGTGATAATTTAAAACATTCATACAATTTGTAAAGATCAAATCAGTGTAACTGAGATATTCATTGAGGCACATGAGTGGCAGGAACAAAAAGGACTGTGACTAGAAAGAGAAGAGACTAGGGTGCATGGCAATTGTTGAAAAAACTTCATGCAGAAAGTGAGAAATTTTTATCAGGGTTTTGAAATACAAATACGATTTAAAGCAGGTGAAGTGAGGATGCTGGAAATAGAGACTAAAAGTAAAAGGAGAGTGATGTGTGATGCAGCACAGCGGCCATGCTCCCATACATCCTACTTCCCAAGGACACAGCCCTACTGTGGATGAGCAGACCATGGCCATATCTGCCTCTGTGCTTTTCATCAGATATGTCCATCTCCTACAATGCTCTTCCCCAACATTCATCCATCTGGCCAGACTGCTACCACCTACCATCCAGCATTTACTGAGCGACCACGACATCCTGGGCACTTTGCTAGAGATCTGGAGAGACAAGGTTGAACAATACATGGTTCCCACCCTCAAAGGGCACTGTGGTCATCTTCAAGCAAAAACCATCTCCTCTGTGAATGTCCCTTCACCTCTGCCTCCCCCACAAGTTGGATTCCTTCCTTCAGTCTATTTTCATAGACTTTATGCACAACCTATTTTATAAAATGTTCACATTGCATCATTAATTATTTACACTTATATCAGGGCAATCCATGACCAAATATGATTTCCATGAGGACTGGGCCTGAGTTTCATACATTTTTGTTTCCACATAGCCCAGCATAATGCCTAGACCACAGCAGACAGGAAGTCAGCTATTATATCCTTTACTGATACCTTCTACTACTCTTAAATCTTTTTTTTTTTCTCTTTCTATCCACTTACCTACGTACCTGTCTGTCTAGTTTGTTCTACCACTTACTACTAGTCTGTGGACCTCGGTCACCTTTCCTAGCTTCAGCTTCCTCATCTATATAATAATAAAAGTCTCCACCTCACTGACTTGTTGAGAGGTTTAACTAACACATCAACGGCTGAGACTAATACCTGGTGCATAAGCAAGCATCTATTATTAGTTCTGATTATCATTAGCTGCTGACCTTAAAATAGTTACAAAAGATTCTGGAATCTTTTTATAAATCATGGAACCCAGTCAACAATGTAAAGTCTTAACAATCAAATGATACAAGTACAGAGGACTCAAATACTTTAGTACCATAATCAGGTAGAACCAACCCAAAGTATGCAAAAACATATGGAACGTACAAAGCCTTCCTATCCTAGCCACACAACAATCGCAAAAGGCCTGAACTCTTTTACTGTGTAATTACTACCATTATCTTACTTTGGAAATGTCTGCACACAATGAATTGCACATTACTATAATGCATACTTCAACCACATAGATCTGGTTAACAAAGGAACATTGTAAAGTGGATACGGTACTTGAGTAGCTGAGCAGGGGGTGTGTCTCAAGGTGTAATTAACTTTATGGACTATTCAAAGGTCTCCAGGTCCAGCATGGTAATTATTTTAAATAGCTAAAAACGTGCTCTATCGGAAGCCCTGGGTGGTCACGTGGTTCAACAAGTCCAAGCTGACTCTAGCTTAGAGTCCCCAGTATGGCACTACTTACCTTAAATAGTACGCTGAAATCTCACAATCAGTTCTGAAAACAAACTGCCTAAATTTATTTACAATTTTTAAAGGGCTATGGTACATTAAAATGAATTTGAAAGTACCCAAGAATCTCTGATTTAGACAATTAAGAGATCACACAAAGCTGTAAAATACTCTAGTATGGAAGTAATTCCTTTCCTACCTAAGCACTCTAAATACGGCTTCCATTATACATGCTACTTATATGCTTAAAAGCTCATTTGAAAGAAAGTAAAGTAGGTTTAGATTTGATAATGCACTGCAGTATTTCTGTAACCAGTCCTTGGTGTGATATATTTAAAGAAACTGAGGAAACATGACAACAAAAGACAATGGATTAGAATTAAGAAAGCAAATTTCAGCCCCAAAGCCATTACTGACTTTGCAATAACAGTTCCTATGAGAACAACCATTTCCGAAGTATTAAATGAAGCATTTAGGGAGTTACAGCGTAAGCATCCCAGGAATAAAACTGGCATCATTAAATCTGGGGAATTTAATTCATGAAACTGAGTTATACCACATATTTTAAATTTTTCTATCTCAAGAATCATACCATTAAGGAAACAAAACCATAGTATCACAATACTATCAGAAGCAGAGCTTGCCCCTTCCGCAATGGTAAATTACTACCTAAATTCATGGTGAATCTGAATAGTGATAAGTAGTGAAATAACTCTTAGAAACACTGGCAGCTGCTGAGAGCAAAGCTTCTCAGGCCACTCAGTTATTGGAATCCAATCTTGGATATTTAGGATTTCAAATGGCACTTAAAACTATTCAATTATGCAGGGGGAGAAAGGTTTACCACCCTGCCACCTTCTATTAACTACACGATCTATTAACTGGTACAGGTACATCCCCACATATATAGTACTATACTAACAGACATTCAAATCAAAGATTGAGTGCTATTAAAGTACCCTAAAGATTTTCTTAAAATTAAAGAACTTTAATTATATTGAATACATAAGATAAAACTGCAAAATAAAGGGCAAAAGCCCCCAAGAAACAAAATAATAGGACTTATAAATTCAAATCAATAAAAGTGTTCTTCAAAGTCACCTTAGGAAGTTATCTAGTTATTTCAATTCTGCCACTTCTCAATCCTTTTATGTAATGTTCCTTTTGACATTTTCTTTAAAGGCAGTTCATGAGATATACAATAAAATCAGCCTCAGTGCCTAATAGTTTGAGTTTACGTTTTAGCAAAAATAGAATTCCCCAAAGTGCTTACCTATTTTATTAATCAGGTATGACTCCATATGCCTTTGGCTGTTTCCCAAAATAAAATCCAACTTCAAAAAATCAAAGTTTGCCATTACCAAAGCCATTGAAAAAAGTGCTGCAAACACTGTAGGTAATTAAAAACAAAAAAAGGAAGGAAGGAAAGAAAGGAAGGAAAGAAGGAGGGAAAGAGAAAGAGACACAAAAAACATTCCTCCTTATGCAAGGGCAGCTACATTAGGACAAGAAAATGGGCCCTCAGGGTACTGACTGTGAAAAGAGGACATCCTCTGGATTTTAAAATTTGTTTGAGATTTGTTTCAAAGAGTCTCCACCTAAGAATCTCAATGTGAGATATGCCTGACTACATTTTATTCTACTGCTTTTTCATCAGCTGGTAATTCCCTTTCCCTGGGTAAGCTAGGGCAATATATTTTCAATTCCACTGAAATGTTAATGTTAATTATTTTTCTTACTGAAAGTAGAAAAGTAAGAATCTGAGTTTAAACTGGGCTCATATCTAGTCATCTTACTATCACCAGAAAAAGGACTAATAAAAATGTTTTTTTAAAAAAGCCCCATCCAAAAAGATGTCTGCTTTATAAAGGTTAATTGTAATAGTGAGTAAATAAGCATTTTAAACAGCACTGATTGTAGCTTTTCAACAGTATCCAAAGCCTTTTGTTTCATAACATCATTCAAATTCTCAATCGCTCCCCCCAAAAAGGAAATTTAATTAGGAAAAAGCATATACCATACCTGCATAAAAGTCATACATTTAAATTTAAATTAAAAACTTCTTTGGAAAGTATCTCTGTATTGATCTTACAAGTTAGAATAGCAATCATTAAAACATCAGGAAACAACAGGTGCTGGAGGGGATGTGGAGAAACAGGAACACTTTTACACTGTTGGTGGGACTGTAAACTAGTTCAACCATTGTGGTAAACAGTGTGGCGATTCCTCAAGGATCTAGAACTAGAAATACCATTTGACCCAGCCATCTCATTACTGGGGATATACCCAGAGGATTATCAGTCATGCTGCTATAAAGACACATGCACACTTACGTTTATTGCGGCACTATTCACAATAGCAAAGACTTGGAATCAACCCAAACATCCAACAGTGACAGACTGGATTAAGAAAACATGGCACATATACCATGGAATACTATGCAGCCATGAAAAAGGATGAGTTCGTGTCCTTTGTAGGGACATGGATGCAGCTAGAAACCATCATTCTCAGCAAACTATCGCAAGAACAGAAAACCAAACACCACGTGTTCTCACTCATAGGTGGTAACTGAACAATGAGATCACTTGGACACAGGAAGGGGAACATCACACACCGGGTCCTATTGTGGGAAAGGGGTGGGGAGGGATAGCATTAGGAGATATATCTAATGTAAACGACGAGGTAATGGGTGCAGCACACCAACATGGCACACGTATACATATGTAACAAACCTGCACGTTGTGCACATGTACCCTAGAACTTAAAGTATAAAAAAAAAAAAAAGAATATAAGCACTCACGTTGAATTTCTGCTTATGGTTTTGGATTTAACCGTAGTTATGTAGGACCAAGGATCAAAAAACTGTATGAAAACACTAGTTTTTACAATGCTACTGCAATAAAATTTCCTCTAAGCTGATCACGTAGAGGTCTCAGTTGCCAATGTTTAACACCGTGGGGTTTCCAGATCTCCAGTGGCCTCTGTGGAATGAGGCAAAACAGGCAGGAGAGACTCAAGAAGGTTGCACTAGCTTCCGAAATGGCTGAAAAATGAAGTCCGAATTCTGGGCCATGACACTCAAAGCCCTTGGCCACTTGGACTCAACTAACCCCAAGACATACTCTCCAACTGCCCATCTGTTCTGCTGTGGCAGCACCTATGCTCCAGTCACATGAGAGCTGTTACAGCGTCAACTGTGTTCTCCTTTCCTACCCCAGGTCCCTATGCCTTCTCTGCTTCCCCAGCTGGCAAACTCCTAATTATCCTGCAAACCTCAGCTCCACAGGGGTGAAGACCTCTTGAACTTTTGAAAAGAGTTAGGCACTGGCATGCACAGGTGCTATGGAAGAACCTCTCAAATGGCACTTAAGACCCTGTACGTATGGTAAGAGAAAGGGATTTAGTGTCCTTGTGTCTGCATTGTGCCTGGGACATCACTGGTGATCATTATTAAATCTTGATGGACTGAACAGTTGAGACAATAAAGTAACAGGACTGGTTATGAATATGAGATCCAGAATGAGACCACCTGGGTTCCAATCTTGGCTCTACCTCTCCCTGCTATGAAATCTTGGGCAAGTTACTTCACCCCTTTAACTTACTTCATGGGGTTCTTAGGTATGTTAAATAACATAATCCATAGAAAATGCCTAGGGACATCTGATATATAAGCATGCTCTAAATGTTAGTTATTATAACACCACGTTCTCATTCTCAATAATAGGAGATTTGTTTTTAAACAAATGAACCAAACTAATACAGGTTGCTGGTGGGCAAGAGAACACTAACCATGGAAGACACGGTTATCAAAGAGAAGATATCAGAAGAAGAAAGAGGCAGGAAGTTGGCAGGGGGAAATAAATACACCTGAGTTAAGGGCTCAAACACAAAAACAGAAAACAATAAGAGGAAACAGAAGTCAGAAGTGACAAACATTTAAAATGAACAGAGAACCGAATGCCATTTTAAAGTCACAAGATCAACAGACGAAAGAAAACAATCACATCACAGGGCCTTAAAGCTACATATTTGCTAAAAATTAGAATTATTTATAAACTGCTATCATTTCTGAATCTCACCACTGACTATGAGGACCACTGTATATAACCACATCCCAGATATTTCAGATGTGCTGCGCAGATTACCTATGTCAGAACCAAAAGCCCCCTTTAAATTTATTTACTCATGCACTTCTCATTTTGAGATAATAATTGGCTCCAGGAAAAATGAAACGAAGCTTTATGCTCAGATTCTAACATAAGCTTCAGAAACAAGAGAAATAATACTAAAAGAGCTAGTACCCCTAGAACGAGGCACAAGACTTCCTTCTTCAAATCAGTGCATTTTCAATGTGGTAAGTAAGGGCTACAAAATGGTACATTATCAAGAACACGGAATGTGAATGGCCTGGGCAGCCTTAACAAGTTGCTAATATCAAAACTACCTATTCTGGGATGTCAATGAGTCTATTTGAAGTGGCAATAAAATGTGCTCTTATTAATGATGCAAACAGGAGATTAGAATATTAACATAAGTACTTCAAGGAGCTGTAGTTTTTACTGAACCATGTGTTCAATCTGATGTCAATCACAACTGTCGGAAGAGGTAAATCAAAAAGACAAAGCTACTACTGAAAATGACAAAAGTATACGTATCTTTTAATGTTGCAGAGAGTAAGTCCTTTCTCAACCAAATTACCATGTTGTCCTAATAATGAAAAGCCTTCTTTATGACTAGAACCTTAGTTTTAAACCTTAGGACACCTCCCTCTTGAACAGGAAGCCTATAAACCACTCAGCTACTCTACTGATTGCTGGAACATTTCTTTAAATACGCTAGCATTTAATTAGTAACATCCACTTACGTTTATTACAGGGATAGTGTCAGGATACATCAGGCTAATGACTACAGCAGGAGAGAGGAAGGGGAAGTGGGGAGGGCAGTAGGAGGAGGAGAGGAGACAGAACCAATAGAGCCCGGATTTTAAACAAATGTAAGTGGTGGTGACACAGTGGCCTAGGACACAGCTCTGGGACCACCATCTCATTTTAACAGAGAGGGCAAGGAAGGTGCCTAGAGGTTAAATGACTTGTCCAAGGTCGCAGATCCATGGAGACCTCAGGACAGAGACCCAATGGAAAGAAAAGTTTTGATCAAGACACAAACACCTCAGTCATCTGAACCCTGCCAACAGAGTGGTGATCTGTAGATGTGATTTCCTGTTGAGTGAAGGCTGCTTTACTTTGTTTCTGAAGTTGATTCCTTGGTTTAGTGGCTTTATACCACCTCTGTATTGCACAGAAAAGGGGAACCTGGACATGGCAGAATAAAGAGCTCAAGCAGCTGGGCATGGTGGCTCACCCCTGTAATCCCAGCACTTTGGGAGGCCGAGGTGGGTGGAGTGCCTGAGCCCAGGAGGTCAAGACCAGCTTGGGCAACATAGTGAAATGCTTTCTTTACAAAAAATACAAAAATGAGCCAGGCAGGGTGGTGTGCACATATATTCCCAGCTACTTGGGAAGCTGAGCCTGAGGAGGTAGAGGATGCAGTGAACCATAACTGCACCACTGCACTTCTGCTTGGATGTCAGAGCGAGACCCTGTTTCAAAAAGCAAACAATAAAAGGAGCTCAAACATGAAAAGTGAGAGAGCAGGACTCAGAAGAGTCTGTCATGTCACCTGGGGCCTTGCACTCCTGCATTGTGCCTTGAATTTCTCCCTCTCTGCTGGCTCTTTCTCTTGTACTTATAAACATGCCACATTTCTAAAATTCAGAAAGTAAACACTCCTCCTTGAGCTCCTACTTTATCTTCAGGCCTGCACCTCTTCCCTTAGTCTCAACCTTCTTGAAAGCATAGTTAGTGCTCACTTAGATGCAATGTGCCTGCCACTCAATGCTGCACAGATCGGCATGCACATTTCTCCACTACCATCACCTCCTTGGTCTAGGAAGCCCTCCTGCCTTTCTTCTCCATTTACTGAAATCCTGTTCATCCTTCAATGTTCACAGAAAATGCCACGATTTCTGATTTTCCTAGTCAGAATATAACTCCTTTCTCAGTAATCCTGTGTATTTTCCTTGTACCTGTAAATTATGAAAGTACTCATTTCATTCTACTTTCTGTTCTAGTGAGTGGTGTTCATGCCTGTCTCCCCAAGAAAACTGGAAGCCTCTTGAGTTAGGGCCATACCTTATTTATCACTCAAACGCTCACTGCATTTAAACCTTCTTTGGTTCGAGTTTAACTGGCACCAATTTATTCTGGATCTTCGTATTATTGTTTTTACGATCTCAGCGATGCAGTGGAGATAGGTCTTAAGCTTTGGAGACCCTACAAGGATCCCAAACTCCAAACACTCAGATAACAGATCCTTGAAATGAAATAGATTGAGTCTAGAATAAGGAAGAAAGATAAGAGAAAGGTAACAGAAATTGAATATATATAATCTGCGATGATAGTATTTCATATTTCAGGCCCCAAATGCTGCCATGAACCACCTTAGCTTTGTTAAATTGGTAAACAGGTTAGTAAAAAATTGAAGTATGTTAATATTGCTGGAAACAGGCCAATAAACAAAGCTGTTTCGGTGTAAAGGCGAAAATGCAATGGCTGAGAGGAAACAAAAGCAAACAGAAAACAGAAGAGGTATGGTGGAAGAGACAGTAACGGAAGAGAGAAGAGGGGTGAAAAAAAGGATGTCAGAGAAAGTTACAAAGCATTTAATCACTACAGACACAGGAGCTAAGTGGTCTGGACAAAAGGCAAATGAATAAGGGAAGGACTGCAACATCTGCACCACGCAGAATGCCAGACTTCTGAAGAGGACAGAGTCCAGTGTGAGTGGCAGGATTCTGGGTGGACAGCACTGAGTCTGTTACCTCCTGAAACGTCTGAACTGACCTGTATGCTCTTCCCACCTCTCTGCTCCCCCATCCACCACCTCCGACATGCTGAGGAGTAGAATCAGAAACAGAGCCCTGGCAATGGCTTCAGCTGCACAGCTGGTCATGCTCTGAAGCCAGGACAGACTGGGCTCAGGAAAGAGGCTGTTCGACTACAGAACAGATTCTCCCATTAATCAGGAATGCTCATGGGAGGAAGAATCGGAGCCAGTCAGCTACTAGTCTGGATATGGCTAATAATTTCTCTCTCTGGTTTCTGGAGGATCTGTGCCAGGCTTTCTTCCAACTGCACACAGCAAATATGATTTTCCTTCTGTATCTGAAAAACTGGCAGCAAAAATACTGAAAAGAAATGGGACTAGGGCCAAAAGGGTAAGCTTAAATGAAATTAGGCTTAAACTAAAATCAAATGACAGGTCAAAAAAATACTAAACCTGTGATGTCTCTTCCTTTCAGAGGACAAATGCAGTGTTGTAGTAAGAGCTATGTCTTATGTCTTGTTTTCTAAATTCTGAATGTGTTTTACACTTACGGATACTTTCTGATAATCTGTTCACAGTATCTTTATTGATTGTTTTCAATCAAGGAACTGGTCATTCTATTCTTAACTCCACATGCTACCTCTCTCCTCACAAGCTTGCAATGGCAATAAAGTTCCTATTCTTTTAGCATATCATAAAAGTTATCTTCTATAATTCAGGTTCCTCAATGGCAATAAAGTCCCTTTTTTTTTTTAGCAAATCATGAAAGTTATCTTTTATAATTTAGTTCCATAGTTCCAATCTATTATTATTATTAATTATCATTATTATTATTTTGAGACAAAATCCCACCCTGTCACCCAGACTGGAGTGCAGTGGTGTGGTCTCAGCTCACTGTAACCTCCACCTCCCAGGTTCAAGTGATTCTCCTGCCTCAGTCTCCTGAGTAGCTGGGATTACAGGCACACCCCACCATGCCAAGCTAATTTTTGTATTTTTAGTAGAGACAGGGTTTCACCATGTTGGCCAGGCTGGTCTTGAACTCCTGACCTTAAGTGATCCACCTGCCATGGCCACTCAAAGTACTGGGATTACAGGCGTGAGCCACTGTGCCCAGCCCCAATCCATTATTTTTTTAAATCATCAGACACTCATTAACTAACTCCTAGATGCCAGGCACCGTCTCTGCTTTCAGAGGATATTGGCAGGCACACAGGAAAATAAAATGTGGTATGATAAGCACACAGACACAGACTAAGTATAATAAAGTCCTACCACATGAGTCCTCAGTTAGGGAATGGAGGAAGAATGATTTAAACGGTATGGGCTTCTCCATGGGCTCTGGAGTGTGCATGAGATATGACACTCACGATCTTTCATGTCCCCCAGCTAGCCTTGGTTCCACTGGGATTCTAGTGTGACAATAATCATGCCTGAAACAGTAGATGCATGTAGTGGAAAACTTACAGAAAGAATCTCTGAACAATTTTAAAGCGAAGCCAAGCAAATTGGGCTATGGGTTTTGTTGACATCCCTGGGGAATAAACAAAAGCCTTCTCCAAAGGTCAGAGAAACACAGCCTACAGAAGAGACAGAGGATTAGATAAAACAGCAGGAGACAAAGCTGAAGAGCTGGAACCAAGAGCTACCAAGGCGGAATTTTCACAATTTTACTGATGTGTTCCAGGTAGTGAAACATTCTAACGACTTGATTTCCAAAAAGCATCACCATACGAAGAAAACGACTCAGAATTACTTCCGCCTCCAGTGTACTCTCAGTTTCTCAGCAGGTAATTTTGACTCCCCTTAGTTTTTTCTCAGTCCTACCCATCTTAGGAAATGGTACCAACTGCTCAAACCAGAACTCTGGGGTCACTCTGAAGTCTACCCCCAACCTCACCCCGAAATCCAACCTGTTTGAGCCCTTTTAACTGTATTTCCAAATGACACAGAGAATCTACTCCCTTCTTGGCAACTCCTCTGCTACCACCCTGGTCCAGCTACATAGCAGTCTCCTGGCTGGGATCTCCAAATAATCTCTCTGATTCCACTCTAGCTTCCTGCTACAATCCATTTCCCATATAGCAGCCACAGTTGATCTTAAAAAGGGCATCCTCTCATCTTCATCTGAAGCTTCAAACTCTTCCACGGATTCCCATTATACTTAGAATAAAATCCAAACTCCTTACCATGTTGTCTGTGTAACTGAGCCCTTCCCTACCTCTCCAGCTTCCTCTTCTGCCACTCTCCCTGACACTCACTCAATGCACTACAGTCACATCACACCTTTAAGTCCCTCGGGACACAAAACTCTTTCTCCCATACTGGGGTCACAGAACGCGGGGCAAGTTCACTCTGTCTAGAATGTTCTTCCCCGAGCTCTTTGCACAGCCAGCTCCTTCTTACCTTTCAGTCCAACTTAAAACATCAGTTCTTCAGAGAATAGACTTTCTCAAGCTATCCTATCTCAGTCTCAGCACCCGGTAAGTCAACAGCAATCACATAATTTTATTTTTGCCCCTTAAGACTGAAAGCTCAGGGGGACTAGAACCTTATCTGTCTTGTTTGCCCTGAATCTAGCACAGTGTCTGAACAGAGCAGGTGCTCAATAAATATTTGCTGAATGAATGAGTAACAGATTAGGGAAAATTAAGTAGGCATTTGCTAAGGGCTGATAACTACCCTATCCAATGTAACTCCACAGAATAAACATATAAACTTCAGATAAAACAAACTTTTGTGTGTCATTTAACTTTTAAGGCTAATTTTGAGAACTGCACTTAATTTTGAGGCTATAAGGATTTGTATATAACAGCACTGCTTCTTAATATTTCCATATCAGAACCAGACAAATGGCCCACAGTCACTGGTAAGATGAGAGCAGAGATGCCAAAGCATGCAGGCCTTTAGCAGTGAGAAAGGCATATGGTACCCAACTGAATTCCCATTAAAAAAGGTACATTAGGGTGTGCCGCTATTATTCAAAGTCTCAGGAAAAGCTCAGAAACCTATTGGATGTAAAGCAGGGAAAACATGAATATATGATGATGTCTCCAGCTTACTGTTATGATATATATTTTTTAATTAATGGAAAATTGGATCTCACTGTTTTATTCTATAAAGCTTAAAAGTGACCCTTTGCTAATGATAAATGACAATATGGTTGACATATGAATAGGGCTGAAATAGAGCACCCCCATCCAAATATTCACACTTTACAAGTATATGTAATGAAACTAGGTTCTCTTCTTAGCTGTAGAAGAAACATCTTCAGGCAGCTGAAAATTCAGATGAAAATCCAAAAACTATGCACAGATGAAAGAACTGGAATATAGTGACTAAGCCAACGAGCTCAAAATCAGAGATGACTGACTGCATTTTTAGTACACATCTGTTGATATGCACGTGTGTAGGTATCTAATTTTACAGGCAATTTGTATTTGTGTGGGATTCTGTTTGTCTGCTTGTTGGTTCTGGGCTCCCTCTGAAACAACAAGCCATTCAATTAGGCTCTGCTGTGGCACACAGAGAAGAAACATATTGCTTTTGGCCTCACAACCGTCCTTTCCCACTTGTGTGAAAAGCTTGTGTTGACTGTACTGTGAAAAAAATTAAAGGACAGAAAAGCCCTACTGTTGTAACTATGCCAAAAAAAGTATAAAGAAACAAACCCAGATGCTAGAATTTGAGGCATTTCCTCTGCTATGTGACTATGTCCTTTAGCTGAAGGTCAAAGGAACATTAAAGGGCTTAAATATTTCAAAGCGGTTAAGTGTCTATTTCTCGTGGCCCTCTCACGTTATGCATGCAGGTGACATACATTTCACTGACATTTAACAAGCAGAATTTATTCAGCAGCATTCAAGGAAAATCCTCGTGTCGCTTTCAAACATGATTTATTTGTATTTCTAGCGCTTTATATTAATACAGATTGGTTCATTTTCCTGACAGCCTGAGTCCCTCCAAAATGCCAGTAAGTGAATAAAGTCATTCGTAAGCCCATTCCACATTTACTACCTCCTAATCCCTCAATGTGTCTAGGTGTTGTAATTTTATAACCTTTTCCCTGGGGATATTCATTTAGTTTTGATGCTGAAGATAACAGTAACTAATGTGAGATATAATCATTTTACTTCTCTTCTTAGGAAGTACTTCACATAAGATTTAAAAGACCTGAAATGTCTTCTCTGGTAATAGAAAACAACAGTACCTCGGCTCATGGGAAACATAACAAAATCAATCATGTTACACTATGTTAAGCAAACATATATCAAATGGGCCACCATTTGTATACCAAATTTAAGATACAAAAGATATATAATTTTAAGATGTATAAAATTGTGTATATCAAATTTAACACGTAGCAAATGGGCCACTATTTAAAATTCATTTGTTTTAAATAAGTCTTAAAAACTCTGCTATGAGTCATATGGCAAAAATCTTGATAGAAACGTTAATATGATTGAGGAATACACAAATAATACAAATGCATGAAGCATCAAAGTTAGTATGTGATTTAAAAATCCCTCTGAACTGAACAGTGACAGAACTGTCAGATGTGGCAAATATTTCAATAAAGAGAGCAGTGAAATACAGCCAAGAACTCCCACTGCTGAGCTCTCGACGGCCAAATATGGAGGTTTCTCCAAAACACAATTTCACTTGGGCTGGGCTGGAATGGGTTAAACGCAGAAATTTGGTGACTTAGATTCTATGTTGATCTTTACCTTTGTCCTCAGTATTCCCCCTTCCTCTGCCCCACCATTTGTAGAGAAGTGAACCTGCAAGTTAACAGCTATTCCCCTTTTGCTTACTGGAGTTCTTGGTTATTTACTGAGAGTGTTTCAAATAATTCTGCTGGGCATCATCACAGTTACTAGTGGACACACCATCTAATCATGACTCGTAGCAGCTCTGATCTACCTCAAGGGAGACAAGCTTTCTGACTTGTTGCT
This sequence comes from Piliocolobus tephrosceles, assembly GCF_002776525.5. Taxonomy (NCBI): domain Eukaryota; kingdom Metazoa; phylum Chordata; class Mammalia; order Primates; family Cercopithecidae; genus Piliocolobus; species Piliocolobus tephrosceles. The sequence continues at coordinate 36,465,074 of NC_045448.1, read as the reverse complement.
CTAGAAATGTCAACAAAAGGAAGACAGTTTTCGACTTTATCTCTCATATTTCCTTTGAACTCGACAGGGTCAGCTTCACTAGTGTGCGGGAAGCAGATAGACAACACAATTTAATTGCAAAGTTGGGTGCGGTTGTTATAGTGATAAGGGAAATGAAAGTGGAAGGAGTTTGAATAATATTTATTTGAAGAGTCATAGCTTATCCTCTGTAAGCTATTTACAAAGTGCATAATATTACATCAATTCTTAGAAACGAACCACTGGAATGTATCTCACGGGTTAAGAGTCTATAACTAATTTGCACCATTAAGGAAGACCAAAATTCTCAGGAAACTCTTAACCAGAGAATGTAACACTATTATCAGCACTGTCATATTTAATAGCACACAGGTAACTCTACACACACATACACACGCACACAGAAAGAATAAGATAAAAATAATCACACGGTTGCACTTATTTCCACATATTACCTATGATTCATCATGGATGTATATGTGTTTATATACATACAGCTATATAAATTCATACATACGTATGGGACATATTTGTATACAATATTCTTCTGGCACACAAAGTAGAAAAATACAAGTGACATGCATAATTTTTTTCAGAAAATGCCTTATTTCCTATGCATATGAACATAGACTATTTATTATAAATCCATATAGAATGCACTCTCCTGACTACAGAGGTTTAATTCTTGATATATCAAAAGGACCCCCAAGGGCAACATTGTAATAAGACCTGTACTCAGACAGACACGAAGCCAGGCTGAGAGGCATGAAAGAATACGTATACAACATTTTTGGGAGTTCCATGTTGCAATGAAGTGTTAACACCACACAATAATTGTATTTGAAAAATTCCAGATGAAACAAATCAGTTAGGTCTCAATCAGAAAGCATTCTGAAGGTCCTACTGTAATCAGCAGTCAAAATGCCAAAGGGCACCAAGAACATGTAAATGGAATAGTATTTTCTTTTTAGTACCACAGAGATAAATGTCACTTTAGATGTTATATGCAAGGTATTATTTAGGCAGTTTAAAACCCTGACTAGTACCCAGATCTGCATCAGACACAACTGAGAATATGAGAATTTGTCTCATGCCTTAAAAAAGTAAGCAAGCAAGGTCCTCTGAGGTCACAACAGGACCACCATGGAACAAGTCCCAAGTTCCCTCCTCAATGTGGCTTCAAGGACACTTGCAGAAGCCACTTTAATACACCCTGCCATGAACTCAAACTGCATCAAAATACTGAAACAAGTGTCTTTTCATGTACACTGTTGCAAAAACACACCTCTGATATTTATAAAAAGTCTGAGGCAGACTGGACTTTTTATTTTTTTGGCCAAAGCAGCAGGAACACTAAACAACAGTCTGTAATAGAATATAGATACATAAACAAGATCAGAATGTGTTCTAGGAATCTTTAAAGTGTCCTTCTATTAGAGGATAACCAGTGTTTTTACCTATCTTTCTATTTTCAGAACTTTTCCTTTTAATAACAGAACATGGGAACACATTTTAAAGAGAAAAAAAAATTTGCTTTCTAAACTGGGTGAAAGGACAAAAAAGAAAACCCTGACAAAGACAAGATACAATAGTAGCTCATTTTACTTATAACCAGTTTTCCTCTATGTCTATAAAACTTGGATTTTATCTTCAGACAAATAAATGGACATATTAAGAAAAAGACACAGCAATTTTTTAACATTATTAAATTCCTGTATTGTTCTTTTGTTATTGGAACAGGAAAAGAAAGGCCACTGATAAGGAAAAAGCACTTCATTTGCTTTTCGGGAAATTGAAAAAAAAAAAATCCCAGTGACAGAGAAAAGAATAATGAAGTGTAGGAAAACTAGGAAGTTGTCAACCAGAAACAAACAAAAAAAAAACACATCCTCGATTTAGAGGGACATTCCAGCTCCTTAAAAACTCACACAGACGTTAATTCATGTCAATTCCTTCCCTCTTCCAACTTTACAGGCACCACTTTCTGCTGTCACCTCCTCCTGATGCAGAAAACACTTAGCAAGAGAAACCACGAATCAAAAGCAGGAAGGCACACTATAAGAATATATCCCTACCTTTGCACATATCATCAACCAATAGGAATCCATTATTCTTATCTTAGAGCATATGCACCATTAAAAGAATGGTCTCATAGGTTTTGAAACAAATTATTCAAATGCCCCAGAACAGTATGCTTAGTGAAGGTCAATATGAACTAGGGAATAAGTCAAATTATATTATTAGAACGTTTCTTTAAAAAAACTCAAATATTTTAGTGCTCTTAAATACCTTTCTTGAGAAAGTTATAGATTTCACAAAGAACAAAGAAGTGCCGATTCTAGAAGTAAACGTGTCTATAAATCACAAAGTAGCTTTTAAACTGATTAAAGTTAGCTCTGATTCTTATTTATCAATGTCTTCCAGAATGTCTACCTGGCATAACACTATTCAGACTGGGTATGGCTGCTCTACCCTCATTATAACACCTTGTGTATCTGATCTCTCCCACTAGACTTCTTAGGGCGAGGTCCTTTCCATATTCATCTCAAATGACCCCATGCAGTGGACCAGCCCCAGGACCATCCTCCCCAAGTGAGCAGGGCTCAGTCAGGAAGGTGTATCATTGATAATAGAAATCCCTGCTCCTTCCTTCTGGATTGAATTCAATAGGAATTTCACAATTAGGATTAAAATGTGGGGATGCTGGCAGAGGTAACACTCTGGGGTACAACCGATCAAAAAGGGTAAACAATTTAAATTTTTTCCTAGATTATAGTTACTGGTAGAAACGAGAGAAAAATGATGCTGGGCTTCTGAGGTGGAAAAAAACTAAAAGAATAGAATAGGGAGGGCACAGATGGAAAAAGACAAATTTGGCAACCTTTACAATTTTCATGTCAGGTTAGCTTTATTAACCTTCAACAAGAACTGGAGGAAAGTAGAGCTTTGCTTACAGGCATATTTTTACGTATGGTGGTACGCGTTCAGCCCTGCTTCCTCCCATTAGCAAAGATTTCTTTTTCTTTTTCTTTTTTAATTGAAACCCTCTTTATTTAAAGGAGCTTTTTTTCTCTCTGACTATCTCTTAATCAAGATACTAGTAAATATATAACACTGGCAAGACAGGTGAGTACAAAAAAACACAGTGTCTAATAGAGGTTCCTTACCTATAGTGATAAAATTATAAGAACATTTGAAATGATCACTTTTTGACTGTCTGTGAGTTTATGCTAAAGTGGTTATGCTCCCAAATTCTTTCTTGAACTTCCCTTGCACAGACTGCATAGACTTTTTTTTTTTTTTCATAAGCAGGACATAAACTGTGCAGCTTGGTTGAGTTGTCCACAATCCCAGATCGTAGTCTTGGAATACTAATTACACTAACTAACGAGGTTTTAATTGCCTGACAGCTCCTGCTTATGCAAACCCTCTGGTTGATGGAGACAAGCTTGGGGCTGCAGCTCTGCTCTGCAGGAGGCGGAGAACCCCTGTGGACACAGAAGGGACAGCTCCAGCTCCCCTTAGAGGGAAGGGAGCCCTGCCATGGGGAGGGGTCTCCACTCACAGCAGCCTTTGCCAGCAGCTCAGAAGGCCTCCTGGGCTGGGATTCCAGATCCTTTCTCATGTCAGGAAAAACCTTTGTGGGGGCCAGGGCTTAGCCGGACACAGCTGGACAAAGCAGCAACTCAGCAGCTCTGTGTTACAGAGCACATGCCGAGCCCTGGGAAAAACAGAGAGGTCACCTACAGCCAAGTCAGAAACCACAAACACGCGTGGGAGTGCTCAGGGCTACCCAGCAGTGAACATGACACCCTGCTAAGGTCAGTCATTAGACCACCATTTTTTAAGCATCCCGGGTAGGTGGAGTTTTAGGCATGGCCCTCGAGAACACCATTTATCTGGCTCAGTGTCAGGTTGTTTTGTCCTTGTAATATTAACAATAAGTCTCTTTTAAAAACATATAGTAAGTACATTCTAGTTAATCCTGAAATAAAGCCCAGATGTAGCAACACCTGCTCACCTACAACTTTCGGTGTGCCTTTAACCAACCTGGGATTAGGTATGGCAAGAGGACAGAAAAGTGCTTCAACTAGGCACATCTTTGGACAGAAGAGATGGCTTCGAAGCTCAGAGTTAAGAGTTAAAGCAAAGAAAAAGGTGAAAAAAAATCCATGAATGAGAGGTATAGAAATTATTATGCTGTTTACAGATGACTGTATAGAAAGTATCACTCTAAATGTCAACTGGAAAATTTGTTTTTTGTACCAATCCTTTTTGTAACCTAATGTGTAGGAATAAAAAGGCTCCTTTACACTCACACTCCTGTTGGTAACTGGATATAAAATATTTAAGCATGACTTTTTTTTTTTTTTTTTTTTTTTGATGGGCAAAGAAATCACAACAACCAGAAGGTCACTGTATGACTTCCAACAGTTAAAATGCAGGTATAATTATTCAATCAACAACTGCTCCTCTCCAACTGGTCTCAGGCCAAGTTCCCTGAGTTTCCTGTTTTTATTTCCCAGATAATTTGAAACTGGTTTCTGCCTTTTGGTAACCCTTTTTATTTTCCTGGTACCAGTTATCAAGACATCAAAACAAAGATTTAAAACATGTTTCTGGGGCCGGGCGCGGTGGCTCAAGCCTGTAATCCCAGCACTTTGGGAGGCCGAGACGGGCGGATCACGAGGTCAGGAGATCGAGACCCTCCTGGCTAACACGGTGAAACCCCGTCTCTACTAAAAATACAAAAAATTAGCCGGGCGAGGTGGTGGGCGCCTGTGGTCCCAGCCACTCGGGAGGCTGAGGCAGGAGAATGGCGTGAACCCAGGAGGCAGAGGTTGCGGTGAGCTGAGATCCGGCCACTGCACTCTAGCCTGGGCGACAGAGCAAGACTCCGTCTCAAAAAAAAAAAATAAAACATGTTTATAAGGACAATTCTTCCCAAAATTTGTATCTATAACAAAAAAGTTTTAAACATTGATTTAACTGTCAATGGAAATAAAAGTATACTACTTACAAAAATATGTCACTTTGTCTACACTTTCTTTCCCAATGACATTGCTAGAATTTAAAATGAAACACATGTACTTACATTTTAAAGTCACTTTATATGTCTACGTTTACAGATATACATAAACATACACACGAATATGTGTATGTGCATGTGCTTATGTATATATGCTCCAAAAAAGAAAAGATAAAGAATATTGTCAATTTGTGTCTTTACAAACAGAGTGGGATAAGATTTAAAGTTGCATAACGGTCTTACTACCTTATAAACAAGTACCGTTGATGGCACTTGGGAAGCTAAAGGAAAAATCAGCTGGGACCTTAATGATAATGAGGTCCCTGACCCACCCGGAAGGTGAGGTTAAATGTGTTTTCCTTTGGTCAAGGGAAGGGAATTCCAGATCCTGTGCTCATGTCAGGAAAAACCTTTGTGGGGACCAGGACTTAGTTTTTCTAAACTTGATAAGCAGTGTTAACTGGATTCCCCTAAAATAAACTTTTTACACAATTTATATGAGCTAAAGCAATACATTCACAAGCATAGTATCACATGCTGAAAGATGTAACTAGCCTAAGAAAACTAGAATCTATCGGCCGGGCGCGGTGGCTCAAGTCTGTAATCCCAGCACTTTGGGAGGCCGAGACGGGCGGATCAGGAGGTCAGGAGATCGAGACCACCCTGGCTAACACGGTGAAACCCCGTCTCTACTAAAAACTACAAAAAACTAGCCAGGCGAAGTGGCGGCGCCTGTAGTCCCAGCTACCCGGGAGGCTGAGGCAGGAGAATGGCGTGAACCCGGGAGGCGGAGCTTGCAGTGAGCTGAGATCCGGCCACTGCACTCCAGCCTGGGCGACAGAGCGAGACTCCGTCCCCAAAAAAAAAAAAAAAAAAAAAAACGAATCTATCATAAGTAAGTTAATGAAGCAGCTGAGTAACTTAAAATTTAGGAATCTGTACACATGAAAGTCCTGAAGCAAAGAAGGCATGGTCCTTGCAATACAGAATGCTTGGTTTCAGGATAAGTAAGAATCAGAGTTTGAGAGGTTTCCTTTGTTTTTTTTTTTGGGGGGGGGTCAAATATTAGCATAGTTATACTAATAAGACTTATCAAGTTTAAAACACTAAGTCCTGGCCCCCAAAAAGGCTCTTCCTGACATGAGCAAAGGATCTGGAATTCCCTTCCCTTGACCAAAGGAAAACACATTTAACCTCACCTTCCGGGTGGGTCAGGGACCTCATTATCATCAAGGTCCCAGCTGATTTTTCCTTTAGCTTCCCAAGTGCCATCTAAGGTCATATATTCTACTATCAATGAGTATATTAACAGCCGTTTGGAAAGGCCAACAGCTTTCCCCAAAATCCTTTCCCTTAAACTTCATAAACCTTATAAAATGTACACAACCCACCCATTTCCATCCTCCCTCCAATGGAACAATTACAGTGGTGATCATTTGTAACAACTGTCTTATTAGTTTAACTCTGCTATATAATAGTCTTATAGTAAACAGCAATTATATTTTTGGAGAACATATAATTAAATTTTTAGTGTATGTGATTCTGTGAATTAATGATTATTTCTACTACAGTCAATAACATATTAGGAAATATTTTGAAATAATGGCATTTAATGTCATATAGGATATCAATTTAATTGCCAAAAAAAATCCATAGACATAAAGTTTTAGATATATTTGTAAAGTTTAGCAAAGACCAAATGGGTAAACCTATGTAAAGGATCAACTCTATTAAAAGCAAATTATTTTTTCGGCATCTGAGTCCCAGGATTTGTTTTGTCTCTTCTCATGTGGTCCTGTATAATATGAAATATTTCATTTTTAACATTTACTTGAGAAAAAAAAATTTAATTGCATAATGAAACCATTACCATTAACATTTGAAGCAAAGCAATGTATAAGACATGCTTTTCTAAAAAACAATGAAAGAAGTAATGGAAATCAAAATTAGGTCCAGTGACTACTTGAAGATACGATGTTCTCTGAAACCAGCACAACAAATCCATTTCTCTGTGCAGCGAAGTTGATTTACATAAACATTCTATAACTTTTCTACTCAAACTGTGGTGAAAATGGGCAGTAACAGCTTCTCCTGGGGCTTGCTGGAAATGCAGAATTCCCTAGCCCTAGTTTAGTCCTAGTTAAGTAAGCTCTCTGTGTGACCATCAAGCTCTCACAAGTTTGAGAAACCTAGGAGACACCCTCAGTGCATGATGCCCAGGCTTCCCATGGACCTTCAGCTCCGTATGGGAATGTGGGTAGGGGCAGAGCTGGGAGCCTCTATCTTCCCTGTACTTATGCAATGGCAGCAGGTTTCTTGCTACAACTGAAAAGTGTCTCCATGAAGTGGTTCCAGTGGCAGGAACGTTAAGAGTAAATTCTGGTGCACTATCTCAAAGGCGGCATGAATGCTAATACTCCCAGCTCCACTAGATCACATTCACTTGTGTGTTTTGTGTGAGCATTTTACCCCACGCACATTAAAAAAAAACCGAAATGCTTTCGAGAAAAAAAAGTTATATAAATAAAAATATGGTATAGTATTTCTTTCTAAATACTAAAGATTTGTTTACTGACAAACATTACAGATGACATAAGATTTACAACATTTTATTAGGCCACACACAGCACAGGGTTGTACTAGACCAACGACAAGGTAACAATCGAGAAAAAAATTTAGCACGTACACTTTACTTGTGTAAAGAAACAAAAATGTGAAATAAGTGAAATGTAAAAAACTAAAAATGGAATACGAAACTCATGATATTACCATTTCCTTAGGTAGCACTGAACTAGTAAATTTAGAGTACAGGATAATTAAGTTAATGATCTGAGGCAACTGTTATCTAGGCTTTTAAAAACGAAAAGAAAAAAAGGCTATAAAACAGAAGTCTTTGTGTAAAAATCAGTTTCATTTCAGAGAACATAGCCATACTATATAAAATCAAAATATAAAAACAAAAAAACATAGCAGGCTCCCATAGTGTATCGAAAATGCATTGCAATTTAGGTCCTTTAGAAAATAGTCCTCAGGTAAAAGCAAAGTCAATTTGCACTGGTGAATCTGAGGAGTAGTGGCACATGGCATGTGCTCAATACATTCTTTTTGAATGAATACATGAATAAATGCATGAATGAATCAACAATTAAAGCAGCTCTAAAACGAAAGTGGCAGCCTCAGAAGGTACTTGTAGAGAACGCTGAGTACCTTCTGGACTGAAAGAGTCTATGACTATAATCCTGTTTCTTGACCTCTCTATCCAATTACTTAATCATTTCAGTGCTTCTACTCTAAACTAGCTCTAATCCCAGGTGTGGATCTGACCAGCTCTACTACAGTCAAATACTTTTAAAGGCTTTTTTGAACAAGGGAGTACAAATTAGTCAACCAATCAATGAACAATTAATTAAAATAATATATTCCATTTTATACATCTGAATATCATGGGCGCTGGCAATTGTGTTTTAGACTTTCACTTGGCTAACAGTAGCAGTCCTCAGAGGAGTCACTTCCTGCACCAGCTTCACTGCACGGCGTCCTTTTATCTCACTCTTGATGTGTTAACACTGCCAGTCACTTTTTCCCTCCATTATGCATATTACTGTCACATTAATCTTCCTAAAAAAGGTCATACTCCTCACATCATTTATTACTCAAAAGTCATTAGACACCACAATCTCCCTCAGAGGGTGACTCATAAATCCTTATCTCCAGCTCAGATCTCTCCCTGAGTTCCAGACCTGTAACCCTCATCCTCCCCTTTATTCTCCATAGATACCTCAAATATAACCAAACAAATCGAGTATCTACCTCATGCAACCTCCCACAAAGCTGCTCTCCTTGTATTTCACATTCTAATAAATGACACCACAATATATCCTGATCATCATCTTCCCAAAATCTATCCTGACTACCTCCTCTCCAGCATTCATCTTGATAATCATCCTCCCCAAATCTGGAAGTCTTCCCTTTCTTCATCCCCTAAAGTCAATCAGCCACTGAAGCCCACTGACTCCACCTCCTTAATATCTTCCTATCTGTACCTGTCTGTCCTCTCTTTTCTATCCAAGGCTGCTCTTAAACTCTCCTTCCCTTCTGTTGAGCCAATCAACAAATTTCTCAGAGTTGGACTCAATTCCTAGTTCCTTCACAAAACCTTCCTTGATTTATCCATCTTATGAATGCGGCACAGTTTTTATTTGTCCACTCAATATAAAACAATGATGTATAGTATGCCAATTTTTGATTGCCCATTTTTTTCTCTATAGTTAGAGAAAATAATTCACAACAGCCAAAAAGGATAAACCATTCAACATTCTCCAAATGTTTTCAGTTAAAACAAAGGAGAATTATCTAAAGCCCTAAGTGTCTTCCTCCTTTTGCAAAATGTTCATTGTGCAAGCAGGACTAGGTTCCACATATTCTACATCAGTCTAACCAATGTGATGTGTGATGCAGCAATTATGAAAACACATTTTATGGATAACACAGACACCCCTTCAGCCAGTTTCTGCTTGGTGATAAATCACTGCAAAGTAGGTTATTTTTACTTTTCTATACAAACTCCCAATGAGGTTATACCTTTTTGTGGAGAGATCCGGCTTTTCTCATGGATATCTCTTTGTAATTATACACTATAGAGTATGTATGTATGAATTCTACTTAATGAGTTACTGAATTACATTTAAAAATTCCTTGTGACTAATAGCTCTATGTGGATGTCAAATATAATTTGCCCAAAACAAAACTCTTGAGTCCTTCCTAAATCTGCTCCTCCCAATAGTAAAGGGCACTACAATTTGCTTCAACTCCACATCTAAGAGTACTGTTTGATTTCTCTTTCCCTCAACATCGGTATCAACAACTTCTGCTAATTCTATTTCCAATGATACCTCGAATCCACTTATTTCTCTTCATCTCCAACTCTCCGGTATGAGTCCCCATTCTCTCTTACATGAACTACTGAAAGAACCCCTACCAGCCAGCTCTGTTCACACTCTTGCATCTCCCTACCCCAACCAGTCTCCTTTTCCACACCATATTCATCTTTTAAAAGACAAATCACGTCAAACCTTTGCTCACAGTCCTTTAATGGCTTTCCTGTGTACTCATCACAAAATCCATACACCTCACCATCATCTACAAGGGCTCAGGTGGTCTGGCCTTCCCTTCTTCCCTCCCTCCGTTCTGGTCGCACTGTTTCTTCTTGCTAGTCCTTCAACACACCAAGCTTGTTCTCTCCTTAGAGCTTTTGCAGTTGCTGTGCCATCCATATGGAATTCTCTCTCCTCAGGTCATTATAAGGCAAACTCCTTTGGGCATTGAGATTTCAGTTTGAACTGCCCTTCCTTCATAGAATATGCCCCCGACACCCCTGAATAAAGGAAATTTCCAAGTAATTCTCTATCACAGCATACTGGTTATTGTTTTCCAAAGCTTTTATCATACCATATGCTATTTTCTTGTTTATTTATGTATTTATTGCCTGTGTGACCATCAGGTTCTCTCAAGTTTGAGAAACCTAGGAGACACCCTTAGTGCATGACTCCCAGGGTCTCCATGGACCTTCAGCCCTGTATAAAAATGTGGGTGGGCACAGAGCTGGGAGCCTCTGTCTTCCCGGTACTTAGGGGATAGCAGCAGGTTTCTTGCTAGAGCTGAAAGTGTCTCCATGCTACAGTTCCGGTGGCAGGACTTCAGTCAAAGTCCCCCTTTGGAATTAAGCTCCATGAGAGCTGCATCCTCAGCAACTGCGACAGTGCCGCGTACGTATCTGGCATTTCATAAATACTTGCTGGATGAAATGAACACATGAATGATTTCCAGTGTGTTTTATATTCTTAACCGAATGTGGCATGGTTTCATATTTCTGATTAGTTCTTGAATTGTGATCACTGAATTACAATAATTTTTTAAAAAGCTATGTACCTAACTTGGAATTATAGGCAAACTTAAAAGTTCAACTTATTCACTGCATCATGGAAACCTTTGGTACTGACATTACTTATGATCACTGAGCCCAGAGAGACCCCTAGAACACCCCTGTGGCAGCTGCAGAGGCTGGCACTATAGAGGCTGGCACTGCTTTTACTACTGCATCAAACTGATGTGCCCATGGTGTACTTATTTCACTTTTGTGGTGCTCAGTCTAACATATACCAAATCACTGATGAATAGGTAGTAAGGCACAGAAGTATAAATTTTGTTAAGATCAAGGTGGGATGACTTGCAGGTCATTCCCTTTATCAGACTTCTTCCTTAGAAAATACAGATCACTCTGACAAACTCTTCTGCACAAAGCCATGGCTGACTGTTACCCAGTATCCTATTTCCTTTATATTTTTGACAAACTGATTTTATGGCGATATGTTCCAAGTATTTTAGAAAACTGAGTAAAATCCAGGACCAACTCCTTTTAAACAAACATAAGTAATACACAGGAACTTTTTCAATGCCCAGAAATTTCCCGCATTCTCCATAAGTCTATAATATTGAAATGCCCTGCAATAACTTCCACACATTTTTAAAAATGTTATAGCAACATTTCAAATTCATTTTCAGCATAACCACCAAAAACACAGAAATGGAGACCCATGTTTTCTCATTATGCTCTGCCAAGAATACAATTCTTCTTGCCCTATGCCCACCACTGCACACCTTAATACTATAAACTACTCAAAGAACAGTCCCTAAAATGAGGCTTTAACTAGACTATTCACCTTCCTGTAAGAGATTCGGGAGCAAGTCTAAATTCGCCAGGTCATCCATCATCATCATTGCATCTTACCCCCTCTTGGCTTTGCAAAATCACCCATGCCCTGCACAAGCCTCCCTCCCAAATCCCATTCTGTGCCTTCTAGAGCTTATCAACAAAATCCTTTCTGCCCTTATTCTTTTCCCTCTGGATGTTCCCTTCACCTTCTTGCGTAAACTGAAACCTAGGTAGTATCTGACTACTCTTTTTCCCTTGAAGTCTTCTCAAATGGGAATGGCTTTATCTCCCACATTCCATAAATCCGGGCAGGGGCATAGGTATCCTCTTTGTTCTCACTGCTACTTTCAGATCATTCTTCCTTTTCCCCTTTAAAAAATAAAACTTTGTCCACTTGAAGCATATGCAATTAGACATCACCAGCCACACAGAGGTGTGGCATTTACCTGCAAAACTTCTGGCTCCATATCTCTTCCCTGCTACTATTCCTTGGCATCTTCATCATTGGTAGAGGCACTTCATCCTGACTCACCTACCTGACCTCCCACCCCTAGTGATGTTCTTCACCCCTCTTCAATCAACTACATCATCCATGGTAACTTCTAACCCTCATTACAACCAATAATAACTTTGTCTTCAAGTATTCATTTCTACTTACTTCCTTAGCTATCTCACTCCAGTAATTCTTCAATCCCACTAGAACCTCCCCTCTATTCTCCATATTACTGACTCCCTGATTATGTCTCCTTCTCAGTATAGGTTACATGGTCAATCACTATAAAGCTCTCTTATATAATTCTCAATCCCCATGACTCCCTCTCTCTCTTTCTATCAGAATGGTCCGGAAAATACCCAACCTGCTACCTCTCTTACCTACACTGCACACCTACATCAGAACTAGAGAAAATCACACAAATGTGCTGGCTGGCCTCTCTTCAAAGGCATAACCACTAACCTCAAGTAAGCTGTCAGCACCAGCAGGTGACCCTACTACATTTCCCTAGTTAATTCATTTGTCCTTTCCTTTAAAGATACCTGTTTACATTTTCCTCTTTCTCTTTGATTTTCCACACTCTTTCTTCCATCTCAATGTCAGATGATGACCTTGTTTTATACTCCCCTGAGAAACAGAAACAATTTTATTCTCCTTATTCCTCAAAGTCTTTGCTCCTGCAATCGCCCTTCTTACATTATTGGCTTTTCCTTCTTACTAGATCATTCTGGTCATCATCCAAACATGCTGTAGTATCTCCTGTATTTTCTTAAGCTCTTCTTGACCCTACATTCCCCTAAAACAATTACCCCTATTTTCATTACCATTTTATTACGAGACTCCTCAAGTCTTCCTACGTCTATAACTTGCACTATCATTCTACTATTTCAGGTTAGAAACCCTAGAATCTAACCTGTGTAATTTTCATTTTGTGTAATTTTCATCCTTCCCCTTCCTGCTAGCAGACACCGTAGGTTCTTCCATCACAATGGTGCATATATCCATCTCTTCTTTGCTGTTTTCCTGCTGCCACTCTAGTCCAGTTTCTTGTGGTAACACATCTAAACAGCTGAAAAGCTCTCCAATGAGCCTCTTGACTGCCATTATTTCCCTCTGCTAATTCATTTTGCATTCCACCACAACCAAAGTCTGCCTGATGTTGACTTCATCATCTTCTTTCTGATTCTGTCTGTTCATAAACCCACAGTGATCTCTGATTGCTCATATTACCTGGCTTAAGCTTGTTGCACAATGTTTAAGACATTTCATAATCTGGTCCTATCCTGCCTCGAACCTTTATTTCCTATTGTACACCAACATAAAACTCCGCTCTTTCAGACCAGTTTCCCTAGTGTGTTCCACGTAAGTCATGCAGATTCCCACTTCCACATTTTCTTCTTTCGTCTATGTTGACCTCACTCCTGAAATCCATCATCATCACTATTCTAAACTGTTTAGACTCTACCCTCCATGATACCTTATCATGCAATTCAAAATCATAGTTTCTTGGCACTGAGGTCCTATAGCATTCCAAGTCTCTGTCACTATTAATGACGTGAATATTTATTAAGTATTATTTTATCACTAATTCTTTCATATACAATATATACCTGAATATAAGTACACTTTTTCCTTCAAAATTCCTTCTCAGAAAAGGGAAATCCCCTAATCCTGATTTCTCACAAGATCTCACATACTGCCTGGTGCTTTATTTTGAATAACAAAGCACTGTTTGTAGAAGATACATTAACCTTAAATGACCTCAACTAATTCCACATTTGGATAACATAGAAGCCATCTGAAATAATAAGTTGGAAAATAACAGGTAAAGAAATTCAATCAGATACAGTAATTATTCCTGTGGGAATGATCTCAAAATTGGAACTGCTGGATCTCACAAACACCCTTTTTAGAATCACTTTAAAAATCAATAAAGTTAATCTCCACATTGCAAAGATCATACATACATGCCTAACTAATTGCAAATGCAACTGTCCTAATTTTATGTGAAGAGATACTGGGTTTTGGGACAAAACTTCCTGTGATAGCATCATCCTTAGATTCAAAATCTGCTGCATCTCAAACAACTTAGGTGACAGTGAAGAGGGCATGTTCAGGAGCAGGGCATTAAATGACCCGGAAGGGGGCCTGAGTAGAGATAATGATAGCAATGGTGAGGCATTCACCATTCAGGACAGTTTCCTAAGAATGGCAAAAAGTAATAATTCCAAATTGCTGTATGACTTTACATGAGTTTAAATGTGTATGCACAGTTAAATTATTAACTATGTAAAGAGACATGTGATCACATCATCTATACCCTAAATGTTTACATACTGAAGTTGGCAAAATACTCTTTTATGGCAGGCTATGGGTGTGGGGAGCAAAGGGCAACTGAACAACAGAAATGAGTTAGGTAACCGATTGTATTGTTTAAGTCATGATGTGACAGGAAAAATACTTGGTGTGGTTAGTACTAGCACTGATACTCATCAAATGCGTGGAAGCTCAGTTTCCCAATGTTCAAGTTCAAGGACTGGACTAAATGTTCTCTAGGATCCTCTGCAATTCGCAAATGTTATTTCTATTGTTTTCTACTCTATTCTTTTCTAATGACTCAGGAGCACTGGTAAATACAAAGAGAAATGTTATTTTGTAGGCTACTGCAAATTTCTTCTTCCTTACCATTTAATATAACTTGGAAACTAAGTATATTTCCAAAACTTCAGTCCTGCTTTACTGCCCTTATAAGCTTGATTTTTTGGACTTTAAGAATCCTTGGTATTAGATTACCAAGCATTCCATCTTACAATGACATCATTTTAGAGATAAGAAGTATATTTAAGAATGTCTCTTGCAGCATCTTTTTCCCTCAAGAAGAAACTAGGGCTACGAGAGTTTAATGCTGCTCAGCGGCAGAACTGAGACCCAAACCCAGGCTTTACTCCTTCTGAATTCTGGCTATGAGCCATGACACCAAGCTCTGGGTACTCCACAGGAGATTACTGAGGTGATGAGTCATATTTTCAATTTCTTGAAGTTTTTTCTCAGTTGTATGTATGAATGCACAAAAGTTATGGGCCATATCAGTATAATTTTCTTGTTACTTGAATGCAATTTCTGACTTTTCTCCAGAGGTGAAGTGCCTAATGATCCCTCCACGCCCTATGTGATTCCTGCCCTCCAGTAAAACCAACCTAAGCCTTCAATCATCACTGCATAACTCTCCCATTTCTGCTAAAGAGATAACTCTTTCAAGCCAGATGAGCCGCATTTCTAATTGGCAGACTCTCCTCATGGAGTATCATCCTACAGTAAATCAAACAGAATAGACCTGGAGACAACAGATGCTGATCTCAAGCACACCGCTTGTGAAATCATCCATTATGCACAGGTGGCCTAGGAGGGCTGACACAGAGGGCCCCACTCACACCACTACAGCACCGCCATTCCATAGCGTCTTGGAAACACACACATCACATCAGCACCTGGTAAACTTTATGCATCTTAGTTGGGATGAGACAAACTACCACTCTCTGTAAACTTCTGTTTTCCTTTTCAAGCTCAAATACTATTACTACTCAGAGTTACATAATGGTAAGGCTTACGACCGGATGGTTAACAAAAATTAATGCTTACCTTCAATTCTCTTTAAAGCTGAAAGGCACATATCCTGACTTGGAAATTCAAAGGGATTGCTGCAGGTTCGAATGGTGTTACATTCACATTTCCCATTGATTATATTGCAGCCAGCAATAAGGTTTTCATTGCATGGTTTAAAACCAAGCAGTTGGTCATCAGTCCAGTTCTCATCTGTAAAACAATTAACAACCAGATAATGTGTGTTTGCAGCTTCATTCAAAGGCCTGTTTGAGGGCAAAAATGCACTGGGATGTCAAGATTAACATTCAATTTTGAGAAATCAATTTGTGAAAAGCAGTCTGGCTGAAACTTTACAAATGAATGAAACCCAATCTCTTCGTAATAACTGAGAAAACTGAAATAATAGCCATACATGTAGGCATTAAATAGCTATATGCACAAAGGTTTGAAACAAAAAACCACTACTTCTCTTATGTGTTATTACAACAACAATTGAGATGCCTTTAAAAATGTTTAATATCAAAGATTCCTGGGTTTTTTCATGTTCAATACAATTACAAGAGTCACATTTGTCAATCTACAAAATTATTTTTTAAAAAGTTCTGTTTTGGCCAGGCACAGTGGCTCATGTCCGTAATCCCAACACTTTCAGAGACCAAGGCGCGGGGGGGGATGACTTGAGCCCAGGAGTTCATGACCAGCCTGGGCAACACAGTGAGACCCAGTCTCTACAAAAAATAAAAAAAAAACTAGCTGGGCATGGTGGTGCCTGCCTGTGGTCCCAGCACTCAGGAGTTTGAGGTGGGAGGATCACTTGCCCAGGAGGTTGATCACCCCACTGCATTCCAGCCAGGGAAACTGAGTGAGACACTCTTTAAAAACTGATTTTTTACTCTATTGGTAGGGACCGACTTCAGATTTAAAACAGCTCTTCAACTTACTACATTAAGGCAGCTAATAATCAACATCAAAAATCAGACACCACCAAGAGTTACAGTGGAGGGGATCCCCTCTAATGCATTTGGGGACAGACTGGTAGTATCCATCACTGCCAACCCAAAGTCAGAAACAACAACAAAACTAAAGGCCTGCAGCTCAGTGACAGGCTGAGGTAACTGAATACTGAGGCTGAGACCAAATCAGGTTCTGATCAGGGAATGGAGCAGACCACAATAAATAAAGTACAGTTTAAAAACAGCTATCATGGCTCAGCTCCAAAAAAATGCAATGAATATGACAGAATCATATGCAGGCTCAATTCTTAATATTCCTCATAGTTGAAACATCTCTTATAGGAAATCAGACTATCTCTCTATGAATCCTTGGGCCATTACATGGGTTTTTCCCACACTTAACATTATCTTTAACAGATACTTTACCCACCTGAAATGGGTACTGCCTGTTACATAGTAAACATGTTTCTGATAAGCATATCTGAAGAGAATTTTTTAAAGTACTTGAATTTCAGAAACCTTAAACCTCTTGCTCAAACTAAGGCAGGTATAAATGCCATCTTAAGAATCTGTTTTTGGCTGGGATTGGTGGCTCATGCCTGTAATCCCAGCATTTTGGGAAGCCGAGGCGGGCAGATCACCTGAGAATAGCCTGGCCAACATGATGAAACCCCATCTCCATCAAAAATACAAAAATTAGCTGGATGTGGTGGTGCGCGCCTGTGGTCCCCGCTACTCAGCAGGCTGAACCAGGAGAGTTGTTTGAAACAGAGAAGTGGAGGTTGTAGCGAGCCAAGATCGCGCCACTGCACTCCAGCCTGGGCAACAAAGTGAAACTCCATCTCAAAAAAAAAAAAAAAGTACAAACGAATGACTCTGATTTTTATAGGGTTAGCTTTTATTGCTGGCATCACTGCTCAGCACATAAGTGAGACAAAAGTGTGCTCTCCCGGACTGAAATAAATAATTTTCTCATCAAGAGGTCTTTACAAGAATGTCATTTACTACATAAAGAGCTTCAGGGCGGTCCTTTGAAAAGGGAGAATAGAAAATCTCTTGTGTTTTGATTTCAGGAGATCAGGCTCACTTATTTGATCAAAGCCTGAGCTTTTAGTAAAATGATTATCTTTCGGATGTGAAGTTTATACCAACACACAATTTATGTTTTAAAATTTGTTCTCCTATTTAGCCTATATTTGGTTCGAGAGAGAGAGAGACAGACAGACAGACAGACAGAGAGGAGGGGAGAGAGAGAGAAGCAATACACACACACACATATAACATATACACACAAAGGTACATTCCTATCTTCAAGACAACAATGAAATTAGTAAAGTACTCTGAAAGGAAAATCAGAAAAAGAATACCATATTGAAAAAATTCAACATAGAAAAAGAGGTGATATTTGTCTTCAGTTATAATAAAATGCGCATCCAAGTGATTTCTTATCTGTTTAACTGTTAACATGCCAGTAGTACTAGCATTTTACTATAGTTCAGTCAGATTTGCCATGGAGGAATTTTTGTAACTACATATGCAAATTTATAACTGAAAGACAGTTTAGCCCTAGGAATTAAAAGAACTTGTAAGAAATTCAAGTAACATTTGAGCTACTGAAAAACTCTGTATATCTGTCCTCCTTTCCTTCATAGTTTTAAGAGGAAACCTTTATTACTGTTCTTATAAATACGTGCAGTTACTGAGTTGATTCTACTGCAGAATTTTTTCCACAGTAAACATCCCTTCCCACCATTCTAATTGGAACTCCCTGAAGACACCACTCTCCTGAACTACCACAATGTCTTCTAACCTGGCTCCCTGCCACTATTCTCTTGTCACTCCACCTCACTCCCCACAATGTCCCCAGATCCATCTTCCTCAAAAAACAAACCTGCCCAGTAATTATCTTTTGGCAACAAGAAAATGTCGCAGCTTCTTACTGCTGAGTATCAGCTTCTTCATGGCATGGCTTGTAGCTACTTCGGCAGACTCGTCTTTCACCAGTCCCTCTCACATCCTAATGCTCTAGGCACACTGAGGCTCTCACCACAAACCTGCAGGAACTGCTCCCGTGCTTTACTTGGGAGTGTCGTCCACCTGGAATACCTCCTTCCCTTCTTCCTCTGATATCTCCTGCTCATCCTTCAAAACCTAGCTCAGATGTTACCTCTTTCAAGAAGCCTTCTCCACCTGCCCCAGGAGAACAAGGTGCTCCATCCTCTGTGCTCCCACAAACATCTGCACAGACCTGTTGTCCCCTACCATAGTGGTTTTATGTAAACTATAATTCCCCAGTAGACAAAGAAGCCTCACATATGTATATATATACACATATGTATATATATGTATTATACATATGTGTGTATATACACAGACACATACATGTCACTGGTATGGTCAATGCAGTTGTATCTTTTTTTAACAAAAAAGTGCCTAACTAAAAAATGATTAAAAAATATATATACACACACACACATATACAAAACATCACAAGGAAAACTATGCTTCAAGATATAATAAAGAACCTGTTTAAACAATACAAATCCTGTTTTAAAAGCTTACTATTACAGCACTGTATGAGGCACACATTTCAAAGAAATGCTTGGAATACTGAGCGCATTTCTCACTAGGCATCACCTATCATTACTCTCCTCCTCCACCGTTCAGCTCTAAGACTTCAACCTCTTATTACCTGGCTGGCATCAACAGTCCTTCCAAGCAGCCCATCTCACAGCCAATTGGTTTTCACTGCCAGATGCTTTTCTCTGCCACCCCACAGGAAGACCATTTCCCCCAAATCCGGAATCAGAACTAAAAGGCCTTTGATGAGGCCGCTGGCCCCTTGCTGTTTTCTGCTGCTTTCTCAGCAGAAGTTTCCGGGCAGCAGCAGCAGACTCACCTGAAGATGCTCAGGTGAAGGTGACCATCCCTCTCAGAAACACTGCTGCCACTATGTCCAGACAGGAAGCATCTCTGACTCTAAAGCTAACAACATCTGAGACACTTTTATTTTCTTTTTTTGAGAGTAAACTCCTTCAATTTTCTGCCTGTTCCTAATCAATACTTCGGTTTTCTTCGTGGGAAATGGTTTCCCTAGCAACCACTGCTTCATAGGATCAAGTACAACATGCTACTGAGACAAATGCTTTTCTGGTATTACAGAACATTACATTTTAAAATAATTTAACAAAATCAACAAGGACTGAAAGCAAAAATGTAATGAGCTTTGATGATAGAAATCAAATCTAAGCCCAAGAGTTCTGTTAACAGCATTTGGCAAATTATGTTTTAAAATCTCGCTTTTCCTAAGTAAATCCACATACACAGCACAAGAATCAAGGTTCTCATTCTCTAACACAGTTCCTGGTTTCTCCTTGGACTGATCAGGAAAAAAAAAGTTAAAAACAGAGGTACTGGTCTTTAACAACATGAAGTAGGTTTTTTCCTGGTACCCTAAACGTGACAAGATGTAGTCTCCTCGCCTGAAAGGTCAAGACAACTGAGGTACCTCTGCAAATGTATTTTTAAGTTTATAATTTCTGCAAGATACCAAATTAGGATATTAGATAGGTTACTTTTTCTAAGTATAAAATAGAGAAACCTACTAATTTCATAAATATATTCAAATTCATATATGTTCAAATATGTCTAATTATTGAGTACTACAGTGAAGTGCCAGATATATTAAATTGCTAAACCAACACTTCCACTTGGATGTTCAGAAGACACCTTGCAATATATTGCTTTTTCTCATGACAAGCTCTGTACTTCAGTATGCAGATGAATTACTTTATGTGTATTTCCCATTTCATCCCACAGAACATTAATTAAGGTGTAATTGAGGGCTGAAATGTAATAAACTTAATAATTTGTATTGCTTTGATCAAGGGCATTCAAGGAAACTAATTTTTATTTTATTATTTTGTTCAATTACTTATCTTTTTGCTTTACTGAAAGTACACAGTGAATACAATAACTGACTAGCACAATTTGGTGCCACAACCTCCATTCATACTAAAGTATCAGGAGTTTTATGTACCATTTTTTTTTTTTTTTTTTTTTTTGCACCATTAGTGCAAAACGGAAAAAGAAAAAAAGCAAATAAAATGTTAATATTATCATGGAAATAGTTTTGACCTGATGTACCACCCGAAAAGAGCTTGGGGCTTCTCAGGGGTCTGTAGCCCACACAGAATTGAGAACTGCTGTTCTAAAGAGCACGTCCTGCAGGTACACCTGGGCCAAGGAGTAACGAAGAATGCTGGGTAAGTCTTCTAGCAGTTACCATGGAACCATAAAAATGAATGTTTCTTTAATGTGATTTAGCTAATATGTAACTGGTAAATAGGAAAATGGTGTCAGTATAATATAGATGTTCTGCTGGTTCTCACGTGATTTTTTTCCCAGCACATTAATGTTCCAAAAAAAATCAAAAGTGGGCCAGGTGCGGCGGCTCACGCCTGTAATCCCAGCACTTTGGGAGACTAAGATAAAGGCAGATGACTTCACCCCAAGAGTTCGAGACCAGTCTGGGCAACATGACAAAACCCTGTCTCTACAAAAGACACAAAAATTAGCCGGGTGTGGTGGTGCATGCCTGTAATTCCAGCTACTTGGGAGGCTGAGGCATAAGAACTGCTTGAACCTGGGCGGTAGAGGTTGCAGTGAGCCAAGATCGCACCACTGCACTTGAGCCTGGGCGACAGAGCAAGACTCTGTCCAAAAAAAAATAAATAAAAATAAATATCAGGAGCAAGTTTTCTCACAGTTAAAAGTCTTACCAGTATATGGAAGACCTGAAGAAAAGGCTGAAAATTTTGCTTAAATTCCTTTCTTTAGTGCAAGAAATGACTGCTCTGGTGGTTAAAATGTCCTCTATATTAAACTATCTGGGGAAACTGCAAGTAGAAATGAGAAGGCTGGAGACACTTGCCCCTGTAGTTAAAAAAAAAAGAAAGAAAAGAAAAACCACAATGATGAAGAAACTACTGGATGTTATGTTTAATTCTGATAACACTGTTCTACATGCAAAGTAAACATCTTCAACATCCCATGCCCTGACAGGAGGCAGAATGAGCTTCAGAGTATGGAGGACTGCAAAGGATGGGCTACCAGTGAGCCAGGTGCAAATAAATGCTAGGGGCAGCTTACCTGGGCCAGTATTTTTATTTGAGTTCTTATTGTTTGCATTTATCCTCTATGCACACAGTTGCATAGGTCTTAAGTGACCTTCCCCAACACTATTTTTCCCCAACAGCTCTCTTATTTTTAGTGTAATGAATGATTTTGCAGAATATGAGTAGGTTTTTTTATTTGCTTTACAAGAGTGAACAACATATGTTGCCAAGGCAGAAAACACCTGTACTTCCAATAGCTACATTCAGTCTTGTCCTGGACTTAGTCTTTCTCCTCTAAGAATATCTTTCAATATTCTCAGTGATGCCTGAAATTCTGTCCTTCTATATTTGACATGAAAGATTTTCAATGCAAAGGCTAATTGGAGAGAAGTTTCCATCCTGAGGGCAGGGAAGTGGGCACTGAGAAGGATATGAAGGATGAGGCCTCTTACAAGATGTATGGAGGCATAACTAACACCAGATTTGTGAAGCAGCAGCTCCAGGGGATACAGATCCCCTGTGCTAAGGAGCTACAGGAACCAGCTGTGGCAACACCAGCTTTGAGTGGTCCTGGATTCAACCTCTATGCCCTTCAACATATCTTTCCATCTGCTTGCTGGTGTCCGAAATTCCACTAACATGGAAAAAAACATTTCAGGTATGAGTGCACTTATCAGGTATGAGTGCACTTACTGAACAAAGTATTGTGTGTTCATATGAAATTTCTGCCATCCTGAAGGTGGAAGGCATTTGTATACTCAGATTCTTACCATTTCCACCTCGTATCTGTTTAGGTTAATAGAGTTTACTCCAAACCAAGAGATGGCTGCACCCCATTATATGGCAATCCACTCACCAGAAATATGCTATAGCAGATATTAAAAAGCAAGAAACAAATTCACAGTACACACTCAGAAGCTCACAGTAATGGAATTCTGTTGGCAGAAGAGAAGCTTCTGGGAATATATATCAAATTAATTCTCCAGCTGTTCACATATCCCTGTGGCTACAGGAAGATGCAAATAGCTAATACTGGCATCTCTTTTCATGCCAGCCTAGAAACTCCAGTGTAATGTAAAATTGCTGCTCTTAACTCCCCCAGCTCCTGGCTGGCTGTTATCAGGCATTCAGTTCTGCTCGAGGAGGAATCGAATACAGTCTGCTTTCATTCTCTCTGCTTCAAGCTTAAGGCCTACGTACCCAAAGCTGGTGCTTCCTTCTCCTTCTCTTCCTTGTGCTGTAATCAGTGCAAAGCAGGAAGGGCAAATTTATGGTTATCAGTAGAAATGATTCATGTTACAAAAATGTATTTTACAGACATTTCTACAAAGTGAAACAATTTTAAGCATATGTAACTATAAACCAGAGTGGACAAAGCCTGAATCTTTCAAACAATGGAATACTAAAGTGTGGACACAATTATTTGTTGAAGACTAACTCTTAAACTGATGCAAACATCTACATGTATAACAAACAAGAACCCTGATTTGTATTATGTCCAAGTGAAGAATTCACTGAAAAACAAGCAGCACTGATCCAATACACTAAATCAACTTACAGTAAAATATTTGTTGGTAAGCATATGTCCCTTTGCTACAATTTTCATCATACACCTCAGCAATACAACTAACAGAGAAGCACCAGTTTCATGTTTCGTGAAACAAGAAATAAGGACGGGAGAAACTGGGGCTACAGGACACAACTCTCCTACTTCACAGTTCTGCCTAACCTAGGAGCCATCTTAAACTGTATATGGAGAAACAGCCCAGTGGGGGATGGTGTAATGGAGAGGGCCCTGGCCCAGGAGACCACAACCTGAGTTCTGTCACTCATTCACAGCAGGACCCTGAACAAGGCATTTATCTCTCTAAGCTCCAATTCTTTAATTACAAAAAGGACGTGAAATGGGTAATTCATGAGGCCCCTTTAGACTTTATCCTGATGTTTGATTCTAGCATCTTTATTGAAATTGTACAATGCTAACAATTTATTGGGAACAGTGCCAGAGAATCACATGCCTATGGTAGTCATGATTTAAATTTAAAATAATGTTCCATTATCAGACCAATTTGATTTCATTTTGAAAACAAAGTCACTATGCAGAGTAAGGCAAGCCAAAGGTCTTTTAATGTAACAAATATCACTTTCCAGGACCTTTCCAGTATCTTCATTCTTAGAGGATTCATTAGCTGAGGTCTCAGTGAATCTCCTCATTTAATAAAACAGGATTGGCTATGAACTGACAATTGTTGAAGCACTCTGTCATGACGCAACTGTCCCTACTTCTGTATGTATTTGGAAGTCTCTATAATAAAAAGGTTTTTTAATGTGAGGGGTTTATAGGAAACGTACCAAATACTTAAAAATGAAGAACAACAGAAGCACCATATGTCAACATTGATGGGGACACAGTTAAGACAGTGTTTAAAGGGAAATTTCACAGGGCATAAGGTAGGTGAAAAAAAAAAAAAAAAGAATGAACTAAACATCCAACTTAAAAAAAGAGCAACAGAGCAAGTTCAAAGAATCAAGGAGGATGGAAATAATAAATCTACGGAGAAAATAAAAGCAACAAAAACAGTTAACAAAATTAAAAAACTGGTACTTGGGAAAGATTATAACTCATCCAGATACTCTGACGTATATTTTTTCAATCACTTTCTCTTTTGAGGTTTTACCAGGAAGTTACTCAAAGTTAGACACTGAATGGCTCCATTTCTGAAATTTTTTAAATAACCAAGGTAGGTATTTAATGCACATTTACATGTTTTCCTAGCTGCAGTTAGTCTGACTGCACTCTGTGGCACAGAACTTCATTCTCTTATATTCCCTCTGCTTTAAGAGTAAAATCCAATAGTTTCCAAGGAAAATCTCAGGTCTTCTCCCCTGGTTCATGTTTGTGCTGTGCTAGATCGGCCTTCTATTCAGGCACAGGCCATGATTAAGCAATGCAGCTGTCTCCGAACTTGAATGTCCAGTAAAAAGATGTAACTGCGTGTTTATCCAGCTTCAAAGGATATCAATTTTCAGTTATCAAACACACTCTGACTTAAAAATTAATAAACCTTGGTTGAGGAAAAAAGTATTTAGGAGAAATGTCTAATTATTCCCTATTTGATCTCTTCATCAGGATACTCTAAAGAAAGGCATCCTTGGATTAAGCCAGGTCATTAGCTGTCTCTTACATACCTGGTTCAGTGTTTTATCCTCCTACGGAGGTGCTTTAAAGTAAATAACACCCAGCAAGGGGTATTAAGGGAACAGCTCAATCAAACTTCTTAAGGCTATGCAGTTGCAAAGCAATGGTCTACAAAATGAAGTCCAACGTGCAGTCATTTGAGTCCCTGGCATGGAACAACGCAAAGCCAGTTTAGACTTGATCTCAACAAACTTCGTCAACCTCATCTCTGCCATGCCTCCCTCTTCCTCCAGTAAGAGTGACTATGAATTGCATTATTGTTCCATGTTGTTTCATGACATTCATGGCTGTTCTCTCTGACTAGAAAGTTACTTCTCTTCATCTGCACTGGAAACTCCTCCTCAGCGGTTAATACTTTCTTTAGATTTCCCCACTCTATAGGGACTGAAGTAAGTATGATTTCCAATGTAGGAGTTCTACTGCATATCTATTAAAATTACTTCACTTACAGCAGCACAATGAAATTGTTCATCTAATCTCCTTTACCAGAAGTTGAGTTATTTGAAACTAAGGATCTACTTTTTACTCTTCATCACTGAACTATACGGCTTAGCAAATAGTAGCTTAGCAAAAATAAATACCTGCAGAAGGAATAAATAGGGATAGGGAGGACGAGCACATGAATTTAAACAAAGCAATGTGAATCTTTGAGCGGCAAACTTTTTCTGGAAAGTAACTTTGTTGGCAGAGGAAGAAAAGTCAATTATTTAGAAATAACAGAAAAACATCTTGGGATCTCAGTCTTCCTACTTGTGAAATATTAATATTAATTCAAGTTTTCTTTTAACCTCAATACTGTATTAAGCAACACTTCCACAAATCAGTATTTATGACATGTCGAATGAGTGAATGAATATGCCTCAACCATGTCAGATAAATAATAACTTAAATAATAAACTTTTAATCTCCCTTTCTGCCACTTCTGTATATTATGACAATAATTAGATAATGTGACACACGTTAATGCTTCTTGCCAGAATGTGACTTGAGGACATGAATAATGCACAGTACCATTTTATAAATATTAATGGCTGCTCTAACCTAAAATCTGTTAGTCAAATCACCAAGAGTAAACCAGAAGACTAGGTATGGGAATTGCACACATCCAGAAGTGTGAACTACTAGAGTGAAAAGAAATGTGACCAGACCTTCTAACAATTAAATATGGTGTTCTGAAAATAAGTACTTTGAAGGATATACATTTTTCATTATACTAGGTGAAGAGGTAGCACAGATAATAAAGCACATTTCACCCTCTGAGACTAATCTTCTGATAACAGCTAACATTCACTGAGCACCTTCTATGTGCCAGAGACTGGAATAAGCACTCTCCACGGATTAATCAGTTTTACTGAGGAGAGAAGCTAAGTAACCTAGGTCTGAATCCCATATAGGCTGTCACCCAGCAGGGGACATGAGGAGCTGAAGAAACAGGAAAGTGAGGTAGTCAAAAGCTAGGCAAAATTTCAAGTACAAGTCAATCTAGAAGACCCGAGCATCAGGGAAAAGAAAGGCAGGAACACCACTAATTCTCCCATCTCACTCTGGTGAGTTCCATCTCCAGTAATATGGCCTGGAGACCCCTGCTGATGGTCCTTTAACCACAAGGACAAGCAGAGGCCCCTCTATGACACCATGCAGCCAAGACAGAGTTGCAGAAGCACCTTTGGAGCCATCAGAACAGAAAATCCACCAACAGAAACATTATCTCAACGAATCTATCATCCAGGAAAACAGGTTCTTTGCTAAGACCTTCATATACAGCAATACTCCTCAAAAGCAAATAATAGTTTTTAAAACGTGTAATGATCTGGAAGTAGCAATAAGGAATCTTGTCAGGATAATAACTTCGTGAAATCAGCAAGCAATCATTTTTGCAAGGGATATTTTTACAAATCAACTTCAGCACTGTTGTGCACTTTACCTTAATAATTTATCTGAAGTCTTCAAAATAAACCAAGTGGAAGATAAATGAAAGAGTGATATAAATTCCAACAATTATATTACTGATCCTTGCCATTAACTCTAATACTGGTCTACAAAGAAATATCTTCCCTAAATATCTTGCCTAAAAACCCAAACCTTTGATTTTTTTTTTTTTTTTTTTTTTTGGTGAAACAAGATTATGTTTGGTCTTATTTATTCCTACTGCACACTCCAAGAATTTGGTCATCCCAGCAACAAAACTAAATTTGCCAGCAATATTCAATGAACGTTGCTTCATACGTACGTCATACCATTTCCTAGTTGCCCAGTTTCATCTTAAGTGAAAGTCTGACGTGTATGTCAGAACCTTTTTTCTTAAAACATCATGAAGATCCACACGGTTAGTGTATGTTTAGGTGGACAGTAGTGCTATAAATTAGAAATGAGAATCAGAGAGACAACTGTGGTCTATTAAGAAACCTCGCAGGGACTGATCCACTGATTTTAAAGGCAGTAAGTCCTTGAAATCCATTTTAAAACTCTCCAGAAAGAAGCAAATATAAATTAGGGGACAATGAAAAGCAGGAATCTTGCCTTAGGCCATATCAAGAAATGAATATGAATACCTTGGGTGGACTATGATTTACACAGCAGCCATCTGATCCCTAACATTCATGGGAAATAAACCAACAAGAACACAGAAACATTAAAAAGTCTTAAGAACACGTTTGAAAAACATATTTACACATTTCTTACAAAACTGGAGTCTCCTTTGTGTAGCATCTTACCTCTATACCTAACAGACACTCAGCTCTATGTCACTGGGTCCTCACTTTGGAGGTCCCAGAGATGACAGCACAAGCCGTATCTATAAATCTATGATGGCACTCTCCTGACCACAGGGTCAAGTCTGACCCCTCACACTGATAAATTAGGCCTGTGCCTAGCCCTAGCTGACCTGCCAGTTACCTCCCACTGTGCAGACAGCTGCTCTTCCCCTCCCTGGCTACTGCAGCCTCAAGGCTTTGGCACTTGTGTTCCGTCTGTCTGGAACATCCTACTCCAGGTGTGTGCATGGTTCACTCCAGCGCACCTTCAGGTCTTCAATCAAACTCAACTTCCGGCAAGACTTTGCCAGACCATTAAAACTGCAAACCAGACACTACTGTGGCCGCCTCTGTCCCCTTTCTCAGCTTTATTGTTCTCCGTAGCACTTCTCTCCTCTTATACGCCGTATGTTTTCCTTACTAATATGGCTGATTCTATCAGGAAGCTCCGGTTGGTAGGAATTTTTGTCTTGTTCACTGCTGTATCTTCTGCACCTGGAAGAAGGCTCAGCACGCAGTAGGGCCTCCATAAATATTTACTCAATCAGCTGAATCCCTGAGTATGCTATGCATGTTCACTCCAATGGGCCTTTACGGATCCCACTGCTCTGCTTAGGAATAGTTTTATTTCCTCCTGTCTACCTAGAAAGGTGCTACTACCGTACTGTGCCCAGCTTAAATATCTTTTCTTCAAAGAAGTCTGACTTTCAATTTTTTTCCCACCCACCCCCAGCACTTCCCTTATCCTAGGGCATTGCTGAGTTTCTTGGGAGCAGAAACTGCTTCTCTCATTTCTACACTCACTCTGTGCTGAACACACAGCAGGCCCCAATATCCACTTGCTGAAGTAAATGAATGGTAAACCTGAGTAAGTGACTGCTCTATGAGGTAACTAATATTATTCTCTACTAACAATACTGCACGGAAAAAAAGGAGCAGCTTTAAAAATGTTCTGTAGGTATCAAAGTTTCAGGTTTGTTTATTCACTACTTATGCATTCATATTTAAAATCTTTTGGGAATGGCTGAGATGCAAATAAATAAACTTTATAATAATTCAGGCCTTCCAAGGACTAGGAAGCAGGTAACTTTCAGGTATTTTGAAACACAGCAGTGTCAAAGTTAAGGAAAAATTTTTTACAGATTTCTACATTTCAAATTAGAACACACGTAGGCATAAACATATACATGTAGAAAATAACCTGCTCCCAAAAGAAAATGTAAATAAAACAGGTATGCATCTCAGTCCTTTTTCCACATGCTACAGCAATATATATTCCCATATGCAGTTAAGTAGGTGGATTTTTCAAGATCATGATTCTGTCAGTTATTCTATTTAAAGTTGGCGTTTAGAGTGGAAAAGAAGTCTCAAAAAAACTATCCAAATGACAAAGCTCACAATTTGTGGAAGTACCTCTAATTACTATTTTATTAGCTTCAATACCCATTTCAAGAACTAACAGCTTTTAGGATATAAAAAAAAATACCAAACGCAGATAATTCCCAAAGGCTGCTTTGATCAAATCCATATCCTATGTAACGAACAATAACGATCACCAAGTTTCAAAGGATTAGAATATACAGAGATGCACAGCTTTAAACGTATATGTATGTGATTGTTCTTTCCATTGTTAATTCCATTGTTTTGAATTTCCAATTTATGGAAGACTCTCAAGGCAGACCAGAAGATGCACCCCCTAAGCCGGCAGACACAGGCTGACGTAGCTGCAACACGGCCTGCAGCATCACAATGGGCCTCACCTGGTGTCTTTCTTATCAACCGGGTGGAGGAAAGGGGTGCTGCACAACTGGGCTGGTAGGCCCAATAAATCGGTGCCATAATCATGACATTTCTACTTAGCACCAGGGCCACTATTCCTAGGACTTCATATAATGTCCTGTGAGAAGAGAGGAAAGGACATTACCACCCTTGCTTCAGACAAGATGTGTGGCATGGCCGCGGAGCACTAATTATCATTCAACACTACCCTGGGCACAGAAGTTAATTTACTCAGCACAGAGAGACTCCAGCTGCACAGGAAACACAAGCCCTTCAGGTATGGCAGCAGTTAGGATCTCTCTCCACTTAAAACAGGTGTTTCAGAAACAGACTCTGCCTATAGTTCCTATTCCTTTCCCATGAACATGGAATTTAATTTTAAACATCCCCAACGAAAAGCTGGCTTGCCAACATGCGCAGCTGGGAAACAGCATGACCTACTAGTGGTTCCACAAGGGTTTGCTGAGGCGGTTCCAGGCCCTGGTTCTGCATCCTGATTCTGCCAAAGGCTTTAATTGGGAGGAAGCTGAGGATACAAAGTTCCCTAATCCTGGAGAGGAGCAAGGAGCTGCTGGGCATATCATCACCCCGAGGCTCGTCCTCAGGTTTTTCTGAAAACCTCTTCGAGGGAAGTAACAGACCCAAGCGTGGTCCAGGTGGGTTCACCAATGACAGAAAACAGAAAGGGACAGGTGAGTAACAGTTGGCCTCACACTTACATGTGGACCCACCCCTTTCACTAACCCCAGTGACTCTATTTTTGCCAAGGCTGAGCATGTTAAACAAGCACTGGGGTTTCCAAACGGGGTGTGCTTTACTCTAAAATAAAAATGGCACAGAAGGTGTTTTTTGAGATGGAGTCTCACTCTATCATACAGGCTGGAGTGCAGTGGCACAATCTAGGCTCACTGCAA
The DNA here is from genome assembly GCF_002776525.5 of Piliocolobus tephrosceles. Lineage (NCBI taxonomy): Eukaryota > Metazoa > Chordata > Mammalia > Primates > Cercopithecidae > Piliocolobus > Piliocolobus tephrosceles. Next base: position 36,434,504 of record NC_045448.1, on the reverse strand, counting down.
CCTCTGCCTCCTGGGTTCAGGCAATTCTCCCGCCTCAGCCTCCTGAGTAGCTGGGATTACAGGCACGAGCCACTGCACCTGGCTGGAAGTTTCTTTAGGAGGGTCTTTCCTGCTAACATATTTGGTTTCTAAAGTGAGAAGTGCGTCTAGTTCACACAGTCACTGGACATTCCTTCTCTCATCCATCACCTTTGTCCTCTCCTACTATAATTTCCTCTGCATTCTGGCCTGCTCCTCCTCCTTCCCCCTCACATCCTTTCCTCCTCACCCCAACTGCTCTGGCAGCTCACCTTCCTGAGCCTGGCCCTGCCAGAGGTCCCCGGCCACAGGCCTGGTCTGAGGAAACCTACTGGCTCCCTGCCCTGCCAGCCCCGCCCCCAGTGTGGGAGTCTAGCGGGAGCTGCCTGTGGGGCCCGCACTGGGCAGCATTTCCTTTCCCTCCATCCCACCTCAAGGCCATGGGGCACTCCTTCCCCCTCCCCTGAGTCCTTCCTGTTTCCCAGGCCAGGTCCATCCAGGACACTCAACTGCCAGGGGTCAGAATGCCACATTCCAGTGGCTTCACACCACCACTGGGAGGGCTCTAGATTCCTGTGTGGGGGGTAGGGGCGGGGGCAAGAAGGCGGGCAGGGAGGCTGGCAGGGAAAAGTTCAGCAGAGGCTGATCCAGCCCACTGTGTTATGTATTCTGCGACAAAGTCATGGGCAGCGGGGGGCCCCAGGAGTTCCCTCCAGAGTGGGCAAGAGAAAGCTCCTTGACCTCTTTGGGTTGGGCAGGAAAAAGAGGCCATAACCGCAGACATGGTCGAAAATTTTTTTTTAAATAAGAGAACATGACAAACTTTTATGGGTCTCAGTTCCTTAATCTGTAAAATTAGGCTGGCCTAAAGGTGCTTTTCTGAAGAAACTTCCAATGCCACAATTCTGATTCCTGGTGTGGCAACAGTGCTCTGATCTCAGTCATTTTCAAAGTCTGATGTCTTTGTGGCTAACGAATAGAAATACCACCTTCATTCGGAGGGCAAACAAAACTTGAACCTCCCAAAACAAAATCCTTCCCTTGCAATACTGGATTTATTTGCCTTGCAGACTCAGTGTCTCCCAAACGTTCTTTATGTCCTTCTTTTGATTTATTTGTCCTGTAGGTTTTAACTCTGTAAAGTCTGGGCTCAAACCCACAGGACCTGGCCTCTCAAGGGTTTCCAAATCCTCCTGCTTGCAGGCCCCCAAGGCTTATAAAATTAAGTTCCAGGATGCGCATCCTATCCAGGTCACCCTCTGGAGTTTAGGGCTCTAGCATGATGGAACTGGACAACTCTGGCCCCATCTGAACCCCGGGGGAGCAGCTCAGAGTGCCATGACACAGTGGGCAGTGCTGAATCCCTCTGACACAAGAGTACCACTTCACTGGAACTCAAAAAAGAGAAGCCGGCAAGGAATAAGGAGCTGGAGCTCAAACTGTGTAGTATCAATAGATGAACAGGCAGACTTCAGCTTGGTCTTGTGGAAGAGGATGTGGAGCTGGCCTGGCACTCTGAGGACAGGAGTACCGGACTGATAAGCACAGACTCTGGAAGGGAAAGAAATGGAAAACAGTGCTGGAGAGATTGGGGAGAAGGATTAAGTGAAGAGGAGCCCACTCAGGGCTGCCATTCATGCATCAGAGTCATAAGAAGCATGTGCAGTTAGGTTCTGCCGCTGTAAGACAGTCCATGGAGAAAATATCCCTGAGTGGTCAAAGTCTATCAACTGTACTTCAACTAAATGTCTATATTCCTCCCATACACATATTTTTTCTTTTTTTAACCAAACGATTGCTTTTAAGAAATCCTTATGACTAAAGTTTGACCACAGAGTAAGTTTGTGGGTAAGATGATTAATATGATCCTACAAAAAGATACCCTGATATAGATTCATCTCATTCTAAGCAATTGCTTTTCTAAAAAAAAAAAAAAGAAAGAAAGAAAGAGAATCCCTGACCAATTATGACCTCCTTCCTCTCAAGCAAGGATTCAACACAAAACACTCATTTACTAAGACCCAACATTAGTGAGAGAATATGTTTTCTGGAATTAACTAGAGTTTGAACCCCAAGTACATACTACCCTTCATTAAAAACCAGTTCAGTGCTCTGTTCAGAAGACTGCATATTACCTCTGCGTGCTGCTCTTCTTATACTTTGGGAAGGCTGTACTGTTGTCAGGGCTGAAATAAAAGTGCCTGATTTTCATACCCCAGCAGAAGCAGAACTACAGCAGAAGCAAATCAGATGGCTCATAAATCAGATGTCCTGTGACAGCTCTTCCTTTTATGAAGATCACATTTTAACTGGACCACTTCAGTTGGGGTGAGAAAAACATGAGAAAGAAGGAAAGCATTTGTACATTCTTCTAGTCTTTTAATAAAATGATGAATCCTTCAAACCACCTGCATAATTCTGCCACACAAGAACCACAGTGTAGTCATTTGCACTGATAAATTTATTTCATTTTAAGTTGAATACAAGGCAGGGATTTCACAGTTACAAAAAAAAATCTGGAACACAGAGACCTAAAAAAAGGAAAGAAAAGTTACTAAAATTTGTACAATGGACAACAGAAATATTCCTTTAAAACAAGACAAGCTGTTTTATTTGAATGAGTATGTGTGTATGTTAGCTGAAAGCTCTAAATTTCTCCATAAAAATGATTTTACTACTGTTGCTAACCTGTTACAGAATTAATTTTTAAAATCAGTAAATATTTTCAGAATGAGAAGAAGCACTTATAAAATGCTGATAACAGGACTTCAGGTTCATGTTCTTGTCACCTTTGTAGATATGATCACTTGCACTCCAGCCTGGGCGACAGAGTGAGACTCCATCTCAAAAACAAAAAAAAACAAAAAACAAAACTGTCTTCTGCAAATTTTAATCTCTAGCTTGATGTCTTTTGTTAGCCAAAAAGACATTAGACTTTGAAAACGACTGAGGTCAGAGGACTGTTGCCACACCAGGAACAATCCAATCTCTGGATCAAAATCTCTTATTTTTAAGATAGCAGTCCCCACCAAGAGAACACTAACCCTTTAGTCTTTGCCATATGAAATGGCATCAGCATAAACTTTTTAATTAACTTTCTTAACTTAAAAAAAAAATGACTTACCTCCTCTGTTAGAGCTGTGAGCTTCATCCAGAGTATGGCCCAGGCACCTCAAAATGAATGGTGGCACTCCTTCCCCTACTGTCGCTCTGGACCATTTGGGGGACCATTTGTTCCTCTTTGAGATGAGCAATAATGCTGAGAGCAGCCTCAAATTCAATACCCCACAGCTAGAGAGAAACATATTAGGTGACGCCTGCCTAGGAGGAAAATCATGAACAAAACTTCCTCACAAACACCTTCAATGTGATGTAATGTGAAGAAAAATATCCCATCAATTACTCATTGATTTAAAATACATTAACTGAACACCTACTGCTACTTACACAGTGATGTGCTAGAATAGACTACACAGAAGCCCAGTAGGGTATTCAATTATAGAGCATCTATCTATCCATCTACCGCCTTAAAAGCAAACATAAGTTGCAATGCAGAGTAAGCCCCTAAGTTTAGAAAGGGTAAATTCTTGTTAATATGTCCACTGCACATGTTGGAGTCTGAAATATCCCAATAATAATGCTTATTGAAAACAAATCACCTGATGGCTTTGTCCTTTCAAAATTACCCTGGGAGCCAGTAAATATTACTGAAACACCTGACAGACTGAGTTTGTTGGGTATGACTAACAAATCACAGGCACCCAGTTATCAACACAGAATTTGGAACATTCTACTCCCCTGCCAGCAGCTAGGGAGTAAATGTCTTCAGGCCTATGATGCCTTATTTCAACCAAATATTACTCTTAGTTTATGGTAAGAGAAGAGGAAATCACTTTCCCACCTTCTGAATATTACATTTACACAACAAAGCATTAATGAGTATGTGCTATGTATAAACCATTGTGTTAGATGTTGAGGTACAAAGATACAATGACAATGTACATTAACTGTGTGCTTACTGTATACAAGACACTATTCAAGTGCTTTACATGAATGAATTAACTTAAGTATTCCTCATAACCACTCAAAATAAATGGATACTATTGCTATTCCCATTTTACAGATGGAAATCATGAACAGAGGTTGGGGAGCGGTTGGCCAGGGTAACACACCATGCAAGTCGCCAGGCTGAACTATGCACTGGCTTCTGAGCCTGAACTCTCACTAGTACACAATTTTGTCTCTCATTAATAAGACATGATTTCTCCCTATGGAATTTATCATCTAAATTTCAGAGGAAGTCATTTCTACTGGAAAGGTTTTCTTGAGACTGTATGCCTAACACTCCTTGGCAAGTGGATACAATGTGTGCTAGTCATACAGTGGGTAAAATGCCCCAAGACTGGGGTGACTAATCCTCCAAGGAGGAAGCAACAGGGCCAAGGGGGCAGAGCTAGCACTGGAGTGAGACTAGTGCCACCAGTGAGCTGTCATCAGCTGGCTGGACAGTACCCCTGAGCTTCAAATAGCAGAAAACACCTGTGTGCAGGGCTGGGGGTTGACAAAGGGCAGCTGTTGCATGTGGGCCTTCCGGAACCCACACGGGGGGAGGCAAGGGAAAGGGATTCAGACCCTGAAAGGGGAAATCAGTGACCAACCCATGAAGAGACAAAAGACAGGGCTGAGGAACTGCTGCTCTGTCTCCCTACATTAGAGAGAGTGATACACAGACACATGGGGGTCACAAACTCCAAAATCTCACAACTCCATCCCCCAAATGCTGTACACTTGTAGTATTTACATACCTGTCTTTTCCCAAGAAGCTTGATGTTCAGTATTTTAAAAAACCCTCACGGTAGGTCAGGATGTCAGGCTTTTGAATACAAACACCAAAAGAAAGGGAAGAGAACTGCTGTGGTTGGTGCAGCAAAGAATTCTGAGATACCCACTAAAGGAGATCCAGACAATGAGCATCATCCCTTGGAAACACCAACTCCAGAGGTAAAAGTGTGAAGCAGCTATAATCAAATCCATCCATAAACAAATCCATCCAGCATTTACCCCTGGCAAGAACCTCCAAGTCTACGACCTCCCTCAAACCATATTTACACCTTCTCCCACATTCTCATATCCCCACAGCCAGAAATAAACCCAGGGCTCTCAAAACTGAGCCTCTCCTCCTCCCGCTCATGCGAGTTGGCCCAGCTCCAAGGCTCTATAAGCAAGGAAATGCAGCCCAGGGACACTATGAACGCTCGCCTACTGTTTAAACTTTCGCCTCAACCTGCAGCTTACACAGGTCACGGAGGCTTCACTATCTACTGTAGAGCAAGGAAGATACAAATCCATTTCATTATAAATGAATTTAAACATTTATAATCACATTGGTAAGAAGCTTTTGGCAATAAATAAAAATAAAAACCACCTGAAGCTTTGGTTGATAAGAAAGATCAACTGATTAAAGAGGAACTATATAATACTGGAGACAATCTATTGATTCCCACCTTGAAGTTTTACAAAGCGGTTCCAATAGGAGCTGTAGGCCCTATGTTGGGGTGAAGCTTAGTAAAGTCCAGGCCCTCTCTCCCTTTCTAAACCTTTTTTCTAATGGATGTCAGCTTGCCTTACACCTCTTTCTTTATCCTGGAGACACAATTTCAGCATACATTTTTTGGTAGTGGTGGTTATGGTAGGTGTCACATACTTATTATTATGAAACATAAATAACTATTAAACTTCAAAATATTTATTTTACATGCTTGCTGACTTTAGCTAATGTCATTATCCTATGATCTAACTAAAATTCTACAAATACACAAGGTTAAACTGTTAAATGTGACGTGATTTCACCTTCGAATTAGTTTTTCAGTACAAAGTATGCTCCCTTAAGTCAGTATGTTGGTCCGAAAAGTATTTATGAAAGTGTAATAGTGCATATTAATCACTTAGCCACATACTGTGGCTTAGAAAGTACTAAGGTACTCTAAATAGGTACTCTTTCCAACTAACAAGCAGGCAGGTTCAGTGTTTTCTGGACTATGTTGATTGGTATGTATCTTACACTAATTATATCTTCAAAGATTTGTAATTCAGAAACAAAAATGGAGTATTAAAGAGGCAATCAAAATGTTTGTCTTTCTTTTGCTAATCCAAAGAGCACTTAACGTTTATATAAAATATATTTGAAGCCTGGTGATTTGATTTTGTATACTGTTTATACAATTTGTTTTGAGGATTTGTATTTTTAAACAAAGATTGCAGAAATTAATCTGAAATATTACAACAGATGCTATATACCTTCTGAACATGAAACCAGTATGAATTGCATCATATGGGTCAATAATAACAATAATACGAGAAAAAGTCTAGTTTCCTGATAGAATTTCAACAAACTTAATCCTGATAATGATAGGAAGTTTTTTTCAAATTTTGTAGGTGCCTTGCTGGATAACGTCTAGGCCTCCGGTTTTAATTTATAAGATGGTGGAAGTGGAAAACTGCTTTTAATCCTTGGAAACAACAGCATATGGCATATGCAAAGCATACAAGTCGCAAATTCATTTTGAAGTTAATATCTAGTCCCCATTTAGAACTTAATTATATCAATTTTTCATACTAAGTAAACATTTGCATTCCAATAATAATGCTACCAAAAAAAAAAAAAAAAAAAAAAAAAGAAAGCAAGAGAATTAAAATGTCTCTACCTAGAGAGCTGGCTATTTGCACAAAACCTACAAATCGTTAGTTAACTTTACAAAGCTTCCATACTCCTAGAGTCAATGCAGTTCTGGTGACACTAAGTACATCAAACAAAAACATCAAGAGCCACAGCCCTCATGCCATGAGCCTACAGGGATCAGATGCACAGGGAGTGAGTTGTCAGATGCTTAGTAAGAGATGACACAATCACAGCTATCTGGAGCACGCCCAGGCACTCAGGAAAATAAATTCCACTATGACTACATAAGAATTTTCTCTTCGACAGATTTTTTTTTTCCTTTCTTACTTTTTAAGTAGTATGGAAAAGAAAAGGGGAAAGGAAATGAGGAGTAACACTGCAGTCAGTACAACCCAATTACTTGACAAATCATAATAATGAAGACAAGGTAGCAACATAGGACAATGTATTTGATAGATGTTAGGTGGGGTAAAAAAACATGACACAAGATGTGTGGGGGGAAAAAGGATGTCTATAGAGTAAGCTAGGCAAGGATATATATAAAAACATGAAGCTAGTTTTTGTGTTTGGAACAAGAGCATTTTAGATAATTGTTTCTTCTATTTCCCAAACTGTCTAGTAAAGTTATGTTCCCTTTAGAGTAGTATTCTTTAAAGGACGGCAGCGGGTCCAACAACTGGCTCCAGCACACATAGCTAGTGATGGGGAATACATTCAAGAAATAAAACTACCAAGAGGGAATTTAAATAATACCTTTTTCTGAGTGACCCCTTTAATAAAGGGGTTTTGGTCTCTTTTTACAAGGCAAGGCCCCTTTCCTCACGCAACTAAGCTCTGAGAATCTTTGGGCATGAAAACTTCTAAGGAATATCTGCATCGATACTTTTTGATAGTCTACCTGTCTTGACACATAGTATGGGTAGGACATCAGCAATATAAACCTGGTAGGTACCTTAGGAACTGCAGAAGAGAAGACACAGGAAAAGACTTCCACAGCTTTATGTAAGCCACTTAGGAGACCGACTACAAGTATCCAATCTATGTAAATTAACGAATGATGGCCAGAGGCAGATTTTTTTTTTTTTCTGTCTAAATTAACAGAACCTAACAGCTTCAGTTAGAAAAACATACTCCTATCATAGAAGAATGGACATAATAGACTATCAGGACATGCACATGACCCTGTGAGCCATCCTTTTGGCAGGTGTGCATGTTGTACACATGGATGCACATGCACAAGTATGTGCACATATCACATAATCTCCAACGTGTGCACAGCTGTCCACTGTAATGACATTTTCTCACTGTGACAAAAGACTGACAGAAAAGGATGCCTGCATTTCCATACATACAGGCTCAGGGATACCTTCCCATATGGCCATTCCACTGGTCCACCGGCTCCGCTACTGATGACTTCATTTCTACCTCTCAAAATGCCCGATCGGTTTGCTTTCTCTATCACAAATGCGACCTTTTCTCCCCAAGTGCCATCTTTAGGTACAGCTGTAGGCACGACAGGCCAGTCAAAGGCTGGTTCAAGCAACTGATTTCCCCAAATAGCTCTGAGAGGTTCTTGTCAGGACTCGGGTTAACCCAGCTGTCTGTATCACTGAAAATGGTACTTGCTGGTTGCACTTCACACCCACTTCTCTGGTTCTCTCCTTCCAGGAAGTCTATTTTTCAGTTACAAGAACTGTTTACTTTGGCTTACAGGCTGATGGGCACTCCCTCCTTCAAGAGTGTTCCCCAGTCCTCAGCCTCCATTCATCTACTCTACTAAAGTCTGAGGATAAGTGTGCTATTCCATCAGCAAGAACAGTTCTGGGTCCTTTACCTACACCCTCGATTTAACTGTGAGATCACGAGTTTTGAGAAACACACACACTTCTCATTTTGGCAGCATTTGCCATCGGCTCAAATACTCCTGCTGTTGATAAAGTCTTAGAGAAGACAACACTCAAAAGAGAACATACCTGCCTAGAAAGTCAAGGAACAGATTTTTAAGCTTGCAATAATAATGAAGCCACATGAAAGTTTTAAAAATATTTTTAAAGAGTTATAGGAAAATCATCAGTGGACCCTGAAAAAATAACCCTGCTTAACTCTTCACTGTTCCTTGCCACTGTTCATTATGGACAACCAGAGCTCTACAGCTATAACTTTACTTAGCCATCAGTTCCAGCTTCTCTCCTTCCCTTTCCTAAAACTTTTGTAACTGGTGATGATCAATAAAAGGATCTGAAGTGGGCTACTGGGAAAGCCACCAACCATACACTAACATTATCAACAATTTCCATCGGGTATGAGATGAGCATTGTGAACTCGGGAAAGCTGAAAGGCCATGCTGCAGCAGAAAATTAAACCTTCCCTAAGGAAATGGGCACATTGACTAAAGTGATAAAATGGCACAGGTACCTGAGCTTATATCCAAGAGAATTCTGCATGTGTCTTTGACTCTATATATACTTTATCTTGGCCAAAACTCTCTATCTTTAGCAGTTGAAAAGTTTAGCACCAAATGTATCAAGGTTTTAATTTGCTATGTATCCTTAAGTTTCTAATGTCTTATTCCATCTTAATTTGTAAACCTCCTTAAAACCTTTAGAAAAACAAAGAACTTATACCTAGTGCTACAGAAAAAATAATTCCACACTGAATGTGGAATTACTAAATAACAAGTTGGGGCTCCAGCCACTAATCATCAAAAATTCCTGTCTCTGAAGTCATAGGGTTTGGAGTAAATCCAAACGGAATTTTGCTTTCCTAAATGCCTTAAAGTGCATTCCTATGGAATTCCTGCTCTCACCATTGTGAGGCGTTTTAATTATTCACAGTCACACACTTCCACCCTCAAGTTGTTGGCTTAGGATTTCCTTCCCCAAAGAAGCTGTACAGTTAAAAATTCCTTAGGATATCTGAAGATCACCTGAAGCAGTAAACAGGTTGCATCATACTGCACACGGCACTCACATATTGAACATTCAATATATGTTTCTTAAAGCAAACACCCTTCTGATTAATCAACATAAATGTTTATTAAGACACAATCCTGGATTTGCTAAGAATCCAGAAGTCTATTTTGCTATCACCAAGTCATGATGATATGGTCATCTGAAATGTGTTGATAAAGTAATTTATAACCGATTTATCAGTTATTGTTTACAAGCAGTTGATGACCACAGTATCTCTCAACTGTTTAGTTCAGATCCCTGGCAGTCAAGAGAAGGTTACAAGCAACCACCCACAAGGAAAATTCTTACAAGCTGATGAGGGCTTAGTGAATGAAAGATGACACCTTTATGACAAACTGACAAGAGGAAAAGTCCACACAAATAAAAATTATCTTTAAATATTTGCCAAAAAAAATTACAGGTGAAACTAACTCATCATGGAAACATTACAAAAAATTCTAAGACTGATGGGCATGAGCAAAGTTAACCAGTTTGAGCTTCCACCTGCAATGCTACAGCTTCTCACTGGGATTCTCTTAATGGGGAGTGCCATTCGTTTCAGTTTCCACAGTGCAGACCAAACGGTTCGATGAAAGAGTTTTTGTATAATATCTTGGATGACCTTGACTCTAGATTTAGTCAACAAATGCTCATTGAGTTCTTCCTGTGTGCCAAGCGCTAGAATAACACACAATCCTGGCACTCAAATAGATCACAATGAGGCAGAGAGACAGAAATGTGAACTCTAACACAGTACGAAAAGTGCTATAACACGGGAAGGAGAAAGTGCTATTTACGGTCACTGGGGGATGGGGGATGGCATTACTTTTTCCTGGGCAGGGCAGGAAGGCTTCACAAAGGAAAGAGCATAAAGTGGTAGGGCTTGAGGGATGCAAACACATTTTAAAGGACGTGAAGACAACCATGGGGGAGTCTGAAACCCGACACCACGCCCATTTTCCAGTTGCTGGCCTTACCAAGTCTTTGGTTGCACTAGATATTAAGAAGAATGTGTTGATCACATCTCCTAATTTTCTGAGCTCTCAAAGGGTCTTTGTCCAAGATAAACTGGAAATAAAGTTGGAAAACCTAAAACTTTAGGAGCAAGATGGTCAGGTCTTTAGGGGTCTAATTTTCCCTTACCTGTGGGCTTTTAGTAATAACATGCAGACTACTAAGGCCCTATGGGAAGTTAAATGCTTATTACACTAAGATTAGATGTAGAGGTGGAATAACTATGCATTTGAAGTATGTCCCCTCTAAAGTAAAAAAGTTCACTGTTCCTTCTTAATTAGTGGTCATCCTTTATCCCTTCTCTCTCTTTCTAGCTCCTAATACCATCTACTTTTCCATTCTCTCAAGAAATATTATCGCCCAAGCATTTCTGACTCTAGGGCATTCGCTTACATATTCACACACAATTTAAAAAATATAATACCTGGATTATTTTCAGTGCCAAACACAGCTGTAATTATGTATTTCTTTTGGACATGCTTTATGTTATTGAAGCATGTAAATACTTTATCTCCCTCAAGTTTTCCAGCCCTCAGTTGGCAGAAAGTGTTTTCTTTTCCTTTCTCTTTCCAAAGCATCTAATACAATTTCCTGAATAGATTGTCAATAAACTTGGTTGCTGAGGGCTCACCTTTTCCCAGGGCAGTGTTTGAAAATAATTTCATCTACTGCCAACAAAAAACACCTCTAGCTTCTTTATTTTACTTATTTCCCTACAGAGGTCTTCCATTTCTCACTCTAAATTTCTGCTGTTTCTTTCCGCTGTCACATCTAAAGTTTCTGCGTAAGGTCAAAAACTGTTTAATGATGGCCTACTATTAAAAACAACAACAACAAAAAAAAATCCCAAAAAAAACCAAAAAAAAACCACTTTTGTCCCAATCACCAAGAAATAAGTCAGCAATATTCAGAAGCTCTACTTGCCTACTTACAGATATCCCAACTAACAGGCAGTTTAAAACCCAAAGCATCTTAATTAGAACTGTTTTTTCAAATGCAAGAAGTAAAACAATGTGCAGCCTTTTATTAAGAAGTCATTTTCAGTTTGCGGATCTACAGAGTAGATACTACAGTCAACTTGCTTCAAGCTGGGGCGTTGTTTCCAGCACATGTATAATACAATGCACAGTATTCTTTGTGTTACGCCCTCAGCAACTGAAAAAATATACATGCATGCGCACACCCTACATCCAATGGCACAAAGTTAACTACACATTCAAAGAAGGAATTAGCTTCCTGTCTCTCAAAGAGTATTCCCGCTCAGGGGCCCAACAGTTTACTATCCTGAGTACATCTTTTTAGGCCAGCAAATCTACCACAACCTTGTACAGATCCTCGTTGTATAAACTTCTACTACTTTTCTCACATTTATAATCTTCTCGAATGTTCCTATGGCAACATTTCCGACTTATATTGCATATAACATTTCATATGTTCCTATATGGCAAAAAGTTCTGAAAAATGTTTGCAGGTCAAAAGCTCCCCCTGCAAACATTTCTACAGAACTTTTTGTGGTTAGTGCAGACACTGTTATAGGAAGGGATCCTCACAGAGGAATTGACTCTTGCAACACCTTCTGCCAGTGGCTGGTTGACCAGTAGCTGGAAAGCTGTGTGCACCCATCCTTGCTAGGAAGAACATGGAGGCAAATGTTAAGATTGCTGGAAAGCATCTTTCCAATGGCTTTCAGGACACTTGAGATCCAGCAGGCACTGGGCTGTGGTAGGGATCCATCAGAGGAGGAGGGCCGAACCACAGTACACAGATGTGGGCAAGTGGGGTCTCTAACTGACCTTCTAACATAGACCCCTCACTACAGCAAACACACATGCATTCACGGGCTGCTTTGTAGAGAAATGCTGGGACCCTGGCATGCAGATTCTCATTAGTGCTGCAGAGGTTTAAAAGTTCTTAAGCTAATATGCACCAACCAACCTGGAAGAAAAGCAAATAAAGACCTATTTACATGCCAAAAGAAGAGTAAAGAAGACCCTAGCTTGGTCAAAAGCTCAGGTTAGCAAATTAACACCACCCCATCCCAGAAATCTAGCCTGGAAGAGAGATGGGTAAGATCTGGAACAGGATTTAACTTTTGATACTATCTTTTTAGAACGGAAAGAAAGAGTAAGCCATAGTGTAACATAAAATGTTTACTCAGGTATTAGTAAACCTTTAACAATTTCACAGATTGGAGTGAAAAAAAAAAAAGCAAAACATTATAGAAAACTAAAAAGTATGTAAGTTTACATAGCTAGGAATTGGTGGTTTAGGTAATTGCACTGAAAGTGAGAATCATGGAAGAGAGCTACGTAATAATTAGCCATTGAGTTTTCTCATATCACATACTCCCAAATGGAATATTTCACATTCAGCAGACTTATTAATGAATAAATGCCCAATGGGAATTAACTAGTACCTAATTCTGGAAGGCTGCTCTTGGCAAAAAATGTAATACCCACAAGGCAAGCAAGCTGATTGCTAATATACACTGGAAGCCCTGCTGGGCATCATATTCTTTTGAATAATGCCTATTACTTTAAGTTTTAGAGCCACAGGTTCATACTACCTAACCTCGCTCAATGCCCTGCCGCTGGGACAACATGCAAAGGAAGGGTGAAGTTTCTGGACAACTTTCTAAGCTTCGCAGTTGGCTTGTACTTGAAACATATTTAGTGAATATTTGCTGTGTCACATACAAGCAAAGAGCTTCCTGGTCAGTGGCTCAGCCGTACACAGAGGTGAGGGAGCTTGCACGGTGTGCGGCATGTCCCTCTGCAGGAATCATCCTTTCATCCTCCCAACGTGAGGCACCAACATGCCACGTTTGGCCAGTGACCCCCCACCTGCTTTCACGCACTACTACTGCTATGTTTCTTTAAATTCAGTCTGCTCCTTAAGGAAACTCCCTGGCAAGTGAAAACAGCAGCAAAGGTAAAAGAATGTGGAGAATTTGGCTGCTGCCTGCAGTATTAGGAAGAACAGCAATTACTCAACTCTCTCCTAGTGTCAGAGGCAGAAATGCGCATGTGAATATGGGCAAGTTTTGGCCTGTCTTCCCTCTAGCTTCTCCCTTTGCAGTCTCTGTCACCTACCTACCTCATAGTCTTAATAATTAATGAGGTACATAAGAAAATGGAGAAAGGGAAGGCAGCGAAGGCATAAGAGAGGTTTGAGTTCTACCCTGAGTCCAGACTAGGCCACAGTGAATATGATTTAAAAGACTTCAGGCATTTAAAAGCTGTCACTAACTTCCCAACACTATGCTTTGCTGTCTCCACTGCTGCTGGATAAACATAACCATGGAGGAACTCTTGATCTTTTCCTCTAAGCCCTTCTGTCTACAGCACCTGGCAGTCATGTAGACACTACCACTTTTTCCTTCCCTGGCTCTGCAAACACAAGGTAATATTTGACTCCTGTCTATCACTTCTAGGTCATAAAAACATAGATCTTATGACCAGTAAGACCTTAAGATATCATCTGATTCAGTTCCCCTGTCTTCAAGTAGGTAACTATTTGATTCCCTTTTGACAAATTAAGGCAAAGTGATGCCAAGGGAAGTTGAGGGGTTTTATTTAAGTCACTGGGCTATTAAGGGATGAAGGGGGATTCAAAAGTCATGGCTGTTTTTTTCTCCATCATGTTATCACATACAAGAATTCTGTAATATTTACCTTTCTGGGCAGCCTCAAACCCTTTCTGAAACAAGCTAGGATATACACAAATACAGTCACACTCTTGATTAAAACACAGAAATGCACTTGGTCTTTCATTTTTATGTGATAGATAGTGGTAATAAATCTTCTTAAAATCTGCCTGAAATATAGGAACTCAGTGGTTCTGAGAAGCACACAGTATCCCATTCTGTCTCCAACTGTTTAAAAATTCTTCTACTTTGACTTTCAGAGATAAAATTGCCTAAAATCCATCCCTTTTCCTCACTCAGACTGTAAAAGCCCGTACTTTTCAAAAAAAGCAAAGCTCCCAATTATGGGAAGTGAGAAAAGGTTTTCAAGATCTGCATTTGATAACATGATGGAATATTCTATCTCTACTCACTTATAAACATGCACACAGAGGGGTCCAAGCCTATGCATCCCACATTCCTCACACCATAAGGCCCGAAGTGGTCCAACTACTTCATACAGTCTAGCTCAGGTCAAACATCCTCAAGGCAGCTTTGCCTTATTTCGGCAGGTCTTTTGCAGTCTTAAAAAGAAGTATCACAATTATCCAACAAAAGATGCCTTTTGTTTAATCACAGCTGTGAAACGTTTTGCTGTGGCCTTTGGATAAGAAGCTAAATAAGTTACCTCTTGTAGACTGGGACTCTGCAGTCTCAGGTTTCATTCTGCCCGGCCAGAAATTCCTTTCTGTTTTGAATCTGAGATGTTTGTTTATGGTTTTTGTTTTGAAATGCTAAATAAGACAGGCACAGTTTCTAGTTACAGCCTATGGACCACCATCTACTCCCTCCCCTTTTTTTTTTAAACGTTCCACAGGCAAGGTAGCTGGTTGCTAAAATTTCCAAATAGCAAACTGTTCAAATTCTCTTCTCAGGAACTTGAAGTATAAAATGACAACACTCTACAATATAATTAACACTTAATTTTCTTTCTTAAAATATTCAGAAGATAAATGTTCTCAGGATAGTCTGAATTAGGGTGTTATTCTGACGTCTTTCTCATTTTGTTTGTAGGTTACATGTCTGAATACTAGCACTCTTGATAAAAGTGCTACAAATGAGAGGTACTACAGAAGTTTCTGGAAGAAAATCCAATTTCTACTATGCGATAATAAGGTTCAGTCATCAAGAAGGAAAAAAAAAAGTCGTAAACCACTGATTCCAAGGATTTTTCTCTTCATCAAGTTCTTTCTCCTTGTTTCACAAAAGCCAATTTAAAGCATACACCTTATGAATTCTCAGCCAACATTTACTGGATAAAAATGATACTTATTTTCAGTCACAAAGGAAAGAGTCACAGTTAAGGAAATGTAGTTCTGAGCCAGGTGCGGTGGCTCACGCCTGTAATCCCACTTTGGGAGGCCGAGGTGGGCAGATCACAAGGTCAGGAGACCATCCTGGCCAACATGGTGAAACCTCATCTCTACTATAAAAATACATAAAGTAGTTTGGCATGGTGGCACATACCTATAATCCCAGCTACTCAGGAGGCTGAGGCAGGAGAATCGCTTGAACCAGGGAGTCAGAGGTTGCAGTGAGCCAAGATCGCGCCGCGCCACTGCACTCCAGCTTGGCGACAGAGTGAGACTCTGTCTCAAAAAAAAAAAAGGGAATACATAGCTCTGTTCTCCTAAAATGGGACCATACCTACACTAAGAACTAAAGATATAGTAACATTATTTGATTCTAGGTGTTCGCCCCACCCCACACTATACTATATCACAAAGACTCCCTAGAGACAGTGCAAATCCACGGCCAACCTGAAGTATTAGTGCACATCAAAGATGGCTAGAATGACTGGGAGAGAGAAAAGCAACACAGATGGCCTCTGGCCCGCACACCCTCTCCTGCTCATTCCCAAGCCCACAGTGGTCTCTGAACCGGCTAGGCTTGCTGCTGCTTCCTTCCGTAACCTCAGTGAGATATATCAACCTGGCCTGGCTATATCCTTGGGGTCTCCAACGTCTCCAGTGATGTCCAGAAATCCTCAGAAAGTTCTAACAATAAAATGAAATTTAATTCACTGTTATAAAACCATAGGCCATTGGACTCGGGAAGGGGCACATCACACGCCAGGGCCTATTATGGGGAGGGGGGAGGGGGGAGGGATTGCATTGGGAGTTACACCTGATATAAATGACGAGTTGATGGGTGCTGACGAGTTGATGGGTGCAGCACACCAACATGGCACAAGTATACATATGGAACAAACCTGCACGTTATGCACATGTACCCTAGAACTTAAAGTATAATAATAATAATAAAAGGCCATTTTTAGAATAAATATTAATTTGAAATAGCTCTTTGGATGTAGGGGCTCAAAGCACAAAATCAAGCAAGTGTTCACATTCTGCTGAAATGCCAAAGGCGCTGGGAATTGTAGTTGCACGGGATCAAACCAATGCATGTTTCCTTGGTCCGCAGGCCCTGTACTCCCAGCCCCCTGTTCTCAGTACTTCACAGTTCTTTTCTCTTTGACAAACATCTGACATTCGAATTCCCCCTTGAAATCCCCACCCCTTTGTAGACATGTGTGTCCACAAAGTAAATTTTTAAACTTACAGAGAAAGCTAACAAAGGGGAAAATGAGAAAGGGCAGAAAATAAAATGGAAATTAAAATTAATATTATTTTTAAAAATCTACTTGGTACCAGAAACAAGTGTATACACACACACACTATACATACACACATATATAATCTTATATATACATCTGTGTAATCATACATATAAATCTCTAATCCTCACTACAATATTTATCTAACAGAAAACTATTAATATTCCAGTTTCACAGATAAGGAAACTGAAGCTCAGAGAAACTAAACAAGCTGATCTCACAATCAAAAAAATAACAGAGTTAAGATTTCAATGCAGGTTTGCCTAGCTCCAAGCCCTATTTTCTTTTTCCTAAAACATCCTGCACAAGAAGTGCGGGAAAAAGGAGGGAGGAGAGGAGACCCTCAGGTCTTTCTTGTTGCTGCATCCTCCACTAAACTTTTCCTGGTAGTCAGATTCGGGTGACAGTTCCTCTTACTTGCTCGTCACATGCTTGACACTTCCGTATCTCACGGCTTACTGAACTGGTTTGTAATGAATTGTCTGGTTTTCCAATTTACCATCAGACCATGGCCTGTGTGAAAACAAGGCCCATATCTTATCTTGGCTGAAAAATAATGACTATAATAGCAGGTAACATTTATCAGGTCTTTTAACATGCCATACTCTGTGATACATGCGGTATACATAGGTACTAGCTTTTTTCTACTTAAAGTGTGGTCCTGGCACCAGCGACACTGGCATCAGCCAGGAATTTGTTAGAAATGTAGAATCACAGGCATCACCCTAGACTAACTTAATCAGAACTTGCATTTTTAAATACCCAGGTGATTTATGTGCCCACTAAAATTTTAGAAGCACAGTTATACCTCATTTAACTCCCACAGCGAACCTAGGAGGTCCCGATAACTAACAGGAAAACTGGCTTACACAAGTGGTGTCACTACCGTATAGCACAGCGACAAGACCCATAGCTGATGCTCAGTAAATATTTGCAGGCAGAAAAATGGCAGGAAAACAGGTAGAACTAGAAAAAGAACAGAGGAATGGATAATCCTCTGACCTCTGGTTTTGCCTCGTTTATACCAACTGCAGCAGCAGGTTGGAACCACAGCCCCCATGGCGTCAAGCTGTGTCAGTACAAGCTGTTTCTTTGCTCAAGCCAGGCCAAATCCTGCAGTGGTCATCAGTGTGCACACTCAGGAGCTAGGAGCAAAATTTCCTCCCAGAAGATAATGTGAAGGAAAGTGCACATTGCTGATCATAGTACATCTAGGTCCTCTACCTCCTCCCCAAAGTAAATACTTTTAATTATCTGCTCACAGATAAATAGTTGCATTTATAATTCCTACAAATCAATGCAAAATAGTATCAGACCTAAAGCATTACTCAAAACATACAAACTTTGTAGAAATTATTTAGACAAGGTATAAAAAAATACTCATGGGGGCGGGGGCTGGGGCGGTGACAACTGCTGAATTCAGTAACAATTTGCTCCCTTTCTAAGAGCCCAACCTCCTTAACTGCTTACGATCAATGACTGAGGTAGATGAGGATCAAGTAGAACAAGAGACTGAACCCATGTAAAATTGTTTCACTTATACTGGTTAGGAGCCTTGTTAGGAAGCATGTTCCATGTGTCAGTCATTCTTTTAACGCTTCTTAGGGATGCACTGAGTCCTAGCAACCCTATTATTAACCTGACTACACAGATGAGAAAACTGAGACACACAGAAGCAGGATGCAGATTTGACCCCAGAAACCAAGTTCTACTTTTTTTAAAAAGTATTTATTTTTTTGAGATAGGGTCTCGCTTTGTTGCCCAGGCTAGAGTGCAGTGGTGCGATTTCAGCTCACTGCAGCCTCCGCCTCCTGGGTTCAAGCAGTTCTCCCACCTCAGCCTCCCCAGTAGCTGGGATTACAGGGGCCCGCCATCACGCCCAGCTAATTTTTTTGTCTTCTTAGTAGAGACAGGGTTTCACCATGTTGGCCAGGTTAGTCTTGAACTCCTGACCTCAGGTGATCCACCTGCCTCAGCCCTCCAAAGTGCTGGGATTACAGGCATGAGCCACCACAGCCAGCCGGCCCCAAGTTCTTGAACATTACACTTTTCTGTCAACATATAGGTATTTTCACGTGGGGAATTAACTGGGGCTGGAGGAGGGAGGTAAGGAATTGATACCTGTTCATTTTACAACAAAGGAAAATAGGTTCTTTAAAAACATTTATCTTTTTCATGTGGGCCCAAGATAAAACACCTAAGAGTTTAGTGTTTACCTTAAGGGTATTCTCACATAGAGGTATATTTAACCATTCCTGTGTCTTGACTTAGGAGGTCTTGAGTAAACAGAGGTTTTCAAAGATGTGACCAGGCTACTGCCCAGGGCAAGCAGCAGGGTGGGTGAAGCTGAGAGGTGCTGATAAAGGGACACCTCCCAGTTTACTGCCCATGCTTATCCGCTTATCCGACTAGTGAAACAAACTAGAACAAAGAGAAAATCACTCTCAAAAGGAAACTTGCCATTTTGAAGCACAGCTACTAAAGCATTAAGAATGCAGCTTCATTCTTAGATGTTGAGAAACACTCTGAGACAAATTGCACAGGCTCTAAGGAGAATGGGCAGGATCACCTCCCCTGCCAAAAGAAAGGGCTACTACTCATACTTCTAAACCTAGTTCAAATTCAAATTCCCCTTTTCTGCTTTGCCACCAGAGCCTGAAGAGATCACTTCAGATGCTTTGATTCCTACAACTAATTTTATCCATATATTTCACTAGCCAATTAATCATACACAGACTTGCAAAATCACTTCTACTTGGCTTGAATTTACATTATATAGACTTTTTGCAGTCTTGCTGTCTTTCTTATCTTAAGAGCGTACAGAGCAAAGGATACATTTGAGAGGTCCCTGGGCTCCCCAGTTTCCCCTTCACCCCAGCAGAAGGCCTTGTACAGCATAGAAGACCAATGAATGAGTAACTGGTTTCCATGCAAAGGCAAGTCAGATCTTTGAAGATGCAGCTTTGCAGAATTAGACCTCTGAGAAGGAAAGCTTTCAATGTGTTATTCATGCATGCTCGGCTAGTCTACTGTTTCTCCTTCAAACAATTAAATGAGCTTTACTGGGGTGTCTCCAAAATCCTGATACCAAATGTGCCATACGGAACACAGTGTTACAGGAACCCGCTTCACTAAACATATTTCCCTTCCACTCATTTTACCACCTCCCACCCTCTTGTATTTACAGGCTAAAGCAACACTATCATCTCTGCTTGCACCATAGCCTGGGAGATGTTAAGCACACCCACATTTTTCAGGAATTTCACAATTAATGTCTGGAATGTGTTTTGGATTATTCTTCAAAGGATGATATAGTTGCCCTAAGATGAATTCAATATTTTCCCTTCTCCCATTCGTCATTCTTTAGTCCACCCCCTCATTACCTCCTTAGGGTCATCTGTTTCATCTATAATATATCCCCCAACTTCATAATGCCGTCCCCTGCCTCACCCAGCTGTTCACTCATTCATCCCGGTCATCACATCTTCAACAAGCCACACAAAACATAGAAACCTGTATCAAGTCACCAAATACATCCTACAAATGGCTGTAATGCCCACACAGATTAAGGACTCTTCAGACAGTTTTCTTCATACATTAATCTGACTGCTTACAACCCTACTGCCAACATCTTGGAGATTTTCCTGGTCAATGTTCAATAGGTGTGAATGGCAACAAATATCTTCAGACTTGCTATTTTTGCCATTCTGATAATACGCAATCCATTTGCCCTTTGAAAAGTGTTTTATGTGACAGACTCCTTGGTAACAGTGAAGATTCTATAAGCCTGGCAATCAAAGTGAAGGTCACGGAGTCCTGTCATTTATTTAAGTGCAGTGAATAGCTGGTCTCCCCATGTTTTGTCAATATTTACTTTTGAGAGGAACTAATTATTTCCTTGTTTACTTCGTTGGTTTCTCTTCCCATTCCCTGTTAACATAATGTTATAGGCTCTCTGCTTGTTTCTCTCTGGGATCTAAGGGCTCCCTCTCTACCTAAGGACCTCTGAGAGGAAAAATGAAACCCATTATTCGAAAACAAAGCCAAGAGCTTAATTTTTCTAACTATAGAAGCTGGTATTTTGCCTCCCTCTCCTGTTACTTAATTTGCAAATTAAAATTCGTGGACTCTTAACTTCAAGCCCTACTAAAGAGTGGTGAGAGCAGTTTCCATGTGGCTTGTGCGGAACGAAATGTTTGGGTTCATTATCTGGCCTCCTGCAGCCTGCTCTCTGGAGCAGATCCTGCACACATTTTCTTCCAAGCAGCCATCATCTTCACTGACTGTCTTCCAGGGATAAGCAAAGAAACTTTGCATGGCAAGTTTCAGGAAACAAAATTCTCTTTTTTGCTGTTAAGTACCCCACTACATATACTTAGTTCTCTACACACTACCCAATGAAAAATGGGTAAAAGGAAACGTTAAAATTCCTGGGGGAAATAAAAGGATTACATTCTGAAAGAGATCGTTTTTAGACAGCAGTGGCGAAAAACATGGAATGCTAAGTTCCAAAAGATGAAGCTACTCAGTAAATACTCACCAGGAAAAAAGCTGGTGCTTATCTGATATAGCTATCACCTGAATCCAATACAACAGAGTCCTCGGAACAAAGGGACTCAAGCAGTCTCCACTTGGTTCCTAATCACTCTGTCTGTACAAACTGCCAAAACAAGTCACCATCTGCCCTTCAACTGCCCAGAGAGGTTGGTCATGCTCTCCACCTTGCATCACTCCTTACAGAAGCATAAAGTGCTATTACACATGGGAGAAGAAATGGCTCTCACTCCCTTAGCTCAAAATACAAATCTCACTGTCCAATCAAAACCTTTCTAGAAAATCTCACTTCATTAATTTTTCAAAACTCTGCCTTCAATCCTCCAAAGATGTTTTCCATCCAGATTTCTCTCTCCGGGGTTCAGGATCCACACTTGTTTCTCCGGCTTCTAGGTGATTTTCCTGGAGGCAGGCAGCCTGGCCAAGAAAACTGGCCAGTTAGGATGCTGCAAAGAGCAACAGGAGGTCTCAGCAGATGAATGGAAAGAGGAAAGAGACCTGCACCCTCCCAAGTCCCAAAAAGCACTTTCTAGACTGAGAGAAAGTAGAAAAAAACTTTTAGGTATCAGGCTCCATGCTCAGTTTTTCAAATGCACTTACCACCCCCAGCCCCCATCACAAAAGGAATAATTAAATCAGAATGTATTTAATAACAATCTAAACAATGCTGAAAAGAAATCCAAGTGTACATCTCACATGGTGCACAGGACACAACTCATCACATTATTTAATTATTCAGAACATATTTTTTTCCTTCAGCATTCTTTCTATGGACAGGATTGTTCTTCCATTTAGTCCATGTACTTTTACTGAGCGCCAACTGGGCCAGTATGCCTTAAAAACCTAAGGCAGTGAGCCACAAGCTGAAAGGGGCTCATTTCTTCCATGATTTATCTAACTCATTTTGTGAACTGCAGTTAAAAACGTAATTTTTTTCCCCCTGCAAAACCACTATGAGAGTAAACACAGCTAAAAATTACTGCAAGCTGGCAAACAGAGAATATAATTTGTATTTAAATTATGTCATTGAAAGCAGGGAGATTAGTCATGATAATATTTCTATACCATGCAATATGTTTTTACAATGTAGCCAATTAAATAAGACGTTTTCAAGAGTTTTCATTAACAGATACAACCAGTAGGGGTCATTTTAGTGCAAAAATTGCAGCAAAAGAGACTTTAACATGAATAAAATGTATTGATTCCTATTCATGTTAGTTATGATAACCATGCTTCACCACGTGAATTTCTGAATAAAAATGGAAACTGAGGGAAACACTGGCCATTCAGAAATTTCTTGTAAACTCACAGAAAAACAAGAGATAATCAATACCTTCTGGGTAACTGCTGACATCTAAAGACTCCTCTAATTCTTTCTCAAAAAATGGCGGTGGGGGGGGGAGGTTGGGGTATCACTTATCCCATGCTTTCCATAAATCTTGCCGTTAAGTGAAAACATTGAAATTTTAAACACACGACTGAAAATATCTGTCTAAATCCAACCATTATATCATGCCAGGTAACACTGTCCTTACTTTGCTTTCACAGATTTAGAATGCAAGTTGACTGCTGTTTTCAGTATTTTTGTTTTTTTTAATGAAGTGCCCTGGACACACAATACTGATAGTTGAAAACAGGCCTGCAAAATTAAAAGTGTTTCTAGAGAAACTAATTGAGATATAATCATGTCAACAAACCCTTCCAAGCATTTCAAAGCGAATACCAAGCACACAGGGTGTTACCAGAAAAAAGGAAGCTATGAGGGATCACATCATTTCAGAGGAATGAAAGGCTCACCAAACTGCCAAAATAACTCTATACTGTGACATGGGATATTGCTGCCAAAACACTCGATTACTGTAAATGTTCCCTGAGCATTTCCTTCACCAGAAACAGACTAAGAAGAAACAAAACAAGGGTTAGAATCTTTAGAACCTGCAAAAGTCCTTCTCGGAGCACAGCAGTTTCCACTGCATTTAACTGTGTTTCATGTTGCTTGTTCTTTTCAGATTTACGAGAGGCTGGATTAAGTTATACACTTCAAATGGCAGGGTTCAAAGATGCATCTTTTAGTCTAGGTCATTCAGAATTTCCAAAGTCAAATGATATCAGAAGTTAATCTCATGGCCATTTTTCCTGAGGTAAGGCATAAAAACAAGTTATAAAAGGGGACAATACCAGGTGAGAGGCTTTTTTGTACTTCAGGCAAATGAACTCTTCTAACCCAATGTCTTATGTGTGCAGCAAAGCAAGTCCCTCCCCTCTGAGAAGAGTTCCCTTCACTCATCACTGCCCACTAGCTTCCAAACCAGAAAGGCCTCCCCTATTTTCCTGAACTGCCCAAACCCTAAAACTAGACAGGTATAAATAAGTACCTATGTGTATGTCTGTGTGTATTGAGAGAGAATCACAGCACTGTAGCCTTTCAATAGATCCATTTGTATCCTTAAGGCTGTCACCTCCTTTTTCAGTATCCCAGCCTACTAAACACACACACAGATGCTTCAGAATAAACCGTTCCCTGGACTGTACTGACTGTGAGTAGTGAGGAAGGCACGCCGGGCAGAGGGCGCCGGTCCCTCCTCGCCGCCTCCCCAGAAACGAGGCTGCTGCGTGCGCTCTGCTCACTCGCCAGGATGCCCCCGGAACAGCATCGTCAGCCCAACGTCAGCCCGAGCAGGGATCCCACTTTTAACTGATGCTCACCGAACCCTGCCCCCGTTAGCCACATCAAAATAACTCACTGCCTCGCTCTAGACCCCAAACCACACCAGGCACCCTGAAGGCCGAAGCAAGCGGGCAGGTAAGATTAAGGCCAGCACGCACTAACATTGGCTTCCCAACGAGAAAGACTCCACTAATCTAATCTCTTTCTCCCTCCGTCAATCTCAACACCGCAGAGCACAATGCGTGCTGGAGAAGCCAGCAGAACAATCCCCGCTGTCAAACAAAAAGGAGGAACGGGCAACACGATAGGAAACACGCGGATATCTGCTATTAAAAAGCAGCCACTAATAGCAAGAACTTTTCACTCCCAGGTGCAACCCCCACCCCCTTTTCCTTTCAGGAGAGAAAGCCTTTGACCGTTTTCAATGGGCAAATAAATGAGTAACCACCGTGTGTAACTTCCCCTAGGCTGACATATTCCGAGGCTGAAACTGATTTATGTGCGGAGGAGGAGAAAGGGGGTGAAGAAAGAGCTCAAGGAAAAAATAATAAAAGAGTCACTCGGGGAGTGCGAGCTGGAGACACGTCTCCTCCGTCAACAGAAAAAGGACTTTCGCGGCCGGTGTGCAGCTCACGGTGCCACACTGCGCCAGTGCGGGGAGGGCGGTAGGGACGGGCTCCCCGAGGGGCTCGCGCGCGGCAGAATCCGCAGTGCCCCCCGCCCGCGGAGCCCCCACCTCGGGGTACAAGGCCGGGCTACCCAGTCCCAGCTGGAACGGCCACACGTGTGGGCGTCAGTGCGGGGACAGGAGCGATCCTCCACTCGCTCGCCCCCACCCACCATACCCAACCTCGCCCGCGGCTGGCTAAGCGTCGGGGTGAGCAGCGAGAGGGAAAGCAGGGCCGCGGGGGCACTCTCCCGGGGGCGGCGGCCGCCCCTCCTCCCGCGGAGCCCTCTTTCCTGCAGAAAGTCTCGGCCAAACTTTGTTCGGCGCAACCAGCGCCGAGGGGGCTGCGCGGGCCAGGTGGGAGGGGGCCCGCAGCGGGCGGCCGTACCTTCGCAGACGCCCGCTTCGTACTCGGTAAGGGAGTCGCCATTGAGCGGGGGGCGGATGACACAGCGCAGCCCCTGGTCGCAGGTTCCGTAAATCCCGAAGGTGCCGCCGCAGCTCTCGTTCCTCTGGCTGGCGCACGTGTAGCAGCAGCCGCAGACGCCCTGCACGATGCTCCCCGGGCAGTTCCTGGGCTCCTCGCACTTGGACTCGTCACAGGGCAGGCAGACTAGCGCCCGGGTGCCGGAGCGCGCCAGCAGCAGCAGCAGCCCCAGCAGCGAGACCAGGAGGTGCCCGCAGCCGGCCAACCCCCTGCCCCCCGCCACCAAGTACATCCTCCTGCGCCGCCGCCGCCGCCTCCTCGCAGCCGGGCCGGGAGCGGGGCGGGCGCCCTCCCCTCCGCGGGGCACACGCGCCGCCGCCGCCGCACCGGCAGCCCACGGTCCTCACCGCCCCTCTCGGGGCCCCCGGGGCGCGCCTCCCCTCGCGGGGCGAGGCCCCCGCCCCTTCTGCGGGCCGCGCCGACCCCGAGCCCACGAGCGTTGGCGCCGGCGGCAGCGGCGGCTTCCCCTCCTCCTCCTCCTCCTCCCGGGAGGGAGGGGGAAAAAAGAAAAGTTTCCTCCCGGCAGCTCCGGTTCAACCCAAACTTCTGGCGCGGCGGCGGCGGTGGCTGCTGCGCTCAGCTCCAGCCCGGGCTGGCGGCGCCTCCTCCCTCTCCTCCTCCGAGTCGGCCGGCCCCGCAGCGGCGCAGCCTCCGGGCCGGTCCCCGCCTCCCGAGCTGCCGAGTGGGCGCGGTGGCGCAGCACTAGATCCGCGGCGTCCGCTCCGCGCGCCCCGCTCGCCTCACTCCTGCGCCGCTCCTCCGGGCGCTTGTTTATGGCTGGAGCCTCCGCCGCTCGGGCTGCGCCCTCCCCCATCCTACCTCCTCCCCCAGATCTCGCTCCCCCCCCGCCCCAGCGCCGCGCGCCGCTCATTGGCTGCCCCCCCACCCCCTCCCCGGCCCGGCCGGCCCCCTCCGCCTCCCCCTCCCCCACTCGGGCGGCCGGGCCCTTCCTCCCTCACACGCCTCCTCCTCCTCTCGGTCTCCTCCTTCCCGAGCCCGGCGCACCGAACCGGCCCTGCCACCGAGCCGCGGCTCTGGCCCCGGCACCGCGGGCGCGCTGCGGAAGGGCTTGGGGCGTACCCAGCGCGCAGCGAGAGTCTCGGTGTCCCGGGCGCCCGCTGGCACCGTGGCCGCGGCGGCCGGCCTGGGAGCTAGGAGGGCGAGGCGCCTGCACCTTCGGGGCCAGATTGGAGTTCGAAGAGTGGCGGGGACCTCAGAAGCTCGGGGCCGGGGCGATGGCTGCAGCCTCTGGAGGGTATCCGCCGGATCGAACCCCGGGAAAGGGAAGCAAAGGCATGGAACCTCCGCACACTGGATGAGAATCCATCTTCCACTCGAGCTGGGAATAGACTTTGTAAAAGATATTATGTAATGGAGTCTCGGGAACCCTGAGACCTCTCCAGCGAAGCTGAAGTGAATTAATTAAGTACTTTAAACGGTCTTGGTAAATATTCTGCGGGAGCTGGGGAGGACTGTTGGGATGGCTGTAGTAGCTTGAGTTGAATTTTAACTGTCCTCATTCTGGGTTTTGTCGCTCTGCTGTCTGCGCCAAGGTGCTGTGTTACAGGAGGGAGTGACTGGAAAGTAACAAAGCTGAATCTTTCTCCCTGGAGTAAGGCCGAAGATTGGATTACTACACGCCTTGATATGACAATGTACCCGTAGATCTCATGCACCATTAATGCCATATGACATTGCCGTTTTCTTTCTCAGTTCATGGACAAAAGTGGTGGGTGTTCATTATCTTCATTGTCAATGCATTAATAAAGAAGATGTGTGGTACATAGTCTTTGTGATAAATCAGGTAAAGAAGCAACGGAAGTGATGCAAAATGCACCGTGTGGAGATGGTTTCTCTTCAGTGGTTGTCAGAAAAGGTTCTCGTCATGATGACTCTGTCACTGATGGGATGTGAAGTAGTAATCCGCTCCGTAGTGGCCTGCCATTCACAAGATGGGTACCAAAGTGAATAACAATTAATTGACAAAAAAAATGACTGCGGTCAATGGGGGAAAAAATCGATCCCGTGGCAGGTGTGAAGTGGGAATGGCTGGCCCACCCTCTAATCCAAGATGGTCTGGCTGCAGGAAGGTGGCAGCCAAGTGGATTCTGAAAATCGTGACTAATGAACCCAAAGTTAATAGTTGGCAGTGCAAGGAAAGAGGAAACAAAGCTACCTTTGAAATTTTATGTTTGTGGAAGAAATTTATACTTATGATAAATACTTTAGCTTAACCACTCTCTCTAATCGTGAATCCAAAAGCCAGAGTTACCAGTGGAATATTCCCCCATGATTGGCATCAGAAACTAAACATTTCTCCTATCATATTTCTTTGTCCAAGGAGAGGAAGAGGCTCATTAATTATCACTGATTATTATAGGGCCACGCGGAAGATGTTCAACAGTGGAAAAGGGGAGTGAGCACTGCATTTTCTAGAGGGGTTTACAGAGTTGTTGCAATGAAATGATTCCTGCAGTTGTGTGGGAGGTCAGATTAGATGATCTCCAAAGGCGCTCATACCCACAGGGTCCATAATAAGTGTTAAGTGGCAAAATCATTTAAAATATGCTAGGTTTTCTATTAGAAAAACCAAAGAGACTGGGCGTGGTGGCTCATGCCTATAATCCCAGCACTTTGGGAGGCCAAGGTGGGCAGATCACTTGAGGTCAGGAATTTGAGACCAGCCTGGCCAACATGGTGAAACATGGTGAAACCCTGTCTCTATCAAAAATACAAAAATTAGCTGGGCGTGGTAGTGCGTGCTTGTAATCCTAGCTACTCAGAAGGCTGAGGCAGGAGACTCGCTTGAACCCAGGAGGTGGAGGTTGCAGTGAGCCGAGATTGTGTCCTTGCACTCCAGCCTGGGCGACAGAGCAAGACTGTGTCTCAAAAGAAAAAAGAAAAGAAAAACAAACAAAAAAACTGAAGAAAAATAAAATACACATTGTTAAACATTGTTCTTTCTTATCACCGAACAAGGCAGCAGCACTTCACTGTGGGATCTGCCAACGAACTGTCATCATTGTTCTGTGTTAAAAGGTCCCTTCCACTCTTGCAGAGGAGGTTATCTGTATTTCTGTTCAAATGCAAGTATAAAGACATTAAAATGTAGCAGATAACATTGTAGGACCTGACAGGAAAAGCCAAGGTCAGGTGATGAGAAAAAGGCAGAAGTGAGAAAGCTACTGTAGTTAGGAAAGAAGGAGGTAATAAACATTGTCAAAGTTTAGCTTCTATTTATTTTTAAGGGGGTATATTAAGGATTAAGGAAAGCTACAGATGAGCACAGGCAAAGGATAATATGGAGATGTCTATTCATTGTTCCTGGGACTTCAGAGGTAGAACCACCTGGAAGGTAGATGGACAGATACAAAATGAGAAAGGTTGACTTCTTATAGGAATTCAAGTCAGGTTTAGAAAGGACTGGGGAGATTCTTTAAGACGAAGATGATTGTATCAGCTCAAAAAGAAAAAAAAAAAAATCAAGTTACATTACACATGCCCCTTGCCATAGAATTAATAGTCATAGAAGCAATAGAGAAAATAGGATTCCTTGAAACCAGTAACTGGTGGCATATGAGAAACGTGCAAGGTCCTGCCAGCTTTTCTGAAACCAGTGTGTGAATCAGGAGCTCAGTTATGAAACAGCTCTTTCTTCTCTGGGATCCAGGAGAGATGATAATAAGGTAGTGAGAAGCCGAGGCAATGACATTGAGGCTCAAATACAAAAGTATTTTCTTATCTTCTGAGACCAGACTAAGGTTAAAGAAAGAGTTCGGGCGAGCCCAACATGATGACAATCAGGTGTCATGGGTGAAAGTGGACTAGGAAGAATTACCCTGAAATTGAATGGATCCTGAAAGTCATGAACGAATGTTAAGAATTAGAGACACACATGAAATATGGTTTAACGCCTCCCTTTCTGGGAAGCCTTCTTAAGCTTCTTTATCTGTTCTACAGCATTTGTAAGTACCTCTGCTTGCAGCATTTATCGTGTTGCATTATAAATAGTTATTTAAATAACTCTGAACCCAATTAGCTTGTCAGCTTATTGGAGAGGGCAGGACTTATAAAAATGCATGCATGAATGAGTTCAAAAACGGAGAGTGAAGAATTACAGACAAAAAAATATTTGAATATTATTGTCTGCAGCCCTTCTCTCTTGGTTTTAGTAAATACTTCAAAATCAGTACTTGAAAGGGTTGGTAGGGGCAGGAGGGAGTCATCGAAGCTGGGGTGGGGAGGGGTCGGGGGGTCAGGGAACAGGTCTGAAAGGAACCAGGAATTAGGAATTTCTGATGGAGGTCTAGAAGAAGAGATCGTCTGCCCTCTATTGGCCACCCCGGGAATTAATAAATTGTTGAAAATAACTGAAAATCACAGTGCCCATTTTTTGGCCTAAGCAGAAAGTGGAAATGAGAGGGCAATAAACAGAATGTTAGTATGAGACACCGCCTTACCGATACAGTGTCTAGTCCAGCCTCCCACCTACAGTCACACTCTCTCGGATTTGCCTGCTGTTTGTATTTGCTCTTCCTGAAATGAAAAGAAAAATGTAGAAGTTGCCTTTGAGTTTGATTCACATACTGTTGGAATTGAGTTGCACAAGAGAAGAAACCTCATTGTGTTACGAAAATGTTGCATATGTATTAGAAAGTGCTACGAATAAACCAAGATGACAGGTCTGGCCCGTTTCACCCTCTTATGCCACCTCTCTGGTCTCCTCAGCTGGTATCACTTATATATGGGTTCTCACTTAATCTAGGCTTGGCCACTGCAGTAATACAGACAGACCCTAGTTTGGAGGCTCAACCGTCTGCGTCTTGGGCTCTGAATTTGAACTTGAACTCTATTACCACCCCATAATACTTTATTTTTGCTAAGTGGGTTCTTATTTACTCTGCCTGTGAATGATAGCTACTGCAGAACTACCAGAAGGGTTACAAGACATCTGCACAGAACACAGGTTCTCTTTGAGGTTTGGCCTAGGATCCTGACACACACACACACACACACACACACACACACACACACACACACACACAGTCTCTCTCTGTACAAGTTTAAGCAAGGTATTTATCCTTTCTGAATCTGTCTTCTCTGTAAAACAGAGACAAGAATACCAACCATACAGGGTATCGTGTGGATGAAATGATTGTTCGCCTTTTCTATTGTTATCTTTAGAGTCCTTCTAATTGAGTGTCTCCTCAAGTTTTATGCTTGAGCTGGAATCCCTGCTCTCTGATATCTCAGCATTCATTGCTGTGCAACATCTGTTGGATCAGATATTGCATTTTTTTTTTTACCTTCTTAGGATCTTCTGTTGGCCCTGTTTTGACAGTCTGTCTCATCTTGGGGTTTTAGCCTCTGTGATATTTTCTCAAACCCATTTCAGTTTCTGACTTATTTTAAAGAGCAGTAATTGGTAATGATAATAGTAATAGCTAACACTAATAAAGATCTTATTAATTGCTAGTCAACATGCTAGATGCTTCATATAGTTTATTTTACATAATCTATGGAAGAGCCCTGTAAGACCACTGGTTTCTATTATGCCTAGCGCCTTATGTTGTCTTCATTTTTTACAGGCGAGGAATCTGAAGTATAGGAGGTTGTGAGGTATAGGAGGTTGCCAAGGCCTCAGAGCTATGTGTACGGATATTAAGCTTAGAACCCAGTCCTATTCTGCCTTAAGGACCTGTGTATTTAACTACCTCAATTCAGTAAGTTGGGTAACGGTGAGCTGCTTTTCTTTTCAGTTTTGTTGTTTTGTGTGGGCCTCGTTTAAAATTGCTAACATCTATGACAATATCTTGTCTTCTTTGCTAATTTGCATATAAAAAGTTTAAATACTGATTAACGTTTTCTCAAAAGGGAAATAAGACCATTGTTTTCCTAACTACTGAATAACAAATCTTTATATAATGTTTGCCATGTGCATATTTTAAAATTACCTTAAAATATTACCACATTTAATTCTCCATATAACCTGATGAGGTAGGTAATGCATTTTACAGGTACATTTACACCTATTTAAAGGGAAAATTGGGCTGGGTGTGGTGGCTCATGCCTGTAATCTCAGCACTTTGGGAGGCCAAACTGGGTGGATCACTGGAGCCCAGGAGTTTGAGACCAGCCTAGGCAACATAAGGAGACCCCGTATCTACAAAATAATAATAATAATGAATTAGCCAGGCATGGTGGGGTGGGCCTGTATTCAGGAGGCTAAAGTGGGAGGATTGCATGAGCTCGTGAAGTTGAGGCTGAGGTGAGCCGAAATTATACCACTGCATTCCAGGCTGGGTGACAGAGAGAGACACTGTCTCTTACTTTTCCAATAAAGGAAAAATTGGAATTCAAACTCAGGCAGTATGGGGACAGAATCTACTCTATGCAATATTACTTCTAATATATATATATTTTTTACAAATACATGCTTACTGGGGGGGAAATGAGAAAAGACAGACAAGAAAAAAAGAAAAAAGAAAAACCTCACCTATAATGGTTTTGTCTCAGGTGAGATAAAACCGCTGATAACATTTGTGACACATCCTTGAAGGTTTATTTTCCCCATACAGTATAAAATATAAAATGGGATATGTATCTAGCTCATAATTGGCTTTAACTTTCACATATATGTGCATATTGATCTTTAGAATCAATAACTGCATCCTTTTTACCATTGATGATTATTCCACTGAATGTACATATTGCGTTATATTTAACTGATTCCATATTAACATAAATTTAGGGGTTTTGTGTGCTTTACATTTTCACTATTATAAACAAAGCTGCAATACATTTCCTTTTAGCCAAATCTTCCAACACTGGTCCATTTATTTTCCTTGGCAAATTCCTAAAGTGAAATTGTTTGGGGATCAAAAGTTATGCCCATTTTGACATGCATTGCCAGATTGCCTTCTAGAAACTTATTCACACAAATTTCCTCAAACACTTAATGAAAGTTCCCATCTCTCCAGTGTAGAGGCCCTTCAGATTAAAAACCATTTCTTGTTGCTTTAAAAGCACCTTACATTGTAAAGCTTTAAACATTTTTTAACATAAAACATTGCTTTCACATTTATTATTTCATTTGATCCTTCAACATTAGGAGAGTTTAGCTGTGGATCACCAAAGGTTTAAACCTTACAAATTGCCAAATCATGTAACCTGGCAAATTTAAAGAAAATGTTATGTACGCAATTAAAATTTTCTCCTAAGAAGGAGTGCTTTTTATAAAACTGAACTAATAAAAGGGAATAAATTATTGAGACCATCCAAAGGTTAAGAAAATTTGTCCTGTGCTTATAGACATTTTTTTTTCCGGAAAGTTGGAAAAAACAAGTGTAAGAAAATTGAGAAGAGAGGACCCAGTCATGCATTATAGTGAAGAGGAGGAATTTCCATCTGTTGCAGTGCTACCCACCTCTCTGTCTTTTCTTTCGACCCCACTGCCTGTTCTACTATGTGCTTTCAATAACCTGAAGAGTCACACATCCAAATTGTAGAAATTCTTCCCCAAATCTATGTGGCATCTGTGTTAAGAAATACAGCTCAATTTATTTCAACAATGACATCATTGACATACACATTTGTGTAATGTTTGTTTTGGAATTGCCTTGTGTAGTCTCTTGAGAAATAAGACACATCGTTTGTTCTATCTGACCCAACATATAATAAGCATATTATGAAGAACATGTAGTGAAGCAGATTATCTTCATTCACCGAACTGGCTCTAATTTACTTCTTATAATCTTTATCAAACTCACCCTCAAAGGAAGATTTACCACTGTTGAGAGTATTATAAAGAACCAAAGCATGTTCTAGAGAAAGTATCAAAAGAAGAGTTTTTATTTATTTATTTATTTATTTTTTTTTTTCAGTCTTTCATATGATTTTATTTTCTTCCTTCAACCATAATAATATGATATCCAAATTTTGTCTTAACCGGTGGGTCTGTAAACACAGGCCTATCCATCCCACTTACAGGCAAGGCAAATGTTGCTTCTTGAAATGGTCCCACCATGGACCCTCTAGTCATCCAACCCAAGTCGCCCCCTTGCCCGGCTTTATCTTCACTATACTGTGAGGCCACTTCATTGAATCTCATCCCAGACTTTAACTTTTCCATGGCTTCCATGATTTTGCCATGTTTTTCACATAGAATGTGTCTGACCTTTACTGCATTGCCACCACCTTTGGGACCCTGAGCCTTCTTGTCAGCACTGTCACTCCCAGACTGTGGAGTCTTTCCACTCCCCCTTTCCCCACTTTCCCAGAACCACTTTTTCCTTTGGGCGGCATCTTGGAAGCTGGTTGTTGAACTCTGAACTAAGAAGAGTTTTTAAATAAAAGTAGGCCTTGATGGTATCCATGGAACAAGCAGACAGCTTTTCCAAGTAACTGCTGGCAAATGGACATCACACATTTGAATGTAAATTCTGGTATTATGATGTTCTTCAGAGTACTGATATTTTTTGCTGATATCCTATATATCATGCAACTACTTCGTCATTCAAATGAGAATTCATTACCTATTTTCAGGTGGGAAATGGTGGTGCTCACTAGTATCTCTGTTCCTTCTCTTCATTTCTGACACACACTAGACGACACTTACCAGCTTTCTTGCAGTGAACTGGAGTCATGAAACGTGGATGGAAGTGATAGGGATCTTTTTCAGGGCTGGCCTCAGAACCCTCTCCACAGTCCTGCATATTGTCTTATTCCCTTCCTGCTGGCTGGTGGCAGGGCTTTGCATAGAGAACTCTGAAGCACTGGAAAAGTCTGGAACCACTAGATGGATGGATCCTGGGTCCTTGAATGACTTCATGAAGCAGACCTCTCACATACATACAGATACTTCATTCAATTTCAGTGGTCTCTGATTTAAGTGACAAATGAATATTTAATGTGATAAGTAACTGAGATTTCAGGCTTGTTATAGCAATTAGCCTCCCCTCACACAATTTTGGCTTAAATAGAAATAACATTGGCCAGGCGCGGTGGTTCATGCCTGTAATCCCAACACTTTGGGAGGTCCGGGTGGGCGGATCACTTGAGGTCAGGAGTTCAAGACCAGCCCTGGCCAACATGGTGAAACCCCGTCTCTACTAAAAGTACAAAAATTAGCCAGGCATGGTGGTGCACACCTGTAATCCCAGCTACTCGGGAGGCTGAGGTAGGAGAATCTCTTGAACCCGGGAAGTGGAGGTTGCAGTGAGGAGTGGAGATCGTGCCATTGTACTCCAGTGACAGAGCAAGACTCTGTCACACACAAAAAAGAAATAACATTAAACATTTGTTCATGTTCTCAGAAAAAAATGCAATTTGACATGTACTTATAACTCACCTGCATTTGTTTGTTAACTATGTAATGAATGTGCAAAGATTAGGTTACCAATCCTGGCATTTAAATTATTTTCAGTATCATAATATTCCAAGTAGGTCTTAGCATTTTATTACTACTGATTAATATAAATTAAATAATACAAAACCTTTCACTTTACTCAAATGGGAGAACGGCCATCTCTATTATGCTACCCAGTGGGTTTTAGTTCCTGAACTTTCACACTCTCAGATCATCTCTGCTCATCACACTATTGTAGGTAACCAAGATCCTATAAACTCAAAAGAGAATGAGACTCTTCAAACCCCATTTTCTCCATTTCACAAGTCCTTCAGATCCACAGGGTTACTATGAACTATAAAATTAGTACCACTTCCTATTTATCGTTTAAAGAATATTTTGAAATTTTGATATCAGGTTCTAAGCTTACCCATATCCTTTTCATTATTATCCATATTCCATATTCCATATCATGTCCATATTCCTTTTCATTATTTTTGATAGTTTAATATGTCTTGATCATCTTATTGGCTATATTTGTTATACTTCACCAACTTTTTCAACCTCAAACGAAAGTTCATGCAACAAATCCAGTTCATTGCCTAAAAGCTAGTTGCCAATGAGCTATGACTGGATAAATGACTACTGGTTTGAGATTAGCCAGAAAAAATGGAACATTGAGGTCATAAGGCATGAAACCATGCAGAAAAAAATTATAAGACATAGATTCCAAGAGTGTTTCCATCATCAACTGATTATTGCCAAAGACCATGTCATG
This sequence comes from Piliocolobus tephrosceles, assembly GCF_002776525.5. Taxonomy (NCBI): domain Eukaryota; kingdom Metazoa; phylum Chordata; class Mammalia; order Primates; family Cercopithecidae; genus Piliocolobus; species Piliocolobus tephrosceles. Next base: position 36,399,040 of record NC_045448.1, on the reverse strand, counting down.
TTTCCCATTTAGATTTTGTCAGGAAGAAAAGCTAACCAGCAATGCCAATCACAGGTGTTTGAAGAAGAGGATTTTTCAATTTTTCCTTGACAAGCAATTGATTAAATTAGGAATGTCCTCAATGATGATGAGGCATTGTGCTACAAGGTGCTCTAATAGAACAGACTCTTGGAAATCAAGTTGACCCGGAGTCAAATTCTGACTGTGTTTGTCACTGTCTCTGTGAGTTTGAGTAGGTTGTTTGAATTTCCTTTCTCTCACCAGTCACTTAGGAAATTAGTATCTACAGGATTCTGAGCATATAATAGATGCTCAATGATTCTCCTAGCATTTCTTATAATTTGCTTTTTAAAAATTGTAATAGAGTTAGCTATTCACTGAATGTTTGCCACCTTCAAAAACTTTGTGAGATGGGCCCTAGTCTGGTTCTAAAATATAGGGCTCCTTTTAGTCTGTGTGAGACTCAAAGCCAAGGATTTCACTTCATAATCATTATGCTCCCTTGGCAGTCTGCAGTTATCCTGTCATGTCACTTATCTGTCTTCCCACTTAGGGTGCATGATTTCTTATTGGGCAGAATAGGAACTCTGAAGCCAGGAAACGGAATCCTACCTTCCTAATCACTAGACTGATTGCAAAAATAAATGTCACTTCCCTTGCACTCAAAGGACCTACTATCGAGTGTGGGCAATTGGTAAATCAACATTTTCAACATAGTGCAGTAGACGTTTACCAAATCAGGTCTACGTGAGGAAACTGGGGAAAGTTTCACAAAATTCCCTTTTACAAAAGAAAAGATAGTTGGATTGGATCTTGAAGGAAAAATAGATATTTACCAGGTTTATAGGGTAAGGGAGGAAGAGGAAGAGATTCCAAGCCGAAAAACAAAACCAAAAATAAACAAAACAAAAACAGTGAAGTGCCTAAAATAGAGTTTGGAACATAGTAGATATTCAATAAATGTTGAAAGAAGGAAGAGAACGTAGACTTTTGCAATGGAAGGAAAAATTAACTTTGAGGCAACTGGTTGCTCAGTGGTAAATGTTAGGAGAAAGGATGGTAATGTTGGGCTGGATGATAAAGACCCAAAATCTGCAGCTGAGTTTAGACTTCATCCTGTGGGGTTTCAGAGACAAGTGGAATTTTGAGAGACAAGTGACCTCATCAGATTCCCATTTGTAAAGATACCATATTGCACTGATTTTAAGACATACTTTAAAAATATTTTAACAGTTCTAAAAGTAAGATGCACCCTACATTTAATGGCATATTATAGTTTGACAGTGTGAATTTTCGTTCTTGGTAGTGTATAAAGTAACATTTTTGCTTACAAATGATGGCATTTTTAATAGAAGATTGAAATTATGGCAGTAGAGTAACAGAAGAACAATGAGTGGAAACAAGGAAACCCATTGGGAGATTTATCAAATAGCATAGCTGCGTAGCTGTGGGATAATGAGCAGTGGTGTAAAACCAAATATGCATTGATAGATTTAAAAACTCCAAAACAGATTAGGAGTTTCTGAATTTGATGGATTAAATCTACCTTTTGGTTTTCCATTTTGTTATTTACTTTGCTTTGCTGCACAGCTAGAACCTGAAGAAAGCTCCTAACTTTTCACTAAAACCATGATTCTCAGGTGAATAACTTAAGTATGAATAGTATTATTTAATATCTGTTAGGCCCTGAAATTTTTCAAGGAAAGTACAAGCCCTGTGTACTAAGAAGGACTACTTTTAGTACTGTATCCAAGGGTGTCTGCTCTTTTCTCTGAGATTTCTTGTAAGAAATACAAAAAGTTTAAAAGCATTGGAAAAGGCTTTAGATATCCCCAGATCCAACTGCTTCATTTTGTAGATGAGGAAAATGAAATCATGGGGTGTTGATGACTTTACATTTGCTGACTGTTAGCAGCGGGAATAGTTTGGAATAGTTTGGAACCCTCCTTCACCATCCTATGTATCAGCAGGTTACCTGTTTATCTACCTCTGGATTAGCTCAGACTCCAGTTCTAGTCTTGAGCAGACAGTACAAAAGTATCTTCTACCCCAATTGCCACTATTTAAAGTTAAAAAATTTGTTACCAGTTCTCCTCTCTTTTTACTCTCTCATTATTACTTTTGCCTGGACACTGGGTTGTGTGCATTCTAACCTCTGCTGATTAGTTGATGGTGTCTGGGATAGGGCTCTGTGGCCTGGGCGTTTGCTGCCTACCTCACCTTTCCCTTCTTCTCTCCCCTCCCCTCCCCTCTCCTCCCCTCCCTCCCCTCTGCTCCCCTCTCTTTTCCTTTCCTTTTATCCTTCCTTTCATTCTTCCTTTCCTTCCTTTCCTTCCTTCCTTCCTTCCTTCCTTCCTTCCTTCCTTCCTTCCTTC